>NW_024543082.1:21427500-21900000 GCF_018167655.1 Microtus oregoni
CTAAAGAGAAATGAAGTAAAGCAAGGCTAGTGAGTTTAAAAGCTGCAGACAGCCCATGAAAGGTAAGAAATAAAAAGGTGTGTGTGTGTGTTTGTGTGTGAGAGAGAGACTGAAATTTCCAGTGACTTGATTACACTCACTAATGCAATGAATGAAAAAGGCAAATTGTCGTGGGCTGAGGTTCGAAGAGGAGGAAGTAAAGATGGCAGGCAGAGGGGCACAGTGAGATAAATAATTGGAGTTGAAGGAGAGCGCATTTTAAATGAAGAGATGGAAGAGGTTACAGTGTTCCTAGAAGATGAGGCTAAGCATTCAGTTGTTAGGAAAAGGGGCTGATATGAGAGGGAACAGAAGAACCAGGGTCTCTGTGGAATGAAAGGATGCTTTTCCAATTATGAAGAAGAAGCTCCTACCTCCAGGTGGCTAGGTCCTGATGCTGCTAAACAGGAAGGTGGCAAATGAGCAAGTGGCTGAAGTCTCTGTCTGAATACATTTACTTTGCATGGGAAGAAGGTCATGTTAGTCATCTGTGGAGAAATAAAAGAGGGCAGATTTCCCTCTAGTAAGGCCAAGGAGCAGAGAAAACTTGAAATATGAACTCGTCCTCACAGAAGAAGAGAACAGAATTTTAAGGAAAGCAGAGGTGCTAGGCACTGCTTTGATGCTGTGTTTCTAAGGGAAAGCTGGGGTGGGGGGGGGCAGTAAACAAAGAGGTTAATAGACAAAGAAGAGGGACAGTTGGTGGATCCTGGGGAAGGGAACTGGTTTTGCAGAGGGGCAATATAATCCTTTTCTCTGGCATGAGGTGGTAGTGACAGTTTCTAGACTTAGTCTCACACTTCATTAATGAAATCTCCAGAGTATCCAGGACAAGGTAAAGAAGTTTGGAATGGATACAGAGTTAATCGAGCACATAAATATTTTGTTGGTGATGAAGGTTCTGGCCCTTGTATGGAGAGCGTGTTCTATTTTCATGACTATGGATATTGTCCTTAGCTCTCTCTTAGCAGAATTTTTCTTAGAATATTAAAATATTAGAATAAAAAAATGCTTTCTTTATCAGATGTGAGGAAAAACTGGAGTTAGAAGGGGCAGAGATGACAGAGATGTGTAGTGACTAAATTTGATCTAAGGAGTTATTGACAAGGTGAAATATTCAGTTTGCAAAATGAAAATAGAACACAATGTACATATAGTATTTTACTCATGTGAAAGAAAAAAATTAAATAGTTTTGCAGTGTGTCATGCCAAAATAATACAGACTGTAGCACAATGGTACTGTCCTAGACAGGGCTGTGTGAACTTCTGTGAACCAACTGTCAGGTTTTCAGTAATCTGAAGTCCAGTGTTAAATGTAGTCATTATTAAAAACTGAATTATAAAAACTGAAACTTAGCAATGTATTAAGCTCAGCACTAAATACATCTACTTCTAATTATTTCTCTATGTCCTTTCAGTGAGACATGCTCTCATAGTACTTTTGAAATGGAGAAATGCTACAAATTTACATCTCCCATGCCTGAGAGTCAGTTGTTAAACATTAACCAGATATTGCTGAAAACTTCACAATGAAGTAGATTGATGGACACACACACAAAGACCTCCCCCATACACAATCATACCCACACACCCACACACATATATGTAAAAACATAAAGTCCTTGCAGTTCTCAGATATATGCATTGAAATATAACACTTAAACTTTCAATGACAATTTTCTCACTCTTCCAATCAAATTCTCTCTCACTTCAAATATTATTTATTGATGCTACATTTAAAAAGTCAGAAATAGGGGCTAGATGAGCAACTCAGTGGTTAAGAGCAGTTAGTGGTCTTGCAGAGAACCATAATTTGGTGCCCAGCACCCACGTTAGACAGCCCACAACAACCTGGGACTCTAGTTTCAGAGTTATCTGGTACCTCTGACCTCTGTGGGCACCTGCACTCATGTGCATATCCCCACACTCAGAAACACACATACACACAATTAACAATAAAGAAGAGTAACCAACCAATAAATAGTATAGTATATCTTGAAAGGCAACAGACAAGGATCTCAGAGTCACATCCAGTGAGCTCTAAAGGGGTGTGGCATGAAGAAGATTCAGGGTACCTTGACTATACCAAAGCACTTGCTGAAATAACATGTAGAGTCAATTTATCCTTGGTGGTCAGAAGCCCTGCAAGCAGGTCTCAAAGGATAACTACATGGATCGACAAATATCCCAACAATAACCCAAAGTTAAAGATGAAAACTTTTGTAAGTAACATGGTTTCTTGAGTGCAAGATATTTTAACCTTTAATTGCATCCAGTAGGGAGCTGTAACTGGCATCTTATAGGTGTTGTCTGACCTGGAATCTTTGAAGTTCAGCAGCATGCAAGGTAGGCCTAAAGGCATGCACCAGAGACTAATTTCTGTGAAGCTAATTATTTCATGGCTGATTAAAAAGGGAGCCCACATCCTCATTGCCATTCAGACCATTAAACACATCCACTTTGATGGAAGTCTAGAAGACGACAATTTACTAACATTAGCCAAGGAGACTTTTAATATAGCCAATATCAGAAATGAGATAGATAAAACTTTAATGAGAGTTCCATGAATTTAAAAAAAATGACAATAAAACTTTGGAGTGATGAGTTGGCAATAGGGAGATAAGCAAGATGACATTTGTGAACTTTAGTTATAATATTTTAGCCTCCCAATGCTTCAAATAAGCTGAAGAAAATGGAATAAAAAGCATAAGCTAAAATCAATATACCACTTTCTATAACTCATCATTTTATGTGCATTTGACAGATTATCTTGTGGGTGGATACATAGAGTAGCTGCAGACAGCTTTCAAAAATTAATACTTGCTAATTTTTCCTTGGAAATACAATGGGATATCTTTGTCAACAAATAGTTTTAAGATGCCTGACTGGCTGACATATTTTGATGAAACTTTAAGGACATTTGGATAAAGAACTTGGATGCATAGACCTAAAAACCAGCAAAAGAATTGTGCAAGAACAGACAGGCAGGTACTAGAATCAGTTTATGGAAAATCAAGTAAGCAGTAATAGGAACATTTGCTCAGTGCCTTAAATAAAAGGACAGAGAAGTTATTTTGAGGAAATTTTATGGCCAGAGCCTATTGGCTATGAAGGATCTTTCCGTTAAGGGGAAGGGAGGTTTAGTTTTGCATTGAATGACTACAGACAATTTTGAGAACCTGATAAATGAGGTGTCACAGTGTTGCACATAGATAGAGTTTAATGAGATGTATTGATGTTGCTTCTAGGGACATCTATATACCTTTAAGTTATTGCCAGTGTTCCTGAAGTAGGAATGGTTTGAAGGAGATGAGGTACCAACTCACTGGGCATTGCAGCCAGAAGCAGAGGAGTCAATGCTAAATGACATTCTAAACATGTTCTACACCACCCGGAACATGCACCATGGTTAAGATGATAAGCAAAGCTTGGAATGTCTGACTCCAGAGGCTGTTCTGTTGGACATTCATCCCGCACCCAGCTGTGTGAAGCAGTAAATAGAAGAGTCCATTCTCACTAAAATAGATCAAAATCAAAAGTTCCTTCTGTCAAGACTTACTCTGATAATGTCATACATACAAGATCAATCTATCCTACACATTGTCTCATTTGACGGCAATCATTTAAATAAAATTTTTCAGGATTCATGTCCTTTTGTACAACAGCTGTAGTATGAAAGCTGCTTGTTTGTTCTTGGATGCCCAGAAACAAAATAACCACACAGAAACTATATTATTTGCAGCACGATTTGGCCTATTAGCTTATGCATATTTCTAGATCACTCTTATCTCTTAGATTAAGCCATTTTTATTATTTTATATTTTATTATGAGCTTTGTGGCCTACTGGCAAGGTTTTAGCTTGTGGCTTGCGTCTTTCTCCTCTGGCAGCTACATGGTGTCTCTTTAACTCTGCCTACTCTCTCTATATATATCTCTTCAAGCCTGGCTATATTCTGTTAAACCATTGGCTAAAAGCAGATTCTTTACTCATTAACCAATAAAAGCAACACATATACAGAAGGACTTTCCACACCAAACTGCTATGTGGCAAAATACATCTCTGTGGGCCTGTGAAATGGCACAGTGGGTAAAAGTGCTTGCTGTCCGACCTGACAACCTGGATTTGATTAACCAGATTCATGTGGTGGAAGGAGAAAACAAGACTTTCAGAAGTTATCCTCTGACCCAGGAGCGTGCGTGTATACACACACACACACACACACACACACACACACACACACCAATGTACACAGAAGATAAATTAATAAATATGATAAAATATAAAAATAACAACCTCTACATGGAGTCTTGTGCATTTTTCCTCCTTCTTCTTAATAATAAAAATAAAGAAATCAACTGTATGGAAGACAAATGCAATATTATCTTTCCATTCTCTTAAAAAAATCTTATACAGCTGAGTGGTAGTGGCATAGGCCTTTAATCCCAGCACCTTGGAAGCAGAGAGAGGTGAATTTTTGATTTTGAGACTAGCCTGGTGTACAGAGTAAGTTCCAGAACAGCCGGGCTACACAGAGAAACCCCATCTTAAAAAATAAAAATAAACCAACACACACACTAAAACACACAAAATTTCTTTAGCAGAGTCAGTGTCATACCAAGAAACCATCAAATTATAAATCTTAAAATATGGGGAGCAATAAGATATATACTAGCATATAACATACAGGCCAGGGAGAATTGTCTGTATTCTGTCAATCATGTTTTAAATAAATGCTGATTGGCCAGGCAGGAAGTATAGGTGGGTCAACCAGACAGGAAGTAGAGGTGGGGCCATTAGAACAGGAGAATTCTGGGAAGGAGGAAGCCTATTTCTTTCAATCCTGCCCAGACCACGGAAGAAGCAGGATGTGACCTGCCCTGCTGAAAAAGGTACTGAGCCATGTGGCTAACATAGATAAGAATAATGGGTTAATATAAGCTACAAGAGCTAATAAGAAGCCTGAGCTAATGGGCCAATCAGTTTATAATTAATGTAGACTCTCTGTGTGATTTTCTTTGGGGGCTAATGACTGTGGGAACTGGGCAGGACAGAAACTCCAAGAAACAGGTCCTCTTGTTACACTAGCAGTTATAAAATCTTATATTTTCAATTTTGTCATTTTAGATTTCCCCATCACACAAAACTGATTCTCTTTCTTAAATACTCATTTTACACTGATTTTTCTGTTTGTTACTGTTGCTTTTTTTTGTGTGCTGTATTTTGCTTTTGAGGTAAGGTCTCATGTGTCCTAGACTGCCCTAAAGTTTGCTGTGTGGTTGAGGATAACCTTGAACTTCAGATCTTCCTGCCTGTACCTTCCCAAAAGGTTGCAGGTGTGTGTCACTGTGTCAAGTTTATATTGTGGTGGGGATCAAACCGGGGTTTTCACGTATGCTAAGCAGGAATTAAATTAAACTGAGCTGCATTCCAACACTTATTGGATTTGTATTTGTGAGTGTGTGTGCACTGTCCTTGGTACATTCTACATTTATACATGTGTGCACACATATGTGGAAGCCAGAGAACATCTTCGAATGCTGATCCTCAAGAGCAGCCCACCTTGTCTGGGGACAAGGTCACTCATTTTGCTAAGACTCACAGAGATTCAGCTAGAATGACTTGCAAATTTGAATTTTGCTGTTTCCACCTCCCTAGCACTGGAACCATACCTTTGCAAAAGCAACATCAGGCTTTTGTTTTTTTTTTTTTTTTTTTTTTTTTTTTTTTTTTTTTTTTTTTTTTTTTCTTTCTGGTTTTTCGAGACAGCATTTCTCTGTAGCTTAGGAGCCTGTCCTGGAACTAGCTCTTGTAGACCAACCAGGCTGGTCTCGAACTCACAGAGATCTGCTTGCCTCTGCCTCCCGAGTGCTGGGATTAAAGGCTTACTCCAGGATTTTTATGTGAGTTCTCGGGCTCAAACTCAAATCTGCTTGATTGAATGATAAGCATATTACGTGCTGACTGTCCTGTCTCTCTATTCATTTTAAAAGGCTGGTCAAATTGCAAAAGCGTGAGGTCCTATGAAACCCGTGTATGTTCCTGCTGGAAACACCAAGAGCCAATCTGAAACCCAAGACACTGTGCTTGCTGTCTGGAAATGTGCAACTGGGAAAGGCCATTTACATAAAGAGGTAAACAGCCCATTACTTTACTGAATAGATAATAGGAAAGCAGCCCAGGGAGGTTACTCAGCGATGAGTCAAGGTGAGCTGATTTCAGCCTCTAGGGGTGTGTTGATGATGCAGGCTGGTGTCATCTCTGGGATCCTTTACACTTGGGCTGCTTGATACACTCATAGGCAATCACCAGAGTGGCAAGAGAAACCTGACTTTATAGGCTATGTGCCTTTTCCTCTTTCCTTCCAGTGCTAAATGGCTGGTGTCTGATATCTCCTTTAGAGGGGAGATATTGACTGGTCAGAGATTCAGAGGGCCTTCAGGGTGTGTTGGAATGGGAGGAGGGGCATCTGATGCGATGTAAGGCACATCTAGAATGGTACACAAGCATTAGAGGGTCTTAAAAAATCATGCAATTTTGGCTTCAGAAATCTTTTCTGACTACAAGAAGGACAATGCATCCTGGCAGTGGTGCCACACTGAGATGCAACCAGTCTAATTAATTGGGTGACATCATATCACAGAGGCAAGTCTCACCCTGGAACAGATGTAACCATGTCTTCCTGAAAGCCTTTGGCAGGTTCTGTCCGGCAGCAGTATGCTAGGCCAGTGATTCAGGCTTAGTTGCTAGGTGTCAGCCACTGGGCCAGGTCCTAGAAATATAAAAGGAATAAAGAAAGGCCTTGCAAACAGAAATAATAAAGTTTATATTTGAATGTGAAAAGTAGAAGGTAAATCTTGAAATTGTAATGATAAAATGTTCTGCAATGGGACCAGAGCAAGGAGAGGGAGCCTTGGCTAAGAGCTCAATGAAAGTTCTTCAGAGAAATTTACTATGCATCTGATTAATGATGATCCAATTTTTTTAGGGTTGTTGTTTCTTTTTTATTTTTTCTCTATTTATTTATTTATTTATTTATTTATTAAAGATTTCTGTCTCTTCCCCGCCACCGCCTCCCATTTCCCTCCCCCTCCCCCAGTCAAGTCCCCCTCCCTCGTCAGTCCAAAGAGCAATCAGGGTTCCCTGCCCTGTGGGAAGTCCAAGGACCACCCACCTCCATCCAGGTCTAGTAAGGTGAGCATCCAAACTGCCTAGACTCCCACAAAGCCAGTACATGCAGTAGGATCAAAAACCCATTGCTATTGTTCTTGAGTTCTCAGTAGTCCTCATTGTCCGCTATGTTCAGCGAGTCCAGTTTTATCCCAGGCTTTTTCAGACCCAGGCCAGCTGGCCTTGGTGAGTTCCCGATAGAACATCCCCATTGTCTCAATGTGTGGGTGCATCCCTCGCGGTCCTGAGTTCCTTGCTCGTGCTCTCTCTTCTTCTGCTCCTGCTTTGGACCTTGAGATTTCTGTCTGGTGCTCCAATGTGGGTCTCTGTCTCTGTCTCCTTTCATCGTCTGATGAAGGTTAATATTCAGGAGGATGCCTATATTTTTTCTGTGGGTTCTCCTTCTTATTTAGCTTCTCAAGGATCACTAATTATAGGCTCAATGTCCTTTATTTATGGCTGGAAACCAAATATGAGTGAGTACACCCCATGTTCCTCTTTTTGGGTCTGGCTTACCTCACTCAGGATAGTGTTTTCTATTTCCATCCATTTACATGCAAAATTCAAGAAGCCCTTGTTTTTTTACTGCTGAGTAGTACTCTAATATGTATATATTCCATACTTTCTTCATCCATTCTTCCATTGAAGGGCATCTAGGTTGTTTCCAGGTTCTGGGTATTACAAACAATGCTGCTATGAACATAGTTGAGCATATACTTTTGTTGTATGATGGGGCATCTCTTGGGTATATTCCCAAGAGTGGTATTGCTGGGTCCAGGGGTAGGTTGATCCCAAATTTCCTGAGAAACAGCCACACTGCTTTCCAGAGTGGTTGCACAAGTTTGCATTCCCACCAGCAATGGATGAGTGTACCTTTTTCGCCACAACCTCTCTAGCAAAGGCTATCATTGGTGTTTTTTATTTTAGCCATTCTGACAGGTTTAAGATGGTATCTTAAAGTTGTCTTTATTTGTATTTCCCTGATTGCTAAGAAAGTTGAGCATGACCTTAAGTGTCTTTTGGCCATTTGAACTTTTTCTGTTGAGAATTCTCTGTTCAGCTCAGTGCCCCATTTTATAATTGGGTTGATTAGCCTTTTGCGGTCTAGTTTCTTGAGTTCTTTATATATTTTGGAGATCAGACCTTTGTCAGTTGCAGGATTGGTGAAGATCTTCTCCGAGTCAGTAGGTTGCCTTTTTGTCTTAGTGACAGTGTCCTTTGCTTTACAGAAACTTCTCAGTCTCAGAAGGTCCCATTTATTCAGTGATGCCCTTAATGTCTGTGCTGCTGGGGTTATACGTAGGAAGTGGTCTCCTGTGCCCATGTGTTGTAGAGTATTTCCCACTTTCTCTTCTATCAGGTTCAGTGTGTTCAGACTAATATTGAGGTCTTTAATCCATTTGGACTTGAGTTTTGTGCATGGTGATAGATATGGGTCTATTTTCATTCTTCTACAGATTGACATCCAGTTTTGCCAGCACAATTTGTTGAAGATGCTCTCTTTTTTCCATTGTATACTTTTGGGCTCATATAATGTGATTTTTTTAAAGAATAACCTAACAATTTAAATAAAATCACATGGTCAATGAACACATTTTTCTTTCTACTTTAAAGTGTTGAATGGATAAAATAAAAGACAGGGCTGGAACAGTGAATTAGGAATTTGGCTTTTATTCCTCAGACTGTTCTTCAACAGTGATCCAATGATATTTGTGTGGAAATTATCCCAGTGAACTGTAATACTACATATTTGAAAGTTTAGCATATGCATATGAAGGTCAACTGTTAAAGACATCCAACGAATTCTCATGTGCACTGAAAGGCTAAGAGGGACTCACATGGACATCCACAAAGTGATTTTAAGAAGAATAACACAGGATTGTCACTTTTTAAATTTATTTATTCTTAATATTATTTTTGAATTTTATTATTATTTTTTGTGTGTGCTGTGTGTTCCCATGTATGTACGTTTAAATGTATGATGCGTGTGTGCAACCAGAAGAGACTGTTAGAGCCCCAGGAGTTGAATTACAGGCAGTTGTGAACTTCCCATGCTGGGAAGTTCCTAGGGCCAAATTTGGATTCTCTGGAAGAGCAAGAAGGACTTTTGACAGTTGTGCCATCTCTCTAGCCTCCATGATTATCATTCTAAATAGAAGGATGTAGGTATAATATAAAAGGTGGATAAATATGAAAGTAGCAAAGCCAGTAAGAATGTTACTGCATTAATTTTCACAAGAGGTGATGGTGGACTAAACCAGAGGAACTGGATAAGAAAAAGAAAAAGAATATTTGGGGAAAACTTTTAGAGGTAAAGATAAAGACGAGCAGATAGTGGACACACCATCTCACACAGCAGCCAGAACGAAGGATCTTGTTCCCAGTGGGGTTTTCTGCAGTGGGTGGGAGAGGGGGTTCTGATTCCTGCAGCTGATGAATATGGATCCTCTTTCCTAACAATTATCAGAAGTAGTAAGGTGTCAAAGAGAAGAGTAACAGCGGCAGTAAGAACTTGAAACAAGGACATAGAAGAAAAGAAAAGGAGCCCGAAACTGGAGGATATCCAAAGCAACCCAGATTCTAATGAAGACTCAAGTCAAGAAAAGAAGAAAGGACATTTTGGGGAGCTCCATCCTCCAACCCACTGTTGTAGAGAACAACAGGGAACTACCCGAAGGTTTTCCTTGTGAAGAGGACTCAAGATCTTTACTGCAGTCTTTCAAAGTTGCTATTCCTGCAGTGTATAGGAGGAGCTAGATAAGGCAAGATCTCCAAGCTGGCAAAGCAACTTCTCCCTTGACAACATGGGTGATACAATATGGTATAGGAACACGCAGAAGTGTAGTTTTCAGCAAGGATGGGGACTGAGAAAGCACCAACTCAGCCTACAGTGTAAGTGAAGAAGATCAGCCAGATTTTTATGGGTGATGGAAGAGAGAGGAGATATCTCGGAATGCAATTGAGAAATTGGATCCAAATCCATTAACTGCAATAAGTAGGTAGGGTCCTATAGGGTGGCCCTGCCCAGCAACAACCGGTGTAGGAACGATGATGAAGACTTGAAAGATAAAACCAAGCAGAATATGAAAGCTATGGCAAGGTGGGGGAAATGTGTGATATTTGAAATTCCTAACGTTCTGGATGATGAAGTGGTATGTATTCTTTCAGAATTTAGAAGTGTTGAATTGGCACTTAAAGCTGTTGCAGACCTAAATGGAAGATATCTTGGTGACTGGGTGGTGAAAACATATTTCTAATATTTGGATACATGCAGGGTCTTGGGTGTGGCAGGTTTAAGAGCTAGCGTCATTGCCATGATCCTTACATGAGCAGCAGATGTGCAATTAAACACATCAACCTCAATAAACACTAAGACCCTTAGATAAATTTTGATAATATATGTTGATGGATCCCTTCTTGAGTTTGTGGATTGTTGTATTAAAAAAAAAATCCTTTTTGTAGTGACACTTTGTTTGTAATCTAGCAAATAAAGCTTGCCTAAAGATCAGAGTACAGAGCTAAGCCACTAGTTAGTCATAGAGGCCACGTGATGGTAGTGGTATGCACCTTTAATCCCAGTGCTTGGGAGCCAGAGGCAGATGGATCTCTCTAAATTCAAGGCCACCCTGGGCTACACTAGAATGATCTAGTCTTAAAGAGAAACAGAGCCGGGTGGTGGTGGCTCACACCTTTAATTCCAGTACTTGGGATTCATATAGCTTTAATCCCAACACTAGGGAGGTGGAGACAGGAACGGATATGACTGGGCAGAGAGAGGAATGTAAGGCAGTCTGAGGATGCGGTCTGAGGATGCGGTCTGAGGATGCAGTCTGAGGATGCGGTTTGAGGATGCAGTCTGAGGATACAGTCTGAGGAGACAGTCTGAGGATGCAGTCTGAGGATGCAGTCTGAGGATGCAGTCTGAGGATATGGTCTGAGGATACAGTCTGAGGAGACAGTCTGAGGATACAGTCTGAGGATGCGGTCTGAGGATGCGGTCTGAGGATGCGGTCTGAGGATGCAGTCTGAGGATGCGGTCTGAGGTTGCAGTCTGAGGATTCAGTCTGAGGTTGCAGTCTGAAGGTGCAGTCTGAGGTTTCATAGAGACAACATTCAGTCTGAGGATGCAGTCTGAGGATGCGGTCTGAGGATGCAGTCTGAGGATGCAGTCTGAGGGTGCAGTCTGAGGATTCAGTCTGAGGATGCAGTCTGAGGATGTAGTCTGAGGATGCGGTCTGAGGATGCGGTCTGAGGATGCAGTCTGAGGATGCAGTCTGAGGATTCAGTCTGAGGATGCAGTCTGAGGATGCAGTCTGAGGTTTCATAGAGACAACATTCAGTATGAGGATTCATAGAGACAGGATTGCTCTTTTGTCTGAGCATTGGTAGAGGTAACAACTAGTGACCAACTGCTTTGCTTCTCTGTTCATTCAGCTTTCACTCCTGATAGCTGACTCCAGGTTTTTAATATAAAGAACAATAAGAATTTGTGTTATACCTTTTTAAAAGAAGAGATTCTATCATGCCAAAGATTAGCTATAGATACTCACTTATAAAATCCCACCTGTACATATTTAGGTAGGCAAAAATTTAAATAATAATGAATTTGAGAAGATAAATTCAAGAAAATGTTTTTGAGGATGCTGTTAACTCCGAGTTTGTTACTGCCCCTTCCATCCTGTTACCTCTTTTCTTGATCCTGTCTTCAAGTTCTTGAACCCTGAACAATTTTCAAAGTTTATTCTTTAGCCCTCTGGTTTCTACAAAACATTGTAGCTTAGAATTTGATCCAATAACCATTCATAGAAGATAGTTCTGAGTCGGGTTTGCTATAATCTGATTCCATGTAGCATGGATTGTTTCAATGCCTCCATACTCTACACACTTTCAAAATTCCTCTATCATCTCTGTTACCAAGTTACCCCCCATGCCTGTTCACATCTGATTATTTGTGTTCTTATCCTCTAGGCTGCCTAGGCTTATCTCTGGGTAACTTTCGCTTCTTTTCTCTTCCCCTTATATATTCTCCTGTGAGATCAACATTGCAATGTATATAAAGAATAACGTGTGTAACAGCTGGAACACACTAGGCACTTAGCAAGTGACAGGTCATTTTTTCTACCATCATACCTCCTAGGATCCTCCTAGATCCGCATTCCTCTCATTGGGTCTCACTGTATCTTTCTCTACATGCCATATAACACGATATCACCATAGGAGTTCCCCAAGATGCTACCATTCCCAGCTTGAGCTCTAATGTTTAGTTCTAGTAAGAGTTGAATGTATTTCTCAAAAATCTATGTCCAACTTCTAATTTCTATGACCAGGGACCATAACTTAATTTTTTTTGGAGAGGTGCCTTTGTCGATATAATCGAGGATTTCAAGACAAAATCATCTAGATTTAGGATGAACCCTAAATTCAGAAATAGGTGCACTGTGTTCGAGGCCAGCCTGGTCTACCGGAGCGTCGATTGCCTTGGGGTGGGCTACTCAGTCTAGGGGTTGTAACCCACCCTGCAATCAGTTATTCCAGGGTCACGGAGAGGCACCACCTGGAAGACATGGGCTAGGAAAGCGGAAGGAGGCTAAGAGAGAATTCTTGTCAAAGCCTCCGTTTATTAGAGATGGGGTACAACTTTTATAGGGTAAAGAGTTGGGGGTGGGCACAGGGGCCTGGGCTCTTGCCGCGTGGTTCACGTTGGTCACATGGTCCGAGTTGGTCACGTAGGCAGGAGGTTGTCTTCGGTCAGGTCACTGTAGGCCAAGAAGTCGCGAGTTGACACACCTAGATCCCTAGATAGTTTGGAATGTGGGGTGGGTTCCGCTAACAGATAGCTCTCATTAACAGCCAATTTGGGTGTGGGGTAGGCTCTGTCAATAGAACTATTCCTAACACAATTAAGGGTGTGGGGTTCTCTGCTGACTCCCCAGGGTGATGGTTCCTGCAATGATTTTAGGAGGAAATTGGCTCCTAACACCAGAGCTAGTTCCAGGATAGGAACCAAAAGCTACGGAGAAACCCTGTCTCGAAAATCCAAAAAGAAAAGAAAAAGAAAAAAAAAGAAATGTGTGCACTGTAAAGGAAACTGAAACACACAGAAGGGTTGTCCACATGAGGATGAAGCATGAAGCAATGCAGCTTCAGACCAAACAATGCCGCAGGCTGACTCCGTCCACCAGAAGCTTGGAAGAGGGTCTAGAATGGACTATTCTTCCATGTTCCCAAAACAAACAAGCCTTCGTGTACACTGATTTGAGATTTCTGGGCTGAAGAAATGTGAGAGGAAAAAATGTGGAAATTTGTTATGGCAGGCTTACAAAGCTGATATATCCTCTTTATTTGATATTTTTAAAATGAATTTTATTTCTTGACTGATATATAAAAAAAAATTGGGCCAGGCAATGCTGGTGCATTCCTTTAATCCCAGCAGCACTCAGGAGACAGAGGAAGGCAGATCTCCGTGAGTCTGAGACCAGCCTGGTCTATATACGGAAGGAGTTCTAGGGCAGCCAAGGCTGATATACAGAGCAATCCTGTCTCATAAAACAAAACAAAAACTACATGCAGAACCATGCAGATGTATACATTGTGTAGTGTTTAGTTCTTCCTTTTGAACTATTTTTCGTTCATTGTGAAAATTGCCATAAGACTTTCTGCTGGCTTTTTGAAATGTACAGAATAGGCATGTTTTCTTGAGCCACTTAATTGTAGGTGTAATGCTCCAGCATCAGAACTCACTGATTAACTTTCCTTAACCTCTGCCCCCAGCCTCTGGTAACCACAATTGTACTCTCAGTTTCTGGGAGACCAATATTTATCTATGTATCAGGTCCTACAGATGAGTGAGCATATGTGCTAATTGTCTCTCTGTGCCTGATCTGAATTATTATCTTTGAAAATATATTTCTCTCTCTCTGTCTCTCTGTCTGTCTCTGTCTCTCTTCTCTCTGTCTCTCTCTCTCTGTCTCTCTCTCTCTCTCTCTCTCTCTCGCTCTCTCTCTCTATCTCTCTGTGTGTGTGAATGTGATATAGGTTCATGTCATGGAGGTCTTGTGGAGGTCAGAGGACAGCTTTGAAGAATCAGTTCTCTTCTTCCACCTTGTTCTTCTTTCTACTATGCCGTATTCTAGAAAGCCTGCAAACTTCCAGATTATTTTTCTGTCTCTACTTCCTGTCTGTCTGCAGGAGTACTAGGATTATAGATGTGCGTGCCACCATACCCAGATTTTTACATCTAGATTCTGGTTTTTAAACTCAAGTTCAGCAAGTGTTTTTACCTGCCAAGCCACCTCATGGGCTGTTTAGTTGACTCTTTAAGACACCTGGATTCAGCCTACCCTTCCAGACTTGTCTCTTACTATTACTACTATCACTGTCTGTAGATTGACAGCCCCTCAATCATGCAGTCACTATCTGTACTTTGTCTTTTCTAATAGCATCTTTCCCCTTTATCTTAGATAGGGTTTCTCTTGCTGTACTGAATGAAACACACACACACACACACAAAAAAAAAAAAAAAAAAAAAAAAAAAAAAAAAAAAAAAAAAAAAACAGTTAGTTAGGCAGGAAGGGGTTTATTTGGCTTATACTTCCACATCACAGTCTATCTTGAAGGAAGTTAGAATAGGAACTCAAAAAGGGCAGTAACCTGAAGGGCAGAGCTGATCAGAGGCCATGGAGGAGTGCTGTTTACTGGCTTGCACATCATGGCTTCCTCAATCAGCTTTCTTATAGAATCCACAACTATCAGCCCAGGAATAGCACCATCCACAAAGGAGGTTACTAATTAAGAAAACACCCTACAGCTGTATTTTAGGGAGCATTTTCTCCCAATTGGGGTTCTCTCCTTTCAGATGACACTAGGTTGCATCTAGTTGACATTAAACTAACCAGAACAATCTAGCTTAAACTCATGGTGTCTTCTCTCATTGTCCAAATTCTAATCATGCAAAAACAAGCCAACCCTAGTCCACACTGCACATTTTCTGTTCTGTTTAAAGCACACATCAGACATCTTACCAAGTTTTGTTTGAATAGCATTTGTTTTGCCTTTTACATGTGTGTGAAACTCCTTGAGGGCAGTGTGCTTTTTACAACTTATAAAATATGGATGACAAAGATGAAGTCATTTGGCCTTGACGTAGAATGCAGGTGTTGCGGCTACCTGGTGTTGTCCACATCCCCATTCATATGCTAAAACTGAACCCATAGCTCTTCAGGATGACTATTCTGGTATGGCATCCTTGAAAAGATAATGAGTTTAAAGGGAGGTCTTAAGGATGCCCTAATCCAATCTGATTAGCATCCTTATAAGAGGGAAGACTTTTCCCACAAAGAAGCAGCAAGAGGGCAGCCATGTGCAAATCCAGGAAATCGCTAGAAGCAGACACGTCACCTGTGGCTCTCAGAGAAAGCCAAGTGTGTCAGCACTTTGACCTTGGATTTCCAACCTCCAGAACTGGTGAAGACTGTGATTTTTAAACCACCTCAGTTCTCTGTTATAAACGTCCTAGTAAGCTAATACAGAAGGTAAAGGGAGTAAGACTAACTAACAGTTTAGAATCAATGAAGGAACAAGACCAATGTGTTTTCCATGACAGCACCCTTTTCTCTTAAATACTAACCTCAGTTGTTCGGCAGGGGATTTTCCTTAGTGCCTGACTCCCCCCATCACCCCCCCCCCCCCAGCTCCCAATCTTTCTTAAGCACCATCGTACTCTCAGTTTCTATGAGACCAATACTTATCTGGTCCCACATATGAGTGAGCATATGTATTATTTGTCTTTCTGGGCCTGATTTATTTTAATGATATCTATTTTCATCAACATTGTTGCAAATTATAGTATTTCACTCTTTCAATTATTCAAATATTTTAAAAATAATTTATTTAATAGCATTTGTGTGTGTGTGCACACACATGTGCAAGTGCATAGGCACCAAGGAACTATTTGGGTTATTATGAAAACAGAGTAATTTTAATGCAAAGATCAAAGAGATTTGAGAAAGGAAACCGGAATCTAGTTTCCCAACACCACCCTCTTCTTCCAGTGCCTGAAAATTGACTGGTCATTGTATGAATTGATTTGCTAGCCTAAAATTTACAATTATTAGCCGTGATGTTCAAAGCCATACATAGGCTGAAAATAATGATAAGGGGATAAAAACAGCGTAGTCACCTAGAAAAAAATGAGGGTAACAACCCTGGCTATGATATTTTCTTATTATGTGTGCTCACATATGCTCTGCTGTTGTTTTGTCTGTTGTTTGTTTTGATTTGGGTTTTGTTTGTTACTATTTTGGCTTAAAATCAGATCAAGGTGTGTGGTTTCTTATACTGTTTCTTTTCTTCCCCATTTGTCTGCCAGCCCAAAATGTCCATGGCTTAGATGGGAAGTGAGGAGGATGCCTCGGAATTGGTTCCATAGCTTTCAAACTCAGCTTCTGAGCCTGAGTTTCCTCTTTGGGAACTAACTTTTAGAGGGTCCATGGCAATATGTAGTATTCCTGTCCAGGGAAAGGCTTTCAAAACAACCAGGGTTCTGTACACTGAAGCAAGAGAGTAATTAAAGACCCTCCATTTGGTTAGGAATGCACCAAGGTCTATCTGGGGTGGAAGCATCAGTTTGTTCTCCATGGCTTTTGAGGTAAGGGTTGGACCTTGACTGAGGCTCCTTTCAACACAAAATCTACATAGGTTAACCACGAAGGACTAAAAATAATGATGCACCGTGCCATTGTGCAGTGATGAAGGTAAGCGAGTCAAAGATCTTAATTTCTCTTAGTCTTTCAATCCCATCAAAATGAGATGCAGGGTGTCTCCATGCCACTGACCGTCAGACAAAATAAGCTAGAGAAGCTGATGAGGAAAGCCATGCTACAACTTTGGAGTAACATACTCAGTTACAACGAAGTTCATCCATACCCTTGTCGGATTTTGACTCTTCGCTTTTATAACTGATTTATTCCACATTGTTTCTCAAAGTTCCTTCCCACAAATCAAACAGGAAAGAAAGCACAGGGGAGGGCTGCGGTGGTAGAACACATGAAAAGAGAAAGCAAATGATCTTATCACTGGAGTAATACCTGTTTTAGTGATTAAAAGGAAGCTGTTTCTTCTTCTATTCTCCCAGAACTGCTTCCTTCCTTAGGCACTTTCCACCACTAGAAGGGTGATCCTAATCCATAACTTTAATGCCTACATTAAGTCATTTCTCACACCTTCTCTGCCTCTTCTATCACCTATAGACAGGAAAGCTGGTTTTGAAGACTCAACTCTGACAGGGATTATCACAAAGTTAAAGAGATATTAAACCCAGAATGTGTCATTTTGTTTGTGTTTGTTGTGTTGTGTTTTTTGAGACAGGGTTTCTCTGTAGTGTTGGGGCCAGTCCTGGAACTTGCTCTGTAGACCAGGCTGGCCTCTAACTCACAGAGATCCTCCTGCCTCTGCCTCCCGAGTGCTGGGACTAAAGTCGTGCGCCTCCACAGCTCGGCTATGCGTTTTCATTTTTAAAAGAAAATCATAAAATATGAAAACTGAGAAACAAACTGGGGGGGGGGGGGAGACCAGGTGGCTTGGAGCTAAAGCAGGTCATTCTCAGACAGAACCCTTAGGGGTAATTTCTAACCATTATCCCTCATCTCTTCACCCTGGTCATCTGAGATGGTCCATTTTAAGAGGCATATGCCTAGGTGGACTGAGTATCTATGGCACTCAATAGTGCTGAAGTATACAGGATAACAAGCTGTCTGGCTGCTGTCTGTTAAACAAGTTTATGTCTAGAAGGGAGAAGGAACAATATGAGCCATTTAATTAGAGGTGCTTGTCATCACTAATGAACAACAAGGAACAATTTGGGAAGTTCTTTGAAGCAGTCACGTAGACATGCCATCAACATTTCAGGAAAGTTGTTGCCTGTTCTACTGTGATGGCCGAGAGTAGCTCCAGTTAGCCTGTGTACATGGCATTTCATCTTGTAACATGTTGGCCAGGACTGGCATTATGATTTCCATTTTACAGGTAAGGGGCTTTCCAATCCAACAACACTAAATGTCTAAAATTTACATACTACAAACTTACAAGTCACATCTTTCCCCAAGACAAGGGAGGCACTGGAATGAACTGGTGCAGGCTTCAGGGTGTGCAGCTTTGCTCAAGACAGAGCTTACTTGTATCCGTTGTGCTCAAATTGCAAAACATCACTGTCAATGTTATACAACCCTGCCATTCACGTAGACTCAGCTTTTGTGGTAAAATTAGAGGGACCTGCAATTGTCAAATAAGCTCATGTGCATAAGTAAAGAACCCACTATGTGATTTTAGATATGGATGCTCATTCCTAGACAATAGTTATTTCCACATTCTAATCCTGAGGATGCTTAAGTGCTGTGTGTCTGCGCACGCGTATGTGCTGATTGTGTATTGAAGCATAGATGACTTAAGTTTGTGCGTGTCTAAGTGTATACATTTAGGTTACATAAATAAAAACAGTATTTTTGAGGAAACTGAACCTCCATGATTTCTAACAGCACATAAAATCTAAATGGCAGCTATAAGCTCCTTGCATGTTTGTTCTTATGGTCCTGGAAAAGAGGAGAGGTGGGAAAGAGACACAAGCATTCCTCAGGCCCCACTATCCCTAAAACATGTTCATCCACTCTCTAACAGTCTGGAATATCCTTCTCTGCCCCCACCCTATAGCCCTCCCAATGCAGTGCAAAAGTCGGTGGGTAATTGGGTCCAGATTGGAGGTGTTTAAATATTCATGAGGCTGGCAGGGGACTGGGAGGGGGCGACTGTCTAGAATGGGGGTAGGGGCTACGGGAAGTGATTAGTCACTGAAAGCTAGTGAACATTTCTGAGAAAGGGGCCCAGAGAGAAGGAAGAAAAAGATAGATTCGGTAGGGAGTGGAGGAAAAAAAAGAGAGAGAAAAGGAGAGAGGAAAGAGACGGAGGGAGGGAGAGGAGAGGAGAGAGAGAGAGAGAGAGAGAGAGAGAGAGAGAGAGAAGCATGTGCGGTGTGCAATAGCTGTGGACCTTACAGTTGCTGCTAACTGCCCTGGTGTGTGTGTGAGGGAGAGAGAGAGGGAGAGGGAGAGAGGGAGGGAGGAAGGGAGGGAGAGCGCGCTAGCGCGAGAGAGCGAGTGAGCAAGCGAGCAGAAAAGAGGTGGAGAGGGGGGGAATAAGGAAGAGAGGAGGAAAGGAGAGGAGGCAGGAAGAAGGCCGGGGAAGATACCACCATGCTGTGCTGTATGAGAAGAACCAAACAGGTAGAGCTTAAGATTTTTTACTTCTTGCTGTTGTGAAATTGCCAGAGTACAGTATTTCCTTGTAAAAGGCAGGAAAAAAATTTTTTTTCTTTAAAAAAAAAACAAAACTGTTTCTGCCCTGGCATGGTGCTCTGATTTCTTTAGCATATGGTAACTGATGGTTGCATCCCAGCTTTATTCTTTTCTGTCTTTCATGCTTTGGTTTTGGAATGCTGTTACTAATTAGGGCGAGGGGAGAGAAATATGCCGGCTTGGCTGGAAATACCATTCCCTCTCGCCTATTAGTAAGTGCATAGCGGCTAGGTCTCTGGTTTTGAGGGTGTGGATGTGAAAAGGGGTGTGGGGACAATGTAGACTCTATGTCCGAGATAAGAAAGCTATCCTTTATATTATTTGTGAAAAAGCGTGCTTGGGGGAATTATCATCACGGTTGAGCATTGCCTGTTCTGTGATTCAATTTTTCTCACATGTGCTGCGGAAGATACCTGATTTCGAGCTCGCAAGAGCTTTAAAGGGGAGCAGGTAAATGTGGAAAAATACATGTGAAGGTTTTATTTATTTATTTATTTATTTAACGAATGAATGAAACTCATTGGGAGATTTTTATTTTTAAAGAGAGCCTTAAGACAACAGGGGTTGGGGGATAACTAGCTGTTCCGAGGGGGAAAATCCCCTTCCTAAGATCAGAGGCGGATTGTGCGCCAGCTGGTCCGGGAAGAGGGTGGACCACGCCCCTAGGAGCTTTGAGCTTAGATGGGATGGGAAAGGCAAGCCGGTATTACCTGTTGGAAACCGGGGCTTTTCTCTTTCCCCCTTCCCGCGAGTCTTTCCTTACATTCGCAATGACAGGAGGGGTGCTAATATCCCGGAGGATAGGCATGGTGACTCCCATCCATCGGGATCAGGGACGCGTCCAAGACAAGCCAGAATCCCAAGCTCCCCTCCCCCACTGCCTAGATTCCCCCACCACCACCCCGTTTCATTTCAAATTGCTCACTTATTTCTTGAAAGACATTTTGAAACTTAATCGGGGTGAGGGTGGAGAGAAGTGAGAAGCTGGGTATTCTGCAGTAACCCACAGCGTTGCAACCCTCTCCAAACGCAGCCTTCAAACATCCCTGAGGGCACATTTGAGTGGTTTTTGGAGAAGGTTAGGAAGAGAAATGGGTGTGGGGTCTGTGTGCCCGTGTGCCCACGGTGGGGCGGGGTGGGGTGGCAGTCGTGGTTGAAGAACCCCTCTGCACACAGATTGCCTTCGGGGTGGGGTGCAAGGCGGGGGATTGGTATTATCCTCATGCAGGTATTGGAAATTGGGCAATTTGTTAAACACACTCTGAATCCAAAGGGGGTGGAGGAGAGTGCAGAGGAAACAGCCATTCAGCCTGGCCACATGTAGCCAGCGCCCTGGAAGGAGGGGTGGGGAGTGAGGAGGAAAAAGGTAGAGGAAAAGGGGTATAAGCAGAAGGTTCAAGTAGTTAGAGGAGAAGCAAGCCCAAAACAAACAAACAAATAAATGTAAGTACTTGGTTGTGAAGGGATACATGGTGAAAAGTCTGTCAAGGCGGAGCAAAGGGTGCTGCTGGCTGTATCCCTCTTGGTTCCAGAAACTGCTGCTTCCATTGGAACATTTGTAAAACATTTATTCCCATGTCTTCCTTCATTTTTAATATATAAATGTAACAGGTACAGGTGCAAGGGCGAAACACACCCACAAAAATAAATAAATAAATAAATAAATAAATAAATAAATAAATAAGGCTCTAAGAGGATCGCACTGACCAGCTGATGAAAGAAAATTTAGGAAGGTGGAGCCTTGAGGAAACCAATTCTCTTCATTTTCAAGGCTTGAATTTTGGGGGAAAAAAGTGTGCTGGTTGACAGCTTGTTCCCACCCTATTTTTATGCATGGTAGTATGGGAGTATCCACACATCTCCTTCAGTAAAGGGAACCAAGCGTGGTTTTTTAGACAGGGAATTGGGGCTAAAGGAATTCCCTCCCCAAATGAGGACAGCTGTTTTTACTGGCTCCATCTCACTGACAGCCTGGAGCACTCACTCTGGTGTGCAAAGTGATGAAGATGAAATTGTGTGTTTAGGGACTTGTAGGAATTTGCATGTAAATGCAGAGAGCACATGCACACTTCCCATGCAACCATCATGCAAGCGCTCTGTATGGAGTCCATATGCCTGCCTGTGTTTTAGTATCACTGATGCAAACGGGGGGGGGGGGGGGGGATAGAATGTATGGAAACGGTCCTTTCACCCACATGTTTTATAAATAGGTTCTTGGGCATGAAATGGTTATGTGCCCTATGTAATAATGTTATGTGTCATTTGCATAAGTCAGTATTTAAGATATCATTAAACCAGACAGAAGGAAATGGTGTCTTCAGGGCGTGGGCTCATATTACACTGACTGACATTTATATAGTGTGGATCCTTAAGCCTCATGCAGGTTTTCTTCCTGTGGGTGAAATGATCCTCTCTCATTCCAGGAAGAATTTAAGGGCTTCATTTCTTCTTCTGAAAGGTGTTTTATCATTCTAGTTCTTAGTAGGGACTAAAACTAGGGTACAAACCTGCAAAGGTCTAACTCTGCCACACCCATGCAATCCAGCAGCAGTGTGGGAGGGGGACTGGAGGGCTTGCACTTCCTTCCTCTTCCACTTGAGCAGCGCAAGCAAGCAGCCTTAGATAGTTCTAAGTTGTAACACACTGTCAGTGGATGAGAGGAACACATAAATGATCTCTATTAGCCATTATTTACCACAGTAGATTATTAAAGGAAAAAGGAGAGAGAGGAGAGAGAGAAGACAAGGGAGTAGGCAAAGGAGGATTAAAATAAAAGAATCCTGGAGATTTTATTGGCTCATGATTTTCAAATATCTTGGGGCTTACTTTAAATAGCTCAATTACCATGCATATTGCAGACGATTAAAAACTTGCAAGGTGTGATAGTCTACAGAGAAAGAAAACTATGAGATGTTTCCTTTGTTTAAAAATAATGGCTTTATTTTGTAGCTCAAGTGTAAACATTACCCTGCAAGCTAGCAGACCAGGGTCCCCCACCCTAACCCTGCTAGCATATATGCCTTTCCCCCAAATGACAAATAAGTCTCATCTTTGAAAGACAGATCCATGCTTTAAAATTCCAGCCTTGCTCTTCCTTCCCACGAAGAGCATCAGGAGGTGTGGAGGGTACAGCCCTGCTGCTGGGTGAGGGGAACATTCTTTCTAGTAAGAAATTGGATTCCTGCTCAGACTCTCTGAGCCACACCCAGTGGCATCCAGGGACTTAGTCAATTGATTCAACTGAGGCCTTCGACTTAATAGAATTAAATCTGTTTAATATTTTAAAATCATGGTGTCTTCCACATATTTCCAAAATTAAAGAAAAGGAATTATTTAAAAGATTTTTTTTTGTCTGTTTGCTTTTTTCCCCACATCATCTGGACTTGCAGAGAACCTTCCACAGTTTGTGATGAATTCAGAAATGTGTTCATTTCTGATTATTAAAATTAAACCATGGCACATGCACAATGACCCCTGGTCCTTCATGCTAAGAGACTCCTCTGAATGTCACCCTGACCCCTGCCCACTCTACTCCTGCAGACTATGCTGAGGCAACTGGAATCAGAAAACACAGGGTTAAATTGCCTTCTTGCTGAGCTGGTGAGACTGCAGAAACCTCCTTTGATGTAGCAATGTAAAGGGCAAAGCTCATGCTCACCGAAAGAAAGGGTGGCCCAGGGTCTTCTGCTTCTGTCATCGTGAAATTGCTTGTGACACGCCTGGGGCAGAATTAATCCACAGACTTCAGAGTTTTACTTGGTCCCATGGGGAGGACATAGAGGGCTTTCAGGCAATAATGGAGCTATGTGTTAACTCATTGTTTTCCCATGCTATACCACACCCTCCCTGAAGCTGGTCATACTGACTTTAAGACACATACCTTCTTCTATGAATAGCTTAAGAAATGCATCCCTCTCAAAGTTCAAGAGAAGGCACACCATTTAACTCCCTCACGTCTCTGCTAATTCTAAGAGAGTGTCACTTGTTTAAAAGAAAAAAGGGGGGGGGGGGCGGGAGGGTGATTACACCAGAGCCTTGCCTCTTGGATTTTGAGTGTAGACAGGTTGAACCTGTGCCATTGCCTTGAATTCTTTATAGAGGTCCCTGGAGAGTACCATGCTGTGAGTCCTACTTTCTGCCTCTTACAGACTCAGACACCTTGAATGGATCACATCACCTGGGTTTTGTCTCTTCCTGTCATGGGGATGGAAGAACAAGCCAACCAACCAAAGAACTAAGCAAACAGCCCCATCCCCTTTACCTCAAAAGGCTTTATAAGGAAGAATTTTCTCTTACCTGGACAGGGCAGCTTTCTCTCCATCCCCTGTAATTGTCAGGACATTACTTTGTTTTTTGTGATTAGAGATGTTACTTCTGGTCACACTGAGCTCTGCCTGGATTCTTGATCTCTCTTCTGTGTTTCCTCCAGATCGTCAACCACTCCTGCACCTCTCCTTTGAGATTTCCTCAGTTTGTAGTGCTTCAGCTGCTTTTCCTGTGCTCTGTGGATGTGCCCTATCACTTCTGTTCCCAGAGTCTCCTGATCCTTGCATCCCCATTTCTAGAGTACCCCTTCTCTCTTTCCTTTTAGAACAAAGTTTCTAGGAGCATCCCAAGCTCATGCTCCTCTCTGCCACTCATCACTCACTATTCTTCTGCCAGCTTTAAAGAGGCCTCTGCTCCCATGATTCCACTGACACAGGGTACCATTTCAGGTGAGCCATTAGTTTACATCTTATTTCCCTTTGCTCTGCCTTCTCTTTGTGCTTCCCTGATAATTCTCCCAATCCCCCTTCTCCTCAAACAGGACCTGTTAAAAATCCTCTGAAGGATATTTTACTCCCCCAGCCACTCAAGGCCAATGGCTTCCCATCTGTTCTTTGGTGCTTTCCCATGTCACCCCATTCATTAATCCCAGAGAAACACATCCACATTCAGAGCTTCAGTCCTGTCCTGCAATTTTGAGATGTCTATCTTTACCTTCTGGTCTATAGATATCTTGAAGTGTTTTTAGAGAGCCCAGCCCCCCAGTTTCTCCTGTGTCTTTTGCACCAGGTGTCCTCTGTTTTTGGCTGTCCTTGGATTTTCTACTCCAGTACTATCCATCCAGTTTCAGAGCTGTAGAAACCTAGGGTGTGTTCCAAATGTGGTCCTTTATTTCAGCTCCCACAGTCAGTTACAGAATCTTTTGACTGTAGCTGAAAAGACTTGGGATACATTATTTGCTTTTCAACTTTTACCTGTTTGTATAAATAACTTGGCTCAGTCTTTGCGCTACCTTTCACCTGCCCTAAAGCAATAGCTGCCTATATGGGTCCCTAGTTCCACAGGCTCTCTCTTCATTCTTCCAACCAATGGAGAAGCTATCTTTACCTGATGTAAATCTGGTCACACTAATTTCCTCATTAAAATTCTAGAATGTCTCCCCGATGGCTACAAACCATTAAACAACCCTTCAGGATGCATGGCGTGATCTGGTATTGCCTCTCTTCATAAGGCCATCATTAAATACTTCCTATGTTTCATATCTCACTCTTTTGCTTACTTTACACTTTTTCCTTAGCCTGGAAAATTTCCATTTCCCTCATAAGAGTTAGCTCCAGTCTTCTATTAATGAATTTTTATCTACTATTGTTATGACCATATTGTACTTTGAGCTATCTCCATTATCACTTATTGTACCATCTAGTGTGTGTATATATATGTGTGTGTGTGTGTGTTCACACTGTGAGCTTCTTGTGAAAATTGATGAAATTTTATCCTTTCTCTGTCTTTACTAATTATCATACTGTCTAGTTCCCGGGTGAATACTTTGAATTATGAATGGTCTGCTTGCCAAACACATATGGAACTAGACGTTCAGTCTTGTCACAAGTTGTGGCATATTTAAATGAATAGAATCACTAGTGGATTTTAAGGAAGCTACTGACAAGTAATTTTAAAGTGGAATTCATTCTCATTGACCATTGCTACAAACTTATAGATGTGGCACCTGTCTGATTTTTGTGCAAGCAGGCTCCAAATTATCCCTCTTATACACTGCATTTCTCCAAACTGCCTTAGCTGCAGCAACCAGGAGACTCCCTTACCATACTCACCATCCTAGCGCCCAAAACCTGGCCTATCGTAGGATGTGAAGAATCCCAGTCTAGACTTGGCTAGTAAACTCTTACAGCTCCACAAGGCCTTTGTTTGCAGCCTGGTGTACTCATGATCCTTGCTTTGTTCTACAGATATCCTTAAAGACTTCATGTCCATCTCCCGCTGTTCACAGCTGTTTGATTTTACTTAGCGGGTAGTATTAGCCTGTGTTGAAGAGTATGATCAATAATTATTTTTATCTACATTTGAACTTTGTTCTTCTCTGTGAAGTATATAAATTATATTATCTATCAACATCCATCTTGTGTAGAGCGGAAGGGAGGGTGAATAGTAAGAAATCTCTTAAAGTTGGGCTAAACATGGAGGAATCAGATCATTTGAATCTTTGCCAGTTTTGAACAGACTTCAGAGGTTTGGGTCTTGGTGCAAGCCTATGGCATCCAGTATGGAGAAGATTGCAACTACACATTTCCATGATGTCAAGGGATGTATTCCCATGAACTTAGTTGGGATGCCTTTGTAAGTGAAGTTTGTGTTTCATTGCCAAAAGATGGATGGTATTTCTCAACCCTCATGTCCTTGTCCTATATCCTACTAAATGTTGTACATATCCCTAGCTTAGGATTTTCTTACCTGCCCCCTTCCAATGCAAATGAAGTTTTTCAGATTTCTGCTAGTGCTTGGTATTAGGGACTAGTGAAAGTGAACGTTAGTTAATAAAAAGTATACCTTGCCCAACTTCCCAATATGTATTTTAGGCAAATTAGGCACTTTAAGGTATGCCTAGCACTTGGGGACTTCCCATACATATTTACTTTAGGGGATGTATATAGGGATTGAGTACTCATTATGGGACCTAAAAAGACATTTTCTGAAACCAAGACCGTCCTTGTGTAGCTATTCAGAGCTGACTGTGTGTTCTGCTCAGTGCTATCGATCTTTCCAACAGGACAACTGTGGTTAAAGTTACAGTTCTCTGTCTTATTTGCTTGGAGTGGCATACTTCAGTCATTTTGGGTTCAGTGTGGGACTGTGAATTACTGCGTTTCCAATCCGTAATTATGTAGCGATCCTGCTTTCTTAGATGCTGTTTGTTTAATGTCCTGTTCCATGTCTTTATAGTGGAATAAACCCCTCCCCTGGGTTCTAGACCTGGCTCTGCCAATTGCTTGTCCTGTGATCTTAGGTAAGTAATTTAATTTCTCTGAGCCTCAGTTTATTCATCTGTATTATTGGCATAATAAAAGCCTCCAAATCCTGACTCACTTTCTTTACTAGGTTGGCATGAGGCTCAAATAAAGTGATGAAAAATAAAAGTATTTATGTAAACAATGACTTTTTGACCCTCCTTAAAGTGTTTATGGTGCTACACAAGCAAGAAGTACCAATGTTGTCTGCATCAAAGATATATATTCTCCACATCCCTCTCCTGTTCTCTACTAAGTAAATGTTAGCTCTACACTGATGGATGGGAGCAGAGTAGATCTTTACCATTTTCTTTGAGAACCTGAGTGACAGAATTCAGATAAGCACACACTAAAATTGTCCTTAACTCGAAAATGTCAGGAATGTGAGAAATATCTACTATTTTCCTGTATATCATTTTTTCCCTTTATATTCCAACTTCTCTGTTTGCTATGCTGCTTGCCTCCACTCTCCCTCAACACTGCACCTCCAAACTGGCTTCTGAGCATTATCAGACAAGCTGTGCTCACATTATCACATGAGGGCCCAGTCAGGCAGAAGAAGGTGGAGGGACGGTAGGGCTGCTCTGGAGCCTGGAAATGGAGTTGCCGCCTGGTTGGAGGCCCAGCAGATTATTAGCTGGCACCATTTCCATCCACAGCAGTTTCAGGGCTTGTTGATGCACCACTAGGAAACCTTGATTTGAAAAGCGCAGAATCCTGAATCTTTTAAAACTCAACTCCGGATGCCTTAAGCAATCTTACAAGTCCACAGATCTCTAAGAAGGACATTCATTTCCATTGGCTTCATAGTTAAGACTGTGATAAATTACCCATTTAACATAACACAATTTGTCAACTTTTCATACAAAGCAAAATAATTCTGTAATACCTACTCTACAAGAAAATGAGTTTTATATGTATTTGGAATTATATTAAGGCTTTTTTTTTTTTGAGACAGGGTTTCTCTGTAGTTTTGGAGCTTGTCCTGGAACTAGTTCTTGTAGACCAGGCTGGTCCTGGACTCACAGAGATCCATCTGCCTCTGCCTCCCAAGTGTTGGGATTTAAGGCATGAACCACTACTGCCTGGCTTTGAGATTATTTTAAAATAATCAGATCACGTTAGTGCAAAGGTTCTGTCTTTCATAGAAGCCAAATGTCTAACATAAAAAAACCCAACATGACATATTTTATAACAACAAGTTTTGCATAAAGGATCCAAGAAGGACTTGTAATAGAAAGGATGCTAATGATACCTAGGGTTAAGCTACTGTTCAGAAGGAAAAATGTTTACAGTTGTATTTATAGTTTGCTAATGGTCAATATCATCTTTAATCTCTCTCTTGTCTCTACTGTTACTTATGAGTTTCTTGACTAGGTATAAATATCAAAGTTTGACTTTAAGTGTGCATAAAAATAATCCATTAGAAGGAACTTAGAGATCTTATGAGTTTGGAAAAAAAATCCAAGCCTAAAGCAACCAGGGCTGATGTGGGAACTTCAACAGAAGAAACTCATTCATGAGCCCTCTCTATTAGGGTTTTCATTAAAACAGTTTAGTTCCTAGCACCTCAGCTTCTCTTCCTTTTTATAAAGGGATAGAGAGGAAAGAAATTAAGGAGGTATAAGAAAGGGAGATAAAGAGGGGGGAGGAAGGTAGGGAGAGAGGGAGACAATGTTTTATTGGTCTTGCTTGGATCAACTACTGCCATTTGGACAATTCTATGGGATTGTAAGAAAACCCAAGTCACATAGTTTCTGGAAGTCCACACCTGTAAATCTAAGGAGAGAGTCAATGCTGAGAAAGAGTCCCAACATCTATCCCCCCCCCCCCACACACACACACACGCCTGTCATAGTGCAGCTACTCGGGTCCAGACGAATTCCCTCAGCTGTGTTGGGTCCCTACGTTTTTCTTCTCAGTTTTGCTGCTTCTCTTATTCACAACGAGTGCCCTTTCTGTTGTTGTGATATACCTCTCCGATGAAAAGCAACTTAGGGATGATAGGGTTTCTTTTGGCTTATGATTCCAGAAAAATAGAGTCCTAATATGGGAAAGGTGTGATGACAGCCAGGAAAAGCATGGCGATGAACAGAAGGTTGGTTGATCACATTTGCAACCACACACAAGAAACAAAGAGAGAGAAGTGGAAAAGGCTATAACCCTTAACTTCCGCATGGTGTACTTCCACAACGTCCTCAAACAACACCGACTAGGGACCAAGTGTTAGATGCGTGACTCAATGGGTGACGTTTCTCATCCACACAACCACAATACCCTTAGCATTAGTGGAGTTCTAAAGGGAAGTAGTTGTCTCACAGCTTACAGATTTTATTCACCCAATAAAGGTTGGAGCCAGTCTCTATTATATCTGGAGATATAAGCACCAGATTTCCACTGCCTTCTAGAAGCCTACACCTGACAGGTACCTTGGTTCTAAGACAAATCCTAGTTGTTGTATATTCCTGTTAACTTGGCATGGCATATCTAACTCTTCTTTTATAGTTTATAGAATCAATTTCTGCCCAAAGATTGAGCAATAATGGGTGTAAAACAGATCTACGCACTTTATCCCAGACAAGCGCTACTCCTTGATATTAGTCATCTCATTTTGAATGTTCTTGAATTAATTCCAGCAATCATCACCATATTTATCTATTTTTAGCAAATTGGCACTTTCTAAAATATTGAGCTGTTGTCTCCATATGCACTAGCTTGCTCTAAATGTAGAATGTTGGTAATTAGCCTCACATCCATTGTTTGTAATTCCTGTTCCAATAACTATTCAAAACGATGTTTTTAAATGGAAATTGGAAAAACCCTAATATCTTCCCAATAATGACTGTGTAAAAGAGCTAGAAGAGGCAAAAACAAAAATAAATAGCACCAACTTCAAAGGTTAAGCAAATGCAAGTATCAGCTGCTTTAAACAGTGACGTTAAGAACATCTTAGCATAATGAGCCTAGAATCTAAGCTTTTACTCATCTTGGATTTGTGTATACATATACATGTATATGCATGTGTGTGATATGGTGTATATACATATTAATCTATCTAAAATAATAGACGGTGAGCCAGTAAAAAACATCCTTCTTTCATGTAACCTTCAAATATTAAAAATGTTTTTCCTTTTATTTGTTTTCATCTCAGAATATACCATTCAACATTATATTTTTTCTATACTAGGTCTCTGACTCTTCTATTCTTGGGGATATTTTTTAGATCTGCCAGCCTATTTCTGGGTTTCCAGATCTTACCATAGAAATAACTGCTTTTTTTCCTTACCTTATGAAGCCATAGCATCCTTTGCTGAAGGCTATTTGTAATGTCTTCTATACTTTTTCATTCATTCTTCTGAAAATCTTTCTCAGCAAGTGTTCAGAAAAGGGTCAGGTCATAGATAGCCAAGGCTCAAACCACCACCACAATCTATAATGAATTAGCCTCCTCTTGGTGCATTAAGATGAGTATGAGTAACAGTTACATAACATCCTCAGAAGAGAAGAAAGTACTTATTGTGTTACATGGTTCAAATAAGAAACAAGTGATAAAATTAATAGTCACCAAGATTCCCTGTTTCAGTAAAGCCAGTGCTTACTGGCTGCTACTGAATTTTACATTTAAGTTAGCTTTCTCCCAGAATTCCAATGATTTTCTTTGTTTAGAGAGCTAATTATAATTTAGTTATATGTGATTTTTTTTCAAGGCTCCCCCAAATTTGATAACTATCCGGTAGTCTTCTACTGAGGTTTACATTAACCTAGCTTGTGAATTTAAATAAATTTAATATCTATGGTTATTATCTTTTTTGAAGGAAAATGATCAAAAGGTTGAGCGAAGTTTTTCCTAAGGATTCTGAAACTATAGAATCTGAATTCTGAAGAAGAAAAGCTAACCTTTTCTTGGACTAGGTCTCAGTGTACTTAGTACAAACTTAAGTACTAGTTGTCCTTTGCTTCTTCTCATTGCCAATGTCACTGCTTTGAACGTCTTTTAGGCTCTCCTACCCTTCCTACCCTGAATGGAGAATTTTCTAACTTGCAATGGTTTTTACCTACTCTTATGGTTGGTTCTCACATGATTCTCATAACTAGCTCACAAATTCTTTGAGGTTAAGACATCCAGTTGATGATCTGGCTTAAGAAACATGGATTGAAGGATCCATTAATGTATAGTCTGTGATGAACTCTGAATTAATTAGGCTTGAAGATACTGCACAAAAAAATCCCAGAAGTTCCAGTAGAGTCTCAGAAAGACAAATGGGACTATCTTGTCTGACCTCTTTAGGATATTCAAAATTATGAACAATGCCTCCCTCCTGGAGTCCATTTTTTCTTGGCTTTTATAATATACATTTCTGTTGGAATTTTCCTCTGTTCCTGTTTATATAGCACCTATCCAGCTTCACATTGATGGCTTCTCCTCCTCCTCTTTTTCGTTGTCTTGGTGTTACTAAGACTTTTGTCATTATTATGACTTAAGGCAGGGCACAAATGTTGTTGTCTATGGCTGTACCATTCATGTGGGTTAGAGAGCCTCAGCTGGGAGAATTCCAGGCTCTCCAGTCAAACTTATTTTACAAAAGTTTGCATATAACTGTCCCTTGGAATAAGTCCTGATCTCTTAATTAAATCTCTTTCTCATCTACTCACATAACTCACAAATTGGACACTTGAGTCTTCTCCAATATCTTTCATCATTAGACACTTGTGGGTACCCCTAGTTTCTATGAAAACAATAACAAATTAATAAAAATAAATTTCTTTTCTCCTTTACTCCATTTCCTACCTCCAATCTGTCTTCTGGTCATCCTTGATGCAATCAATCATCTATAGTAGAAACCAAAAAATAGGTTACCTTTTAGTTTCCCTTTTATTCTTAATACATCTAGCAGTGTTCTTCTTTCAGAAGCTAAAGTTATCTCTTTAAAGGTGTCCCTCAAAATGTGTGCCTCTGAAAGGTTTCTCCTCTACCTGTGATCAAAACCAGACTCACAGTGACTAAGGCCTTTAATTCCTATATGTTCAGGCCTTGTCTTCTTCTCTGGCTTCTTAGATTTATTCTCCTCCTGGTCACTGAATCTTCGGCCTTCCTTTTAGTTTATAAAACACATCAAGTGTGGCTTCTCTCCAAGTTAGTTGCATGTGTTGTTTCTGAGCCAAGAATTCTCTTCCCACTATTTACTGAAAGGGTTATTTTCATCTAGGCAATTTCTGGGTTACTTTCAACACACCACATTTCTTCTGTTGTTAAGACTGCATACAATCTTAATCAGAAGGGATATTTGTTACCTTTCTTGCCCCTAATTATCTCTTCAAGCTTCCAAGCCATCCAATTTCCATCCCAGACTTCCTTGCAATTCTCTGGTCTCATTTCACTACTTTCTTCTTGCTAAACACTTTTCCTGATTAGAGTCCTCCTCTTTACCTACATAACACAGTCTTGGCTACTCACGTGTTCTCTGTTCTCGGTACACTACCTTCACATCTGACCCACTTTATAATATGCGTTCTCACCACTGTCTCTTTTTCAACAGGAGTTCCTTCAGGGCAGGGTTCATGCTTCATTTTCTGGCCAGGTATAGCTTTGGTTCAATGACTGACAGTAGGAGTTGAGCAAGCAGTCCATACAATGAACAAATACTAGTGTCTAACACGTACTGTGTGATGGCACAATTTGGTTAGGACTAGGACAAAGGTTGCTGAACTCCCACTGGTCAGTTATAGACGCTGCCCAATTGTGGCACAGCCCATAATAGGGCACCTAATAGATATCTCACACAGAGCTAAGACCACATAATCCTGGATTTCACCCAAGTAGGGCCAGCTGGTTGCTTCAGCAAATAACAGTCACCATTTTGTAGACCGATCCCTTATTGTGATCAGAATACAGCAATACCAATACTATCAACCACTGTCTTGCTACAGATTTGTAGTTACTTTGAAATATACAGTGCTTTCCCAGCCAATAATTCCGTCTGCTAAACCAAATCCTGAGTGTTCTGCCCGTTCATAAGGCATCCAAAACTGCTAGTTTTGGTATTGCTTCTGTGGGATTCCTGGTTCAACTTCCTGCTCATTATATGACCTATAATTGTGAATAATATATACTTTCCTAACTCCAGTCTTTAATTTCTCCTTAGATAAATTATGTACAATAATGTTTAGTTACTGTTGTTTTTTCCTGGCCTTCAACTACTGTGATGGCATCTCTTAGAGACTGCTCTACTCATTCCCAAACCCATTAACAGAAGTGAAGATACTAATAGATTTCACTGGGGGATGGGCAAGGATGGTCATGCCAATACCTAGGAAGATGATGATTTCAACATCCAATGTCTCTTCCACACAGTGATAAAATTTCTGGGAACTAAGACCAGGCTTCATCATGAAATTCTAGTAAGGAGGAATATACCCTTTTATTTGTGAAAATCGGTTCTGAGAATCACAGAGGGGGATGAATGACCCACGAACTTTAGGAAACTAGACTATTTATTAACTAAAAGCTAACTGACATAGAGAACAAATCTTTTATGTTTTTGTCTGCATCGGAAGTTAATACTTGTTAAGAATTATTCCCTTAGGAAACAATAATGGAAAATTTAAACCAATAACTATAAAATTAGAAAGATTCAAGCCAACCAGTTTTGGAATATACTGCACATGGAAGTCAAATTTGGCAAAAACCAAAAGAATATCATTTTCCTGTTCAGAGAGTAAATGATTACAAGAAAAGCAATATAAAGCTGATTTAAGCTGAAAAAACTGTGAGTCACCTTTCTCGGTTGTGCGTCTTTATTTTGGTAATTGTGTGGGAGGTGGAGAAGATGCTTGAGTAGTTTAGGTTGCCGAGAGAGTGGATTAGAGAGGAATTTAATATTGGAGGAATTTTTTTTTTTTTTTTTTTTTTTTTTTTTTTTTTTTGGTGAGACAAACCAGTCAGGGATAAAATCACAAAGAGCCACTTACAGGAGAAAGTTTGATTTTTTTTCCAGTGACCAACTCTACATGCCTCCACTTCCTGTCTTTACAGATCATCCCTTTAGGTGATTTTCACAACATAATTCTTTGATGGAATAGAAAACTACTAGCAAATCAGGGCTCTGGACTCCACAATTGATGTTTGTGTTGATCGGCACCACAGAGTCAGGCTGCAGGAGTTGCTCGATTAGTTATACCTGGGAAATGGTCATGTGATGCCCCGGGCATGGCCAACGAATCAGAATTTCAGTTAAATCACATTTAAGATGAATTCTGCAGGACTTACTAGGTCTACTCTTAAAGCCACCTACTAACTTTCTTAAATATTTCAAAGATTAGCATCCTCATTTTCTGTTAGCTAAAGATAATTACTGCATTGATTAATTGAATATAAAAGAGCTTGTGGATTAGTTGTTATTTTCAATTAATTTTTAGTTAAATACACTTTTTGACTTAGAAGAAATATTGCTCAGATCATAAACTCATTATATTGTTAAAATACACTGCTTTGGATAAAGCAAAGTTTGGTGGTCAAGTAATCTATTTAAGCAACCCCATCCTGTCTGTCCTGAGGCTTTGAGGATGATGCTTTGAGGATGGAGGTTTTGGAATACTTATGTATGGGCCACCTTCCATGGAGCTGATGTCGGGACATTCAGTGCTCAAGGTACTTAATCTGGGAGAGGGCCAAACTGGAACATTTTTCCTGGATCAGTCTTTAATCCTTTAAAGAAGATAGACTAGTAACTTGTGGCAGATCTTTGAATTCTCCTATCTTCACACTTTTGAAACTGAAGCCAGCCTTTATATATGGACCATTAGTGAACATGGTTCTTTTACAAATGGTGGCCACAAGCTATTGTGCTGCTGTTTGCCTTTTGGCTCTATTTATATATTAGTCTTTTTTATATGATTTTATTTTCTGAAGACAATATTTTCCTCAAATATCTTACGAGTATATTTTATTTATTTAAGATGAATTTATTTATCATCTACCCTAAGCCCAAGATTACATCAAATGCTTAAAATACAGAAATAATATTTTAAAGAGAAAACAGCTGCTATGTGTGTGTCAGCTTGAAAGCCTGTGGTCTATATTATCTTCTGATTGTTTAATTAATCTAAGGAACTCTCTGCATGATTGTTCAAAGATATTTCCTATCATAGAAATAATAGACTTATTTCTTCTTGTACAGTTGGGTTATCCACTCAGCTCTGGAGGTTTGGGGGTGAATTTTCTCAACAAAATGATGTTCATAGGCCTAAAGATGGAAATAGTACAGTCCTCAAAGATTTCGATGATTAATTAAGTGTACACACACACACACACACACACACACACACACACACACACACCTTAAAACCTAACTGGCATGTAGTAAATACTTAATTTTAGCCATTGCTTATTCTGGTTGATACAACTACTTACAGATCCATGTTTAAAAAAAAATCACCTCTCTAGGTATCTTTTTATAAGGATTCTCAAAAGGCTAGTTTCTGGATTTAGGGTTACATATGTGTATATATGTACATAAATGTATTGTATGGAGTTTGTGAACACAAAATGTTTGACAAAGGAAAGAGATATTAATGCTACTGAACTCAATTTTATATATTCTGGGCTTCCAACACACTTTAGGACTAAATGTATTGGTTGTTGGAGTCTGGAAATCGGATGTAGAATTAGCATAACATGTAGGTGTGGCCAACATGAAAGAAGACCAAGCCTCCTCAACTCAGGCTGGAAAGGATAGTTGCTTCTAGGAAGCTGAGCATGGGCAAGACTAGAGTTAGCCACTTTTACCCACTTTGAACCTTCAGTCAATGAAGCAGAGGTGCAATGTACATTACAAAATCTTCAGTGGTTGATGAGTCCGTGTCCTATCCAGTTGGCCTCTCCTTCATTGTGTTCCCTTAGGTCACTTTTTTCCTTGGTTCCAGCATGCGTTTTGAACCTGTTTCACTGGCCTTCCCATTAACAGCATGAACTCAAGTATTACCGTAATCCAAGCCAGGTTATATTGTCTGCACAAGAATCTCACAGATACAACATTAAGTGCAGAAATCAGGCTTGAATGTATAGTATTTCTTACCTGGCAAATTTTGGTGGACAGCATTGTGTCTTTGGATCTGGGTGCTCCCTCTAATTGAAAAGCTTGCTTTTGACACATATTCATGATCGACCCCCTTACTTTCTTCAACATCTCAGCTGTTCAATCTCAGCAAAGAAACTTCTTCTCACTGCCTTATATAAAACAGCACCCACGCCATGCAGCCCTCACCTGTTGCCTTTCATGCATTTCCATCTTTACCGCCAGCCATGGTTTCAACCCCAGGTGTTAATTTATTATAATCTGCACACTCAGTGGGATGTGAACTGCGTATAGGTTTTGAGACTCTGCTGGGGACATGTATTTGCTGTAGCCTCACTCAGTGCCTGACCTATCGGAGTTATTTAAGAAATGTGTATTTAATTCTGAAATGCACAATTTAAACTCTGCTGAGCCATAAGAATAAGCTGAGAAATGCCATTGCTGAAGAATACTTTCCCCCTCTCCCCACATCATTCCTGATTTTTGTCCCTTATTCTTGACCAACAGCATCTCAGATGTTTCAGTCTGGCTGTCAGGGTAAGATACACGACCAAGTGAATCTCCAAGGAGGACTGAAAGAAAACTTTGGTTCTGTCTCATGCTATAAAATGTCTATTTATTTCTTCTTTTACATCTTAATTGTTTAAATATTTGGGGAAGGTTTCCCTGCTGTGATAAATTTATACTCATTAAATTGTCAAATGTGACTGTATTTATTTATTTATTTATTGCAGGCACTGCTGGGGTGATGCTTGCTTTTGCCACTGGCACCATCTGGTTTTGACTGATTATGGCATTTTACCTGATAGTCGCAGGGCAGGACTATCAGGGTGATGAATGGGTGGGAGTAGGAGGAGGTCAGACTGTGGTGGTGGTGGGGGAGAGGTGAGCAAGCCTGGAGCAGGGAGCCTGACACCTCGAGGCATCTAAAGCACCAGGATAAAGCGTCCACCCATTTGCATTCTGGGTTACCCTTCAACGAGTGAACATAGCAACACCTACTAGAGATAAAAGTAGCAAGATCTTCTAGAGGAGATTTAAGTTTCAAAGCAAAGTGAAAATTTCTTTGTGGTTACTGACTGTTGTGATTGCTCCTAAAATTTCACACAATTCTTCACATCTGTGACTTCTAAGTGGAATTTTTTAAAGTGACCCTTGCAGGATATTTGAAAACACTCTGAGGGTTGTAGAACTGATGGGGGAAAAGTATAGTAGAACTGGAAGGATGGAAGTCACAATTCCTGTGGCTGTAACAATGTGACCTCACACCACTTGATACCCTGGGCTTACAGCCTGATCTCTACCAAACCTTTCATTTGAGGTGAAAGTTGGGGGTGGACTCTGTTAATGTGGGATGTGTTCAGCATGTCTGAGTTTATCTCACTGTCTTGTGGCAGGAAAGCTAGAGAAGCTATTTAATCTTTCATCTTTCCCCGGTGAGAGAAATAGCTTTAAAGCACATGTATGGTTAGCCCTAATATGTCTGAATATATTAATATTTCCATTGATCTCTAATTTAGAAAGGATTTTAGAAGCTATGTTATCCATGAATTATTCTTTTATTCATTAAGAAATGTTTATTAAGTACCCAGTATAAAGGATGCCAACTAAAGCCATTCTGTTGAAATATTTAGATACAGGGATCTGAACAGTGTCTAAATTCAAGTGCTAAAGAATTAATTTTTATTGTTATTGTTATTATTACTAATATCAGTGGCTTTTTGAAATATGGTTTATTGTGTAACCAAGATGGGCCTTAAATGAAAAAAAATTATCCTGCCTCTATCTTTCCAGTGCTGGGATTATAGACTTTTGTCTTTATTTCTCAAATTTCACTCTCTCTGCCTGTTCTCTGAGCTCATACAGAGATGGACCAATGCCAGGCTTATAATATACATAATATAATTAAGGCCACAAATATCATCTCACAAAGCCTCTCTATGCATCTCAGGTGGTTGTCCCTGGTATTAATTGAATCTTAAATAACTTCATTTAGTTTTATCAGTACAGTAAAAATCAAAGTTTTAAAGTAAAGCCAAAGTGCTAAAATGGAATTTTTCATGTTTGCAATGATTAAAAATATCTCACAGAAGGTATTGCTTGAAGCTTTTCAGCATTGACCCTAGATTTAAGGCATTATGAAGTCTTATAAAATAGAAAATATAATGCATATAAAAATGAAAACCCTGGAATTTAGAGACTTGAGAGATTGATATCTTAGGTGTACAGTAAAGGTTAATTTTCATTAAACAGAAGTTTGACTTTTATAATAATTGGTAAAAAGAAAACACTAGACTAATTTTCAAGCTTTTAAATACATCAGTACAAAAGCCTATTGGATTATGCCTTCTTATAGGATTATTCTTAAACCATGATCTAAGAGTCTCCTGTTATTCTCTCACTGCCAGGATCCAGAAACTTGGTGCCAAGGGTAAGTCAGCCTTGGATAAACAGATTGTCTGGCCTGGGCCACCAATCTGTCCAATGTTTGTGACCTATAAAGATTTCTCCTGCAGGCAGCACTGTTTGTGTCAACTGTGTGTGCATAGAGGAAACTTCCCAAGCTGTCACTTCTCAGGTTTGTTTTGCTTTTACAACTAGTTACCACTGCCTTCTCCCCTCTCTTCCTCCTCCTCCCTCTCTTCCTCCTTCTCCTTCCTGGTTTTCTTTGAATTGAATAAAGGCTTAATGAAGGTGTACCCTTTGGTCAAAGGTTAGAAAATAAAGACTTCAGGATTATAGCACTTTAAGCTTCAAAATGTGTTTGTTGTATAGAAAGGACTGGGGTGGTTGTTATAGGTGGCTAAAGGAAAAGGAAGCCTTCTAATATTCTATATTAAACATAATCTTCAGAAATATTTACCTACTAAGTTAATAGGCAGCCTTCTTTTACAGACATAACATAGCTAGCATTAAACACCAATGCAAGAGGCTTCTCGGCAGATACTCATCTGTAAGTTGGCACCACATAGTAAATCATCAGAAACTTTACCCTCTTTTACATATTAACAACCAGCCTGTCTGTGTTCTGTAAACCCTCATGGTCAAACAGAGTCTATTAGATGCCTTGGGGCATATTTTGATGGGGACAGTGGATTAAAATTTTCATTGCGAGGTAGGAGGATGCTATCCTAAGAACCCTAAGCCTCACCTGTTGAAATTCTAACTCTTAATGTGATGATCAAGCACTGTTTATGAACCAGAATGCAAATCTTCTCTAAATGCTAACTCTGTCTGCTCTGTGATCCTGGACATCCCAGCCTTCAGAGCTCTGTTGTTTATAAGCAATCCAGTTTCTTTTATTTTGCATAGACTCAGAGAAGAACAGGGCTGATATTTCATAACTATGTATACACTAAGAATATCACTCAAGAAAACAGAACAAAGCTGTTGATTAAAGCAGGGTTTCTTGATTTTTTTCCATTCATTGTCCCTGTCACCTAGGAAGTTTTTATGTGATCCCAGTAAATAGGTATGTAAAATGAATATGCAAATAAAACATTTACTGATAATAACTTATAAATATATTTTAAGCAATTTATTTGACTTTTACTTTATCACTTCTTAAAGACAAGCAAATCTTTGCATTAATAAGATGACTATTTATGCTTTTTATTTTTATATAAATAATTGGATCTTAGGTGAATATTTGATATAGTAGGGTATAGATAATGTTCACTGCTTTTCAGTGATGATCAATATTTGGATGATTTTCAATAATGATTCAGAATTGCCAGTGATGAAAATATTAGGTCACAAATATGTATATAACATGATAGAAGGATGTAACAGGTCATTTCAGGATTTTTTTTGAAACTTTGTCTCAATTCCAAGCCAAGGTTCCAATTCCAATTCAAGGTTCTTTGAATAACTTTTGATGAAACTCAAGTCAACAACTCAAACAGCAATTCTTAAAGTCAGATATTGTAAAATAGTACAAACTCAAATGCACTAATTCAACACTTTCATGATGAAGATTCTAGAACAGTAAGAAAATGCTATGTCTTTATTTTCTGTAATTTAATCTATATATCTGATAAGAGCAGAGAACTTTCTATATATAGTAAAATCATTGCAATTCATAATATACAACCATCTCCAGCAATTTTAGCTGAGGTGCTTTAGCTAGTGTGTATATTCAGAACCAAGGCTCCAGTGAAGTCACGGGATGCAACATTGGAGAGAAATTGCTAGAAACATGTGAATTTATTACACATTCGATTTTGACTTCATTACTAACTTGGGGTGGTTGAGTGCTCAGAAACCCTTTGCTATTACTGATTTTTTTCTCTTCCCATTTTACAATAGTTAGGGCCCAACCCACAGTTTAAGAAGCTTAACTTCTAAGATGAGAAGCATTATGAGAACCCAGTGGGGTTTCCGTGGGGGAGGCAAGGGAGCCTAAAAGCTCTGAGGGAAACTAAGAGGGTTCTCAGGAGGTAGAGAAGGGCTGTGTGATGACAAGAAGTGCTCTCACAGAATCTTGAGAACCTTGCGAACTGTGGAGAGTGTCAATGAGGACTAGTCCACAGAAACGAGTGTGTAGCATGTGACCTAACCTAAACCATTTCATGTTCTGTAGTCGGAAATGTGCTCTTTCAGCTAAAGGGCTGACATCAGAAGTACTTGAGGTAGCTTGTGCATGCCAGATTGCATAGGATTACAGGAAGACATATCCAGGGTTTATTTTAAAAACACACACATAGGAGGAAATGACACCTTCAACTAGAAATTTCAAAGTTGAAATCTAAATGTAAAGCTAGTTGGAGAAACTTGGGGAAAAATGAGCCATTTTCAGTGCTTATGCAGAGTCTCTTCTAATACACGCAGTCTGCGGCCTTTCTGAACTGGCTGCCCAGCTGTCACACTGTACAGGAGCTCTCCTTACTTTAAGCAATCGCCATGGGGCCTTCTGAAGATCTGTTTTTTTTTTAGTTCATTTCCTTTTTATTAGCTTGAGATTTTGATACAACGTATTTTGATCATATCAACCTCACTCTCTAACTCTGCCCAGATCAACCCTCATTTCCCTACCCACTCTGCTTTGTATCCTCTTTTTAGAAACCTTTCAAATTCAGATTGTGCTGCCAATATCCTGTTGGTGTATGGCCAACTGCTGGAGTGTGGTAGACTGAGGAGAAAACTGACTTCTTCCTCTCAGTAGCCACCAGCTTCCCATAGCTCCTTAGGCTGGAGTAGGACTTCATGCCCACTTCCTCCCTCCATGCTTAGATTTTGTCTGGCTTGAGTGTGCTGTCACAGTCACGGTGAGCTCATGCCTGCAACTCCCCTGCTGGGTCCAGAAGTCAATGTTTTCTTGAGATCGCCCTTTGCCTCTGGTTCTTACCTTTTCTAAAATGATCCCTAAGCCTTAAGAGAAGGGGTATGAGATATTGGTATCTCATTTAGAGTCTAATATTCCAAATTCTCTTATTCTCTGTACCATGACCTATTGTGGGTCTCTGTGTTGAAGAATCTTTTCTGGTGAGGGTTGAGAGATTTGGGTCTAACCTTAAGTGATTGGGAGTTAGAATAATACTATGCCCATTTAGCAAAGTATTTGTAGTTCCCCGCTGTGGCCAATGACCTATCTAGCCATAGGTGACAAATATAGGTTTTATCTCATAGAATGGGTCTTAAATCTAATCAGAAAATTATTTCATACTATGATGGCACCATGTACCGTGTTTGTACAAATGAACATCTCTTGGCATGTTGGTCATTATTTTAGCTCACAGGGTTCGTAGCTTGGAAAGATTGACAGTAGCTTTAAATCATGTAGCATGCATAGAACTTATGGAAACTAGCCAGTAAGGATGAAGATTCCAACTTGAATTCTCCATGTTCTTTGACTCATGGATGTAGTATTTTCAGCAATAGGGTCTTAGTGTGAAGTTCTAGCAGGCAAACAAGAGGAATAGCAATAATTTTATAAAGAGTGGGGTCCTATAGGATCTCACTGGCCAACAACTCCAGAAGAGTTGACTCATTCTTTCCTGGTATTGGGCTTCTTCTTGTTGTTGTTAGTCTACATTTTTGTTGCTGTTGTAGGCTAGCTCCAATTTAAAATTTATAATGCATGTGCACACACACACACACACAAGCTTCTGCAGTGGTAGAGTTCATGTGACTTTCACAAAAGATCTTTGGCATTAGTTACCCTCCCTGTATGTTCCTTGTCTTAGGTTTTAGGCTACTATTTCCACACCCTAGTCCTGCTTGCTGCTACTGACTTCTTCAACGTTCTTCATCGGATATTCTGTATTAGCCTCTGAGATACGGAGCCATCTGTCTATGGGGCTGTTCTGATCATCATCCCTTTCACCTAGGAAGTGATTTTTTAAAAGAAGATATTTCAACTAAGTTGCTAATAGTTCATAATGATCTCTCTTCTTCTGGTAAATTTAGAAAACATTGACAGATCTTGAAAAGGTTAGTAGATACAAACATTTAATATCTGTTTGGACCACCATCTTGAGACCAAATAACAGCTAGTAAATTGATAGGGGCAATTCTCTAACCTACTGTGGACCAAAGTCCCTGTATAACTTCATACACTTTCTCTCTGTTTGTCTCTCAACACCTCTCAAAGAGACAGTCACCACACAAAAAAGTTATGAGCTAAATGGAACAATCTCTTCAGATTAAATTAGTTAGATTGCCAATGTAAAGCAGACAGAGCTAAAAAACCTGAGACTAAATTTCTATACCTCACCTGAGAAAACAAGGAGCACCAAGAAGAAGCATCTATTTTCTTATATTGATTTGTTTGCTTTTTACTCAAAAACTATTTACCCTGTGTCTTTCACATCATGCATCCTGATCCTACCCATCTCCCATCCCCTCACATCTGCCCTGTGCTGCTACCCCCCAATAAAACAAAATAAATTTAAGATTAAAAAGGGGAAAAGGGGAGGGAAACAAATATGAGAAAATGGATGCTCCTGGTGTCCCTTCTTCTCCCAGGTGAGGTATAGAAATCCGGTCTCAGGGTTCTAGCTCAGCCTGGGGGCTACTGCACGACTCACCGTGTCACACCGCAGCTCTCACGATGAGATACTTGGTTTTTTAAATACAATGTGGAACAGCTTTTCAGTCTCAAAGGCTGGAAACATTGAGGACCGGCTTCTGTTCCCACATTGTGCTTCATATCCTCTGGCTCTCCAGTGCTTGTCTCTTCCTGGTCCGTGTTTACAGGTTCCCAGCACTAAAGGGTTGGGAAGGACTTGCCAGCCTCATTCAAACCTCTTATTCAGAGGTCCCTTGTCATGTTGCTAATCTTGGTTGTAAGTTAGGTTTTTCCAATCTTGTTTTGGGGCCTTATCTTTGAAGCTCCTGTTCTGCATTGGCCCTGGAGTCTGGGTAATGTCATCCAAATATAAATATTGCTATCTGGGCAAAAGTAACATTTTGCCTTGTTTGTGTGTAGTGGTTTTTCCCATGATAAGCAGACTCACTACCGACTTTTTAAATAGTATTTTAACTTATAAAAATGAGTGCTAAAAAATGTTTTCTAAAATATGTGACCCACCATTAGAGAGGAAATCCTGGATATCTTCTCTCCCTGTCCATTCTCTTCATACCAATCCACCGTGTATAGGCACTTAGGCATGATGTTTGTGATACATCTTTCTGTTAAGTTTAGAAATCCTAAGGATTCTAGTAGATCAGGAGTTTTCTGTCTTGGTATATAATCTTACATATTTCACCCATTCACTGTATACATATTATTTCATCAATTGGTCACTATGTATATAAAGCAGAATTCATTGGTGCTTAGTAAAGTATTAAATAATTCAAGAACTGAACCAATGTGTTCATTTTCAGTATAGCCTTAAAAAGTCACACACATACACATACACGTGTCCACACATGCACACACACACACACACACACACACACACACACACACGACTGCAGGAGATGAAACAGCGAAGTACATGAGCTTAACTGAAACGTTCTTTGGAGAGAGAGACACTTAAACAATATACACTATCTTTAGTAAAGGGCCTAGCTCTTCCTGGAAGGTTCTAGGAAATGATGACCAAGCCCAACACTACTGCAACATTCTTCTCTTACACCCTGGCTTTTAAAAGCTCTATTTTATTTGAACACTATGTTCCTGAATCAAAATAGTACTTCAACAAAATCTGCTTTTCCTGGGGGCAAAACTAATTTTACCCAGAAAGGGTTTCTGAAAGGGAGATACTGCTGAACACTGACAAAAGATATTTTTTCCCTCCAGCAGAAATTGCTCAAATTGCTTGAGAAAGAAACACAATATGATGTTTACCCATGTTTACAGATGTTTAAGCAATGCCCCTTTCGCAGGGTCATGTGACTACAAACAGCATCATGGTAATTATATCTGCTGCTGTAAGGAACAGATGTGTAAATTGGTGGTTTCTTGAGGGAAAATAATGCCAAGTCCACTTTCCAGAAATGGACACAGTGTAGCGCGGTGCAGCTGTGCCACACTGTGTGGAGTTTTCTCCAGTGCTGGAGTGTGCCCACACTTGGGGAATATGGAAATTCAGTGGGATGCTGAGCCGGAGAATCTGGGGAGAACTAGAAAATAACTCTAGTGATATGATGAACTTAAATTTTTCTGCTGATGTTGGACAAGTCTCAATATTCAAAGGGTATGGCAACCATTTTTGTTTCTGAAGTTTCTCAGGCAGGAAGTAAGAACAGTGTACACTGGGTGGAGAGTAGAATTAAGAGCCTCTCAAGCTACTTGGACCTTTCCGTGAGTGCATTTTAGATGCAAACAAGTCCTCAGTGAGATCTAATTTTATCACAATAATCAAACTTCTGGCCTGTCAATGCCAGATTATCCTGGAATTCACTAGTGATGGGTCTGGCAGGGACTTGAGAATCAGAGTCTAATGGCTCCTTCTTTCTTTCATACTCCTCTATCATTATAGAGATAGCAAATCAGATGACAGAGTTTCTGTCATTGAATTTATTGTAGTGACTTGCTTTCTCCAGGATGAATGTTGATGTGCATATACAGTCATCAAGATTATCTGGAAAACTCAAACCAAAGGAACACCACCCAACTGGTTGCATTAGAGTAATTTACTAGAAAGTTCTGTTACTGCAGATTATATCACCATTATCCTCACTACTTTCTCTCTGTATAAATTCCATTCTGCTCTTAAAGGGTGACAAGCAGTGTGTGTAGAATGTTGCACTATGATCTAGCATGTGTCTGAAGGATGGGAATTACCTATATTTTCCTAGGTAGAGAAACTTTGTAGACTATAATAGGTAGCCTAGAACTTAGTAGATAGGATCAAACAAAGTTAATTTGCATTTATATTGGCTATTATATTTAAGGAAATTATGCAACAGGAGCCTTGCTCCTGGGGCAGGAAAGCATAATCTGCTCTTTTCAGACCTCACACTTCAGCTTTTCTGAGCCCATACTCACTACACAGATGCACTAAACCATATCTCTATGATTGAAATGTAGCAGAGGATGGAGCTTGTCTGCTAATCTGTATCTTTCAGGCCCAGAATGGAAGGATAATAAATTGAGACTTGCCAAACGCCTGAGGCGAAAGCATGCCTTTGACACTAATGATCTAATTCAGTTATCTACTTTGTCCCATATTTAGCCTTCTCATTCAGTGTGGCTCTGGGAACTCAGAGGGGGTAGGAGGACACTGGGGGTAAAGAGGGCTAACTAGCCTCCGCTCTGTCACTGAAGGACTTAGTCTGTAAGCTTGTTTCCAAGTTGTGCCGTAACATGCCATTATGACTTTATTTTTATTGGAAGTTAAAGTAGGAATTACTGGCCATTCTGTGAGATAGCTATTAACGCTGGCTATCCACTGAAAGGAATGGGGTAAAGAAGAGATTTCTGACTTGATCAATATAGCCATTTCCAATAAACTCGAAGAAAACATTTTCAAGCAGAAGTGTGACTCAGGTAACAGCCAGCCCTCAGTGTAATCTACGGATCACTGACTACAGCTCACTGAGATACCCATCAAAAATGCATCTGGTACTTCTCATCAGACTCCTTTCCTCAGTATCCTTAGAGGTAGAGCGAATGAATCTGTTTTTATGATCATAATAGTGGGCAGATATAAACACTAAAAGTTGCAAACCCCTGATCTAGATTGCCTGGTATTCTGAAGTCTGGTTGAGAAAAAAATCATGTAATCGCCCTAATTCTCAACTTTGTAATAATGTCCCCTCCCATTTTCCAGAAAGCAAAGGTATGTTAGTAGAATAGCCTCTTAAGGAACAGCCTCTTCCTATATCTCAAAAATAACAATTGTTAAACTTGAAACTTAAAACACCTTCCCTGCTGCCATAATAACACAGATGATGTTAAAATCTCTACCTCTGTCTATAAAACTTCAAATGGATCCAAAGTGTAGCTGGAAAACTGTGCGTCTGTTATGGAAACAAGAGAAAATAACATTTCTGGGTTATAAAGATAAAGTCATTTTTAAATTTGTTGTTAATGCATTTTATTAGCATAGATGAATTAGACACAATAATGGTTTTCATTATGACATTTTCATACATGTACATAATGTATTTTAATCATGCTCACCTCTTCTTCCTTTCCCATTTCCCCTTTTTATCCCTCTCTCATTCCTGATAATCTACTTTCTCTTCCTACTCACTCCTCTTCTAATTTCATGTCCACAAGTGTGTGAGATTGTGTGTTTGTTTGTGTGCGTGTGTGTACCAATTATACTAATCAGTTTCATTAGGGTTGTTTACAGGATCATGAGTACCTTAGCAAGAGCCACATCACCACAGACAGTTCTCTCTCTCTCTCTCTCTCTCTCTCTCTCTCTGTCTCTCTCTCTCTCTCTCTCTCTCTCTCTCTCTCTCTCTCTCTTAACTTCATATAAATCATCAGTTAGAGGTGCAGTTTCACGAGTTCTTCCCCTAACCACGGCAGGGTCTTTGTGTCTCTATTCTTGTACAGGTGATCATAGCTTTTGAGCATTTGAGAGTGCCAAAGCCATGTCCTGCTGGAAGACAGCAATCATGTATTCATATCTGATTTCACTGGGGGAAGGATGTATGCTTAAAACCTCTCCGTTCTGATCTAGGTGTTATGCTAGCCTACCCAATGTTAGGAACCTTTGTGTCAAAATGAGACTCTCAAGAGCAATGCACTGGGAGAGGGGAGCTAAAAAGAAAATTCAAAGGAACCTTCTTGCTGTCTGGTTAAATGGTAGAAAAAACTATTGGGTGAGGAGAGAGGGCCAAAAGAAAAGGTATATTATTAGCGGGTGCCTGAGACGGTGACGCAATGAAGTCTATGTATAGGATAGGAGAAAGGTCAGACCTAGAGAGGAAGAGTTGCTATGTGGGCACTCTCAGGCAGAAGAAAGGAGCTTTGGGTAAGGGATTTTTCAGCTACGCATAATCGCTACTGAATGCTGAAATTGATCCAGGACAGCCAGGGTATTGGCCAGTTCATTGTAAAGAAGAGACAGGAATCCAAATTACTCAATGGCTCCTTCATTACTTCCAGAAGTGTTTATAGAGTGTTCCCTAAGGCCACAAACCCTACAAGGAACTGATATTAAATTGAAAAATGGGACAAGTCCCTGCCTTCAATCAACTTGACATTCAAGAAAGAGGGGCCCTCATGGGTACTAAGAGGCTAATTCATCTGCATGAGTGAATGGTCTTCGTGTGTGGTGAGGTTCAAGTTTAGAGCCCTTTTGTCTGACTCAAGGTAGTCCCCAGGGAAAACTGAAAGACTACTAGTCCCCTTTCTCCAGCACTCTGCCCATACTTTGGGTGGTATACCTCCGGGGCACGCTTGGAAATCTCTTAGTTTCCCACCATCCAGTCTTCAGTCTCCTGAAAAAAATTTGAACTGTCTTCAGTGCTGTTCTTAAAAAGTTTATCTTGGCTGGGTGATGGCGGCACATGCCTTTAATTTCAGCACTCAGGAGGCAGAGGCAGGCGGAAATCTGTGAGTTGGAGGCCAGCCTGGTCTACAGAGGAAGTTCCAAGACAGGCTCCAAAGCTACAGAGAAATCCTGTCTCAAAATACAAAACAAAACAAACGAAAAGTTTATCTTGGGTAGGAAACTGATGTCAGTTTTATTAACCAAAAACGTTATCCCCAAATTCCTCCCTCCTATCATTGATTGTTAGGTACTTTTTATGTTTTGATCTTTTTCTTTAACATAACTCTGCCTTTTCTGGAGCTAGAGAGGAAAAGAGCAGCGCCGACCTTAAAAAAGCTATGGGCACTCAGACAAGTAATCAGCTAAACACACTGCATGCTGGTTTGGATTTGGGACACCCTGGAGCTCATCCTCTCACCCCTAACATGCAAACATGTATAAAGTAAGGAACTAATAAAATCGTGGGCTTGGGGGAGCGGAGGAGGGGGCTGAAGGCAGCTCGCTTTTCCCCTAAGCCACGTTGGTTTTGACTGGCCTCTCTCTGCTGTTTCCGCTCTCCCCTGGACTCACTGACTTTTGGATTCCTTTCCTTGTTTTGTTTTTTCTGCTCTGCTCCCATATTTTGACATCTGTTTCCTTTGGTCATCCCTACTTTGCGCTTCATTTTCTGTCTTCTGCGATGGTCTCTGGCTCCTTCCGGTGATCTCATCGCTTTGTTTCTCCAAGTGCATCTCTCAGGGGCCCCACCCCTCAGCTTGTGGGGGAGTTGAAGGCGTGGTACGGTTCTCCCCGATCCTAAGGCATAGCACAGAGGGCTCACTGCTTGCATGCCCCATGTGCACACCGCTAGTGTCACCCAGAGGTGCGGACACCTGCATTCAGTGGAGCCACTACTCCTCCAACTCTGTAAGCCTCAGGGGCTTATTGCTCTCTCAGGACGCTAGGGAATTCTTGTTTAGGAGATAATTGCTTCTTCCTAGACTTGCCTGGGAGAACAAAAGCTTGAGCCTACGCCCCAGACCTTTTAGAAGAGCAGTGAAGGACAATGGGCTGGGCTCCTCCTTAGCCTCCTTAGTTAGTCTGCTGCGCACCCTGCTTATTCAGACAGAGACCTGGGTCGTGTCAAGGTTACACAGCGGGTGAAAAAGAATCGGAGAGCTAGCAGGGTCAAGTGGAAGCCTGTCTCTCCATTTTTTTTTCCCAGCCTTGGACGCTGCAAAGGGTACAATAGCATTCCTCAGGCTGTGTTCACCTTTTCCTTCAGAGGGTCAAGGGATGGATGGTTTCTTTACACCAGCAGTTCCAAACCTTTACAAACTAAGTAGAAATCCCTTCTCATAGATGATGTCACAGGAGAGAAAGCCAGCCAAAGCAAAACCAAAGACTCCATTTGAAAACAATGGTTCTTCATAATCATAGTTTTCTCCTAAGTTTTTTTTTAGTTCCTTGATCAACAGCACACAAGTCTTCCTTCCTTCCTTCCTTCCTTCCTTCCTTCCTTCCTAATTTTTAAACTTGGGAGGACAGTAAATGAAGCGGGTGGAAGGAAGAAAAATTACTGTAGATGTTGCCAAATTTAGACATTGTGAGATTTCCTCTTACCCTGGAAACTCCTGGCACCAGCATTGTTCATTCATTCAGCAACATGAATGAATTTCGGACACTGGCAATGGGACTGGCTGTGTATGACTCCCAAATGGAAAAAGAGCGAAAAGTCAGGCAGCTAGCTTCCATGGGTCTCCACATAAGACGTGGTGGCTGTAAGGACTTAGATTCAAAAGCTACTGCACAGAAAGATGTCACTGCACTGGCCAGCAGGATGCTGATCATAGCTAGAGTGTTCTTCTTTCTGACCTCCTTTTCTTGCGTAAATGGGTTGAAATCAATAGTGGCAGAGAAAAATAGTGGTTTGCACATCTCCTTTATTTTTAGCAATCTGCATCTCTTTCTCCAACCGGCATGCACTCATTCTTCACACACACTCTCAGTGTGGCTTTTGAATGATAGCTAAGTCATTCCTTTAGAATCTTTGCCTCCTGTATCATAGAGGCTTTGCAGAAGTTATAGCTTTCTGCTGACTAATAATGATGTAGTTTGAAGAGAGCAGGTTTTAGTGTGTTATCAGCTGGTATTTACAGGATGATAGGTGTCTATTTTGCAAAAATATTCTTTTACCACCTCATAGGTACTATAGTAAAGGAACCCTGCACTGTAGAGGGTCAAACATTGGACCACAGCTGCCACAGAAGGCTGTTCCCTTTAAGCTTGTGATCTGTTGGAAATGGCTTATCTTCTGTTTACATAACTATATAAAAATAACATCCAGATGTGTAATCATATATATGAATATCTATGTATATAATAATGATGTGATAAAGTCAGTGACCGCAGAGGACAGGGTCCAGGGACATTCTAGGATTAAATCATCAAACTTCTCAGATGCTTCGTTTCTTGGGGAAATAGAAAATCATTATATATATATGAGCATTTGCTGGTAGAGCTTTGATGCTTGAAATGTTTGACTCCAGATAAACTAAAGTATAGAGACTTTCACAAGTCTCAGCTTGGGAGGGTCAAGTAGACTCCTGGTGTTTTACAACCCTCACTTCTCCCTTCTTCCCTTTCTTCCTCCTCCTCATTTCTCTAAATCCAATAAATAGACAACCTCTAAAAACATCTTTCCATTCAGGATGCTCTTCAGGAGGAACTGTGAATTTTCCAGAACAGGTATGTTGAGAGTGGGTGATGTGGCCAGTACTGTCGGCATTAATGTGCCAAAGTGCAATATTCCCTGGGTTAAGTTAGAGTCTGCGGTAAGAGTGGCCAGCTCCAACTGGTATAGATGCTGCTGGTTCTTGTCGTCAACAGCACCTAGCCATAGCCCGCCTTTCTTCTTTGCTTTTCCTTCCCACAGATGAAGCAGCCCTGGGGACTTAAGGAGTCTTTTATGTTCCTGTTGCCAGGTCACTGTCTGCTTCAGTAATGTGGAAGCTTTCACTGCCTGTCCTCAGCCAGGCTGGAAACTGTTAGAAATCATCTCTAGAGGCAGGTGTCTTAAGCTAAAGGGTGTGATCTTTTGTCCAGTGACTTAGCACCATTTAACTTGGTTCCACAAACCTTTCACACATAAGCAATTTGTTCAACTCTGGTGGCAAAAGGAATGCCTTGTTCTGCAGCACCAGTGGCCTCTGGCTGTCACTCATCTCCTTTCTTCTGGGAGAGCAGCTGGTGTGCTGTTAGCTCACAGGTCTGGCCCTTCCACTGGGTGCCAGCATGTGATCTGTGCATTTCCCCACCATTCATTCCTTCCTGTACTTCCTCGTGTTACATTACTTCAGTTACTACACGTCCGGGTGCGGTTGTGTATGATGTAAGAAATCACTGGGCAAAGGCTCTCCTAAGGCAGGCAGACTTCAGTGTTGCCCATTGCTCAATTCTCTGAAGCTTGCTTACCTCCAAAGTGCCTTTGCCATAGCCCTGTAGATTGTCCTCTAGGTCCATTTTCAGTCTTTCTTATTATAATGTACTCTCAGGATAGAAATTAAGAGAGACATATCACTATGTGTATTTCTGAGGCATTATTAAGACTTTAGTACGTGAAACAGTGAGAGGTGCTGAACTCCAGAGTCAGGCAGCTAAGGCAGCCAAATCCAAGCTCCTCTCTTCATTAAATATAGAGCATTCCTAAACATTAATTTTCTGATAAAAATAATATTACTTAACTCATATTATAATTATAATAATGCCTACTTCATACATGTAAGAATTTCCATGCAAAGCCTTAGCTCAGTGTATGACAAGGTGATCAATGATTGCTAACCCATATTATCAACATTATTATTATGACAGTTTTCCTTCCCTCCAATAATTTAATGAGTAGTAAAGTATTGGGGAAGAAAGTAAATGTGTAACTTTAACTTTAAAACAAAACAAACACAGCTGGAGATGCAATGGGGATTTAATAGCCTATCCCAGAAGCTGGCAAGCTGGCTTTTACAGAGAATAGCTTTTACATTTTTAAGTGGTTGAAAGAAACCCAAATCAATAAAAATATCTTGTGTCTCCTTGATATTATCTAGAATGCAATCATTTTCCAATTCATAAATAATTTTATTAGAATGCTCATTTATTAGGCATTACCCATGGGCTATTTCACACTATTGTGACAGAGCTGAGTAGTAAAGAAAAAGACCATATTGCTCAGAAATCTGTTTTAATTTACTGTGTAATCTGACCCATTGCAGAATAAAGATGCCTGATCCCACAACTGAGGCAAAGGAAGAAAGTTCTTTAGCCAAGGAGCTAGGGTTAGGGATGAGTCATGAAGAGGGACGTGAAGATCTTCAGCAGACTTACAAGACAGAGACCCCCAGGAGAGTCACATTGTCAGTGAGCACACAGACCTTGGCTCGTGATGGACTTATGAGGAGTGTGAGCATTTCTTTGGATGAAGTTAGAAGACTGGCTGCCTCCAAATTTCAAAGCAATGCATATATTCATAGCTTGATAAACAATACACATGCTAATTATTTGAGGGTAGGAGGAGAAGCGTACTACGGTAAAGACGTCATTCTAGGTTTACATAATATGTTGAGTGGAACACAGACTTTGTAGAAGAGATTCTTAGACTGAGTATTACAGTGGCAGCCCCCAATGTCAGTTTTAAAGCTTAAAATACAGAAATAATGTGCTCAGGCATATTTTGCTAATGGAAAAGAAATCTTCATAGATTTTCCTTGTCCTTTCACCTCCAGCCTACTCCGTTAGTTTCCTGATTCAGCACCATGCTTCAAAACATGTGCTCCATGTTTCTGGGCTGCTTCTGTATCAGATCACTGTCGCTCTGTTGACACTATCACAGGCTTCAGAGCTATCAGCTGGCTTTGGCCCACTTAGTTCTGTGTCTGTGGGTTTGCTTTGGGAACAATGTAAGGAATTACTTCAACTAAGAGGCATCATATTATTCCAATCTCAGGGTGAGTTACTGGAAGAGCCCTGGGAGTCTCTTCTCTGTCCTCTTGGCTCTTAATCTGAGACTCACAAGCATGAGGAATAATTAGTTCATGATGAATAAATCAGAATTTTGGGAAGAGCAGCCGGATCCTATCTCCTTAACTAAGATGCTGGGAACGCCTCCAGGCTTTCCACGGACAGCAGTTTGTACAGCTCCTCCCTCATTTCCCCCATTTCACATGGTGATACACCAGATTGAATAACAGCAGCGTTTGTTAGCATGAGTATGCCAGACTCAGACAAGACCCTCCCGTTTCACCTGCTTTAGGTGAACAAACAGTTTTGCTCACAAAATGAGTTACCATAAAACTCCTGGGAAAGCCACAAGAACTCTCTCAGATGTTGGAAAATTTTTTAAGAGTTTCAAAACAGAGGGAAGAGCGTTGCCTCTTCGTAGGTAGATGGCTTTGAAACATGCAGGGTTTTCTTGGAAGACCACAAAGTGGGAGGGGTTATAATGGCTTCCACCACAATGGCAGCCACTAACACAGGCAAAGCCTTCCTCCGAGGAGCTAAGGAGGGAAGATATTCAGAGCTGGTTCCATAGGTACTTCCCTACCTGCCTCACTGCAGTTGGGAGAAGAGAGAAATAGGTGGTGCAAGGACAAGGCAATATTTAAACCGAAACTGGGACAGGAATTAAATCCTCAGACTCAGGACGATGTCTCAGAGCCTTCCTTTGCTACTTTCCTTTCTGTAAGAATTCACAAGGGCAGCGCTGGTTCATCCTCTTATTTTTCTCATTTAATTAAATAGCTGTAATTCCTGGTCTGAGCCCCCACCCTCTTCTCTCCTCTTCGCCCAGAAATGCTTCCTATGCTCTCTAATCACCTCTCTCTCCTGCTTTCAAAATTAATAGGAAAGCTGGCCGCAGAGCTGTTCTCGGCATTTCAAGTGTGAATCTTTCCCATCAAACTCTTCACAAGGAAAACCAGTCACATCACCACTGGGGTGACAAGGCCATGATGCCTCGGCCCCTAATTTGAAAATGCATTTCTGTTTTCTTTCTATGAAAGGGGGAGATGAAACTGCAGTGACCATCGCCTCCAGACACTGGCTGTGTTAATGCTCTATTCTGAACCGTACTACCCAGACTCTTTTTCCTCACTTTGTCTGGGAAATTTGAAGGGAAAATCTGCAAAGATGAGAGATGCTCATCTTTGGCTTCTCAACTTCTTGACCTTCTGGAGGTATTCCACCTCCAGCTATACTATTCAAGTATTTCATTCCAAATCCTAGCTCTGATGTTTGCCAGTGTGTGATTCTGAGAAAGTTAATTAGTGCCCTGGCACTTTAATCCCTCCTGTCATAAAACAATATTATCTATTATAGCACTGGTGCTGGAGTTACACAAACATACTTGGCACATATATGTGTGAATAAGTAAAAACATAATAAAGTGTCTAGGATAATGCTTAAGATATTAACTATGTATTTTTGTTATTTGTTGTTAGCATTACACATAGAATCATTACCCATAGTATTAGTTTTTGATAGGAGCATATATTACTTTTCAGAGTACATAGCCTTGAGAGTTCTCATTCTTTGGACTGTGAAGGAATGAAAAGCATAAAATATTTTGGTGTGGGCGGTCCTTCTATGTGTTGCTTTTATTGGTTAATGAATAAAGAAACTGCCTTGGCCTGTTGATAGGGCTGAGCTTAGGTAGGTGGGAAAAACTGGACTGAATGCTGGGAGAAAGAAGGCAGAGAGGGAGACGCCACGGAGCCGCCAGAGACAGACATTGGAAATTTTACTTGGTAAGCCACAGCTACGTGGTAATACATAAATTAATAGAAATGGGCGAAACTAAGATGTAACTAAGTGTTAGCCAATACGAAGTTAGAGCTAATGGGCCAAGAAGTATTTTAATTAATATAGTTTCTGTGTGGTTATTTTAGTTCTGGGCAACCGGGACAAACAAACAGTTCCCTGCAACAAAATTTATCAGAGATCTCACCTCTTTTCTGGTGTTTGTGAAATAATGAATTTCACTTTATTTGCATTGTCCTGCTCTATGTCTTTTATAGGTACTATATATTTCGAGACTTGGAACTGATATGAGGATTGTTACATACTCAACGATACTTTCTAACTGTCGATTATTAAATAATTGGCATGACTGATAGGTGTGAACATTAGGTGAGATTATAAGTATATAGTGTATATATAAGATCCATCCTATAGCTGTGGAGCTACTTACTTATTTTGCCTATTATTTTCTTATTTTTTGAAGGTGATAGCAGAGTCACTCTATGTCATTGGAATTCTTTGAGAAACAAAGTTATTATGTTTAAAATACTCCACAATGAATCATACAATTCAAAACACTCTCCCCCCCCATTGTATTTCGAATTTCTCTTTTATCACCTACCAAATAGATCTCATAATAACATGCACTTTGGTGATAGATAACGTGTACCCTTTCTAGATTAGGTACATGACATTTGGGTATTTTAATTTGCCCATAGGGGGTGTGTTGGATGAAGCTGAACAATCTGAAATTAAAATTCTTCTTTGTCATCGGAATCAACATTCACAAACTAATCCCCCACACAATGTGCAACATTCACATTTGTAACTTTTGATCAGTCACAGTTATTGCCAGTCATAAATGAACAGTTTCTCTCAGAACCAACTCAGGCAACAGCACAGATGTACAAGGGATATAAGTTGATCAGTTGAACGCAATAAAAAAAAAATAGTAGCAAAATGGGAAATGTTTTGTAAGGTGTCAGACGAAGGTCATATATCTTGAAAATGGTTAGATGTCATCATTTCTTCTGGACATGTGAAGATGGAGGACAGGCAGAGTTAGAGAGGGAGAAGGAGGAAGCAGCTAGTGTGTCAGATGGGACATGAGTAAGACTCTTATTTAACTGTGACAGTATAAATACATCTCTCTCTTCCCAGGGATAGAAAAAAAAACAAACTTCATATTGCAGCATTTTTAGATAGCTTACTGCTTATACCTTTGAAGATAGATAGCTCAGCAGTACAGGGGAGTTAAGGAATGTCCCCACACCAACCCCTACTCTGGATGGGTATGCCAACAAACCAGGTGATAGATAAAGTCTAATGGCTAAACCATCTTTAAATATTTATCTATTGACAGGTCTTAGCTTAGTCTTTTAATGAAATAAACATTACTCTGAGGGTGATAATGATGACGTTAGTGACTTTTTTTTTGTATTTGTTTGTGTGTTTTTTTTTTTTTGAGGCAGGGTGTCATGTAACCAGGATGACCTTCAACTCAATGTAAAGCTAAGACTGACCTAGAACTCCTGATTTTCCTGTCTTTGAAGTGCTGAGATTACAGGCATATGCTACCATGCCTGATATATGAGAATGATTATGAGAAAAAAAATTCACATTTATCCATTTTGAGCCATGCAGTGTGTCAGGAACTGTATTAAATGGTTTCCGTACATGAACTCATTCAGTTATACTAACACAATGGGATAGTTCTATTACTCTTCCACCTCACAAGTTAGGAACCTGAGACTGACCCACCCAAGGTGGTGAGCTGGTAGGACTGGATTTCAGACCTACATTTGTAACTCATAGCCAATTCTCTAAATAATTGAGAGATATTGATTTTCTGCATTTTATTTAAACAAACACTGAACAAAAGAGACCAAGAAAGGGCTGTGTCGTCGAGCACCTGGGCCACATAGCTTCCTTTTGTTTTCTAAATGTCTCTCTTCTAAATCAGGAAGCATGATGTGTCCCTCACACGGTCATGATGAAGACTGAACTGAAAGAGTGAATGTACACACTGTCCTCTCTTTCCACATGAAAGGGGATGGAGGCAAAGGACTGCTGGAGAGTGACTTGAGCAGCTCTAGGATAGTTGGGCAGCTGGCTGAGTGTTCCTCCGGTCTGGGTTCAGAAACACAAAGTGGCATGTGTCACTTAAAAACCATTGATGAGTATTTTCTACACATCAGTGATGGGCTGACACAATTTTAACTGCTGTGGTACAGAGAGTGTGCAAAACTGAGAAAGTTCTGTTCTCAGAGGGCTTCTGGTTCAAAGAGTTTAGTTAATAGTGGAATGAAGGCACATGTCAGTTGAGAAGGGAAGGGAGTAGAAATTGGTTAGTAGCACTATTTTGTGTAGTAGAAGAAAATAGCAATCTAAATAAATGTGTATTTCTTTGTAGCTTGTGTTCTTGAGTGTCCAATTAAAGGGATATTTGCAGTATCCCTGTGAGGGAAGAAGATTGTTTGATCTTGAGTTCTACAAGCCAGGGGCTTCCTTTCTGCTGGGCAGATCTGACCATTTTCTCCAGAAGACTGGAATATTGTTCGTTCTCAGTCCTTTTCCCTGGGAAGAATTCACCCCTGTTGGTGGTTCGTTGCAAATTCTGGACTATTCTCCCATCTCTTCTCATATGTATTGGCTGACTACTCTTCTTCCTTACACCCAATGTCCTCCAGATATGTTAGTTACATTTCTGTTGCTGAGATAAAAATACCATAGCAAAAGTGACCTACAGAAGAAGGGTTGACTTTAACTGATGGCTCCAGAGAGATGAGAATCTATCTTGGTGGGAAGGCATGACGTCAAGCAACAGGCATGGCAGCAGGAACTGGAAGCATAAAACAAAGAGCAAAAAAGAAACAGTGTGATGCTATAACCTTTCAGTGGTGTGCTTCCTCCAACAAGACTCAACGCCTAACCCTCCCCAGAGAGCGCCACCAACGAGGGGCCAAGTAGAAGTCTCATAGGCTCTCTATACTTGGTCTGTCAGTCTTTTGAGTGACCTGAGAGGGAGTTTCACTCTCTTACCACTGAAGGAATAGTGACCTCTTGAGAGAGGATAATTTACATGTGCCTGTTGGTGGCTTTGATCCTTGATTCAGTTAGACAACCTATCCCCATGTCTGCCATATACAAATGTTTTCTATAAGAGTTTAGTCAATTTCTATCTAGCATGTACTCTGTGAAATGGCTAGTATAAATAAATGCCTTTTCATAAGTCTATATTTTTTCCCAACTCCAGTTTAAAGAGGGGATCATGACTTAACTTCAGGGCTTAAGCTATACAGGGAATAGGTATCAATAGAGTAAGAGAGATTCTGTTATAATCTTCTTTAAATATCTTCAGAAATTTCACATATATAAAAAAGGTAGGTATTGGAAACATTATTTTATTGCTAAGACTTGCTAACCCATGGATGATATGAGTATGTCCTCTGTCTAGACACAGTTGCCCATGGCTTAGTTAACTCTAAGTGCTGACTTCTTGTGTTAGCATCAGTAGTGACACGCCTGTGGTCTTGTAACTTCTCCTTGCTGAATTCCTCTCTCATCTCTACGCTGAGATGCACTTTAGCTTCATCACTGGGAAGAGAAGGCTTTTCATAAAGTTGGCAAAAGTAAGTAAACCTTGACATCTTTGCCCACAATTTTCCTGAAATGATATTATTTGGAATGTTAAATGTTTGTTTAATTTTTAAATTTATACTATATTTTAATATGTATGCACACAAGTGTGCACACAATGGAGGTCACAGGTGGAGGTCAGAGGACAACTTTGGGAGTCACTTCTCATCTTCTACCATGTGGGTTTCTGGAAATCAAGCTCAAGACTTTAGTTTCTGTGTCGAGGTTGAGCCACCTCCCTAGTACAAGGTTTTGAAAGTTTTAGTTCATCCAACAAATATTAGTTCAATACCTGCTGCCTTGTACTGATTCCTGCTTCAGTTTGAAAACTTGGAATCCAACAGCAAATAAAGGCAAATTCTTTCTCATGCTCAGCTTTTCTGTTAGAAAGATGAACTATGTACTTGATGTTTTATTTGTTTATTTTTTTTATTGAAAAAAAAATTCAGCCTCCTCCCAGCCTCCCATTTCCCTCCCCCTCCTCCCACTCCTCTCCCCCTCCCCCCACTCCTTTCCCCCTCCCTCTTCAGTCCAAAGAGCAGTCAGGACTCCCTGCCCTGTGGAAAGTCCAAGGTTCCCCCCCCCCTCCATCCAGGTCTAGGAAGGTGAACATCCAAACTGGCTAGGCTCCCACAAAGCCAGAATATGAAGTAGGATCAAAACCCAGGGCCATTGTCCTTGGCTTCTCATCAGCCCTCATTGTCCGCCATGTTCAGAGAGTCTGGTTTTATCCTATGCTTTTTCAGTCCCAGTCCAGCTGGCCTTAGTGAGCTCCCAATAGATCAGCCCCACTGTCTCAGTGGGTGGGTGCACCCCTCGCGGTCCTGACTTCCTTGCTCATGTTCTCCCTCCTTCTGCTCCTCATTGGGACTTTGGGAGCTCATTTAAACCATTTAAAACACGCTACCTAATATTATAGAGGAAGTAGGTGACACGTACATGCTAAATCATATATAAACCATAGACTTATTTTTTATCATTAGCTATTATTTGAGAATTTAATAGTAGTATTAGATAGAATCTCCCATATTTAGTTTCTATTCTGACAAGTGAAGATCAATCTTTTTTTTTTCTTATTTATTCTGCAAGTGGCAGCAATATACTACACCTTTATCAAAGGGAAAACAGGAGCTCCTTCACCAGCACTCCACCAGGATTTCCAGAATCCCTCTTTGTTCACATGTTCTTTCGGGGAATTACTCGGTCATGAAAGTATCTCACTTGACCCATATCTAAGAAAGGATTTTTTACTAGACCCCGAGTCAGAGTGGAATCAAGTTATGACAGTTGTTGGAAAAGGCTTAAAAAATTCATTGCTTCTACCTACATTCTCTTTCATTTTACCTTAGAGGAACGTTCAAACCAAGTAAGTACAGTGTGGAAGAAAACTTGTGCACCCAGCTGTGACTAATCTCTATATCTTCCCAGAAAAATGCTGAGACATTTCATCTAAGGAACTAGAGGAGGCTCCCCCATCCCTCTTTCTCATTTTATAAGGGGGAATTTCAATATATTTCTGGACTCTTAACTACATTTAAAGAAAGTATGGAGCCACTAGTGTGATCTGGTTTGATATTTGCTTAGGTTTTCTAAAGCATGTTGACCATGCATCAATTATGATTGCAAGTAGAATACACTAAAATAGATTATTAATAAGAATGGAATGGATCATAGCTAGGTATTTGCTATATTTCATATTTGAATATTAATATTTACTCTGGTTATTATATAGGCCACATCAGATATTTTTTTCATATGCATGAAAACTCTACTGTGTTAGAGAAAACATTCTTTAGCACATCTCTTGCCCTTTGGTTATATTTCTTAAAAATAACTTTTGCTCAAAAAAATTGATCATATTTTAGTTTACCAAAGGTACTCTCAGCTTCTGAATTCTTTTCTTTTGCTGCAATCAAAAACACCCTCACAAAAGCAACTTCAGTTAAAAGGAGTTATTTCCATTCATAGTGCAAACATGCAATCTGTCATGGTAGGGAAGTTAAACTATAGGAGCTTGAAACACCTGGTTGCATCACTCCCAAAATAGGAGGAAGAGAGATAAAGGCATGTGTTCAGCTCATTTTATCCTTCCTATCCATTCAGGCAAGGACCCGAACCAAAGGAATGGCCCACCCACTTGTAGGCTAGATTTCCTACCTTGTTATCTTCATAAACATAATCCTTCACAGGCATGCTCAATGGCTAAATTAATCACGCAGGGGTGTTCTTGGAGGCTGTCAAGTTGGCAGTTAACACTAACCCATCACAACTCCATCCCTTGTCAATTTGATTCCCAAACACATCACCTTTAAGCCATCATTTTCCATTCTTATTCCCTAGGCGAGTAGTCAGTCATCTTATAGTCCAAAAATAGACTATAAGATATATATATATATATATATATATATATATATATATATATATCAGTTGAACTTTAAAATCTCCATTGTCTTTAACAATTCCAATACCCTTTCAAAGTCTAAGATCTCATCTGAGACCTAATACAACTTCTTAACTGGGAGTGCCTATTAACAACAACAACAAAACAAACAAAAACAAAACAATAACAACAGAAACAAGTTACATACTTCCATCCTTCTAACATATGATATCTAATAGCACAGAGTAAGAAGAATAACCACAAGATGATAGTTTTTAAAGTATTCAAAATCAGTCATATCTCAGAGGAAAAAAATGAAAAATTGAAATGATATTTGTAGCTGACAGAAATAGATAGTATACCAAAGCTTTGCTTTGTGTGAAGGGTTGACTATTCTCACAATAATTGTAAAATCTTAACCGCACTGAACCCAGAAAAATGCATGCTAATTTTAGTGCTGAACCTTAGGCACTCAAGAAACGTAGCATCCATCTCCTTGCTAGTGTGTGTGTGCTTAGCATAGACACTCTGTACACAGTGACTGTATTAACGTGATGTTTCATGGAGTGTTGGCTACAGAAACTTCAAGCAATCCTCAGTGTATAATTCAATAAACTTGGACTAGTTGGGTATACTTGGTGAAAGGAACTTATTCCCAACCTATATTGGACCACTGACTCAATCATGCTATGGATGAGGCAAGTTGATTTTTCTGAGTAGTTGTTTTCCATATTGATATCTGGTTCCTCAGGAGTCAAGTGTCCTCAGCTTTGGTTGGAAACTAAAAGCAAGGGAACTAGCCGATTATTTGGGGGAGTTTAAGAATGGGTGGGGATAGGGTTCTCTGGGGCCTCTCTGATTAATAATTCATAGTGAGGGACCTCATTCCTGGCACTGAGACTTTCATTTAATAACCCGTGTCTTATGGGGGAAGCATTGTCCACCCATGTAGGAGATCAAATACTATTTTTATAAATTGTATATTTTTGATTAGCCTACAAATCAGGTTTCCGTGATGGCTTTTCATGCATCCTTAGGTTTGATTTACTCACCTCTTTCTGTTTTATGTTTTTTAAATATTGGTGTTATTAATGGGACATGATAACTTTCTTGAGACACCGGAAGGCCTCTTCTGCATGTTGGCCTAACACAAAATAACTGGTTTGTTTTTGCACAGAAGGAGTAGTATTTATATTGAAGAACCACTTGGCATCAGTGCCCACATGCAGATGTCCTATCTTATAAGATAGTGCCTCATTGAGAAAATCCACCGTGGAGTACAATAAATAACATCTTGGCTTTACTCTGTGCTCCATTCACAACTGTTAATTTTACAGGGTTATGATTTCATCTCTGAGCAGAGGGCTCCTGGCAGGGACAGATGCTCTGCTGCCCCAGATTGTGCTGCCTGTGTCCCAGTAGGAGCCATCAAGAGCAGCAGGATGGCAGGAAGGAGGTGGTGCATCCAATAGCAAAGCATTTGCAGCTTGACTCTGGGAGGAGGAAGGAAGGAGGAGGATAGGCCTTGTGAAACTGCTGTCATTCATCTTTCCTTCAGTACAGAATCATATGCATGATGAACCGAGGGAAAAGAAAAGATTGCCTTGAATTTTATAGAAAATACTGTCAATCTTGATTTTAGACTCGCATGTGTCTTATTTTCAAAGACACCTTTGTGTATCCACTAAGATGGATGATGGACTTAAGCCATGACAGGTCTGTATATTTGTCCAAAGAACGTCAAACAGGACCACATCATTAGCTGGATCTGGGTCACTGGGGTTGGGCTGGTACGACAGGTGGAAAAGCATACTGTGTGTTGACCACTGTGGCTTTCTTCCCAAACTAAAACAAAGGGCAAACTCAAAGCCAAGGGCAGATTAACACCAAGCACATGACAGTACACAATAACCGCTTTTATTATTATTTTTTTGAGAACAAGTAGCTATACTGCTTACTGCCATAACTCATAGCACCTAGAACAGCGCTCACAATTGTGAGCAAAAGCTAGATGCTCAAAACTTAGCCATCATTTTCATGAACTAGCTGTGACACAGTCTGCACGTGATTGGGCCCTTCAACATTTCATCTTTGATAAGGAGAGCCTGTGAAACTCTACTCCTTCCTGTGAGTCTGTGGGCTGCTAACAGTTGCTGGGAGAGGGTGTGAGTGTCATTTTCTTCAGGGGTACAGCCTCTAATAGGTTGCTTGCTCCAGCAAATAATTTCCCACCCGGGTTCATGCAAACAACTCTAAACTCAGTGGGCCACACTTAAAAATAAGGATGTGAAACCAGGAGTGTGACTTCTCGGGAAGAAGTGTTTGACAAGTGAAGGAGGGGAGCAATGAGAGAGCAGTAGAGGGTGTACAAAAACAAGTAAAATTCATTATATAAGTGAATGAAACTGTCAGAAATAAAATATGTATATATATGTATGTATGTATATATATGTATATATGTATGTATATGTGTGTGTGTGTGTACAGTCAGAGTACCACGAATAACTTCAATATGATGCAGAATTTTGTGTACTGAACTACTCTTCCATGTCTATACCTTTTGTTCCTACTTTTTGATTGAATTTCCAAATAGAAAAAGATAATTTGTAGCACATGGAAGACCGTAAATGTTATTGCCAAAAGATAAGATAGTTTATATTTTAATTTCATGCCTGTAATATTAAGATGCTTTATAATAAAAACTGTGTCCATATTAGATTTGGGCTAAATTTTTTTTAAACAATCAAAACAAATTTTCTCACCTTTTAAAACTCACTGATAATAACTATTTTCTACATTCCGATTTTGAAGGCCTAGTATGTTCATTGTCAGTGTTGGGCCACACATTGAGATAGTTAAGCAGCATCATGAATCATCACATTCTGAATTCCTCAAAGCTCTGGAATTCATTTATATTTTGTACAAAACCCTGATGGGATTTACTATCGAAATATTTAGCATGCTTCTTTCCTTGAGTATATTAATTTTCTGATTATGCTTGGAATGCTTAGGGGAGATAGATGAATGGGTTATTGAATAATATTTCTTTTTTTTGAATACTATTTCTTAAGTTGTTAAGTTTTAGAGTCTTCAGTAATCCTGAGAACCCAACATTTTTGAGGTCCCTTTTATGGAAATCTAGGGCAAATATGATTTGTGTAACCAAGTTACATCTAAAGCTGGGCTTGTACTAATTGCTTTATAGAATAACATTGACTTGAGAAAGGAAATACATACAAGTGAACATCAGTGATTTTCTTTATTTGCTTACCTTTTGCTTAAAGTAGAGATGTGTGTCTCACATTGTAGCCTAGGCTAGACCGGAACTCACTATGTAGTCCAGGTTGCCTTGAATTTGCCGCGATCTTCTTACTTCAGCTTCTTGAGTTCTGGAATTGCAGGGCTGCTCCAGCACATCCTTATAATGCCTATGATTCTTGGAGGTCAGAAGGATGGTAATATTTGGTCCGTAATTCAAGTCTGTAATCCCTGAACAGGGATGCTGAGAAGGAAGAAGTTCATGCTCCAGGCCAGGCAGGGTTATACAGCAAAACCATCTCTCCAAGAGCAGAGGAGTGGCTGGAGAAATGTCTCTGATGATTTTTAATTTCTCTTAACCCCCCAGTAAAGTGTTTAGCCCAGAGTGAATCACTCAATAGCTATCCAATGTCGCGATTTGAAGGAAAAGAACACCCTCTGAGATTTCCTCTTTGTCCCTCTTTTGTCCACAAAGGTTGAAAAGAATGATGAGGACCAAAAGATTGAGCAAGACGGTGTCAAACCGGAAGATAAGGCTCATAAGGCTGCGACCAAAATTCAGGCTAGCTTCCGTGGACACATAACAAGGAAAAAGCTCAAAGGCGAGAAGAAGGGCGATGCACCAGCTGCCGAGGCCGAGGCAAACGAGAAGAAAGATGATGCTCCCGTTGCTGATGGTGTGGAGAAGAAGGAGGGAGACGGCCCTGCTGCTACCGATGCAGCCCCAGCCACCAGCCCCAAGGCTGATGAGCCTAGCAAGGCAGGAGATGCGCCTTCTGAGGAGAAGAAAGGTGAAGGGGATGTGGCTCCCTCAGAGGAGAAGGCCGGTTCAGCTGAGACAGAAAGTGCCGCTAAAGCTACCACTGATAACTCGCCGTCCTCCAAGGCCGAAGATGGCCCTGCCAAGGAGGAGCCTAAACAAGCCGACGTGCCTGCTGCTGTCACCACTCCTGCTGCAGAGGATGCTGCCACCAAGGCGGCCCAGCCTCCAACGGAGACTGCAGAAAGCAGCCAAGCCGAGGAAGAGAAAGGTGAGTACTGTGGCAAGGGTGGGGCCATGGGCATGATGTGCCAGGGACGTTAAGTTAGGAGCCAGACCACGCCCACTGTCCAGGAGGAACTGTCTAGACAACTGTCTGGATATCGCGAAAGTTATGCTGAATTCCCCCAAATCTATAAGCCCGAGAGAAAACTGAGAAAGAATTACATGGCAGCCAGTACTGGAGAGTCAGACAATTATCTTAATTGGATTGATATAAACAGTCAAGCTTGATAATCCCAGTTAAAAGAAAATGTGCTGTATGCTGATAGACTTAGTTTAATAAGTAATTACTGAGACTACATTTATTTCATGGGTGGGAATTAGTTAATGTGATTATTTGGATCTAGGAAGAGCCTCCTATAAATACAGCCAACTCTTTATTGATTATCTAGTGTGTGAACTGCCAGCAACAAAAATATAATCTCATCTCTCCTTTCCTTATCCTACAAAGTGTTTCTGGGCATTCCACCCATCACCAATTGGTGAATGGTATGTGTTCATCTGCGTATGCACCGGAGAATGTTAGCTATGACACTAATTAGGGTCAGACACAATTAGGAAAATAAGTCAGTTGGTCTTGCCAAAAACAAAGGAAAAAAAAACAGCAAATACATAAATTATCATTTTTATTATCAAACACATGACTCTCCTATGCATAACTAATTGAGAGTTGGCTGTGAATATGAAAAGGTACTGGATCCTCTTCAGTTTGGAGCGTGGAAGTTGGAATGTTTTTATTATGATGGCCCAAAGAGCCTGCACAGAATTGGAAAATAACATCCTAAGAGTAAGACAAATCTAATCCACTTTCCTACCTGGAAGTTGGTTCTGTCCCTCACTCCAGCATATCCACAATGTGATGTCTCCAATGTCTTTCACTAGCTTGGTGTAACCAATAATACCTTTTATGTTGCCTTCATCACTGTGATTATTATTCAAGAAAAACAACTTAAGAAAAAGAAGATTTTGTCACACAGCTTCAGGTGTTTGGGTCCATGATGGGGTTTCTCTGTTGTCATGGGCCTATGATAAAACAGAATATGGCAGAGCAGAATTTTGAACCTTGTGGTAGCTATGACGAGAAAGACGGGGGATAGAGATAGATGGATGGATGGATTGTTAATAGATAAATAGATAAGTGATAGATAGATGATAGTTGGATGATAGATAGATAAATGATGGCTGGATACATAATGGATAGACTGATGGATGGACAGACAGACAAACAGACAGATAAATCCATAGATGAGGTATACTCTTCAAAGGCATACACATATTTTCTTCAAATAGACCTCCTTAACCTCACTAGCAGTAAAAGTCTGAGTCCATCAGTGGAAGAAACTATTGATTAGACAAAGCCTTCTGAATCTGATCCTCCCTGGAATCCCTCTCATGGACACGCATACACTCTGAGGTGTGCTTTACTGATCTCCTAGATGACTCTCATCAAACTGACAATCATGATTAACCATTGTACCTCTCAATTCCAAAGGTCTTTAGAGATAAAGTTACTTTTGGACCAGTTTAACTGGGATGCCTTGCCCCTTTATAACTTTATAGATTTATCCCACATACTAAGGGTCTACATTTAGGCCAGACCACTGTCTTGGGGAAGTTTATGAGACAAGATTATGAGACTAACCTATTTTAAAACTTCTGACCTTCAGATTGAGAAGGCAATCATTGAATATTTGCCTGGATACTAAAACATGGCAGATGATTATTCTATAGTTTCTTAGGAATATTTTTTCCTCTTAGCCCCCATATTCTATAAACCTCTAGAGTGCAATAATTACCCTAGTTATCAGCATACTCTTGCATTCCAAATAAATCTTGATTCTCCAGTGACTTATTTTTCCAGGAACAGCAAGTTATGGGACTAGGGCCTTGGTTTCAGTTCTTTCAATAAAAGTGTCTTGATTTCTTTCCTTTCAGCTTAGAGTTAAGCCTCAGATAAGATGTCTGGGAATCACTTAGCAGATATCTAGAGTGTCATTCTGTAACTCTTCGATGCCAATCATGCTTTCAAGTTCACGACATGTTTGATAGCCCTAGATCATAAACTGGAAGTTTTAAAGTTTGGGGGTATAGACACAAAGACACAGTGGTAATTATATTCATATATATATATATATATATTTGTTTGGTTTTATAGAAAGAAATTGGTGAATTAATGAAAAATCAGATACATATTTTTAAGTATAGGCATGGAACTTCATTTTCTTATTTAAGCTTTGATTATTTGAAATGACTGATTATAATGTTTTAGTATTCAATAAATGTCAAGTATTAGAAGACTAAAAATTGACCATACTTAATTTATAGGTAGTATGCTTTTACCTATGTGAGAAGGTTCCTCTTATAACTTTGCAAATTCTAATTATTTAATTCAAAATGTGTCTAGTCGCTGAATGTAGGTAGAGATCATACTCTGTCTTAAGCTTTTCAAATTCCAGATGAAAAAATATCTGAACTAAATAGACTGTATAATGTGCATTGAAAAGTTATTGAGAGTATAGATGAAGTTCATCATGAAGGTAATTCAGGAGAGAGTAGATGATATATTTGGATACCTCAGGTCATATTTTAAGTGGAGATTTCTGAAGTTTGGGGAATAGACACAAAGACATGGGATAACTTTAGGTCTATTGGATCTTAGCTTTGGATTGATACTTTTATCTCAGGTAGACTCTGAAATGTAGCTTGTGACTTTTTTAGACTGAATTCTATCAACTTGGCTTGCTGAATGTGCCAAGCACAAATTATTCAGTCATGGTGAATCTCATGGAATCTCAGAAACTAAAGGTGACAAGGAGATCTATCATATGCTATTAGTTCCAAGAGGCTCTTCCTCATATTTCTGCCCCCCTCACCGAGTTTCATTTTAACTCTGGATAAAATAGCAGAGTATTTTCAGTCTGACTGTACTATTTGGAAATGGACAGCTACCAGGGGTGGTTAAAGTTTCCATGGCTACCTAACGAGGCATGAAGAGGTAAGCTAGTTATGTACAGTAGAGGCAGGGGTCAAATTAATCCTAGGAGGTAATCTTAGAAAATAAGATAAAATTTTCAAATCAACTTGGATCATGGCTTTATACACATGGAAAGTACTTGTAAACTTTGAATATATTACTTACCTATGCCTTCTGCTGTTCATTGCTTTGTTATTAGTGAGCACCATTTGCAATAATATTAATCTTTCATTGTTTTTCTTAGTTTCCTAACTATATATTTCTCTTTCTGTTTGCACATGCTTAACACTCAGTGTGCTTTGGACCACTTTGTAGAAAGATGATTCCTTTATTGGAAATAGGATATTGGAATACCTGTAGGACATTGACAAAGGGAGAACCTTCGAACATCCTTTAATCAGATTGTCCTTGGAGTTTTGTGCTCTGCAGGAAGCATGCACATTGACTTTCAGTGATGGAGATCTCTGTGTCCCTTATCTTCAGTGATGCCAAGGAACTTTCCTCAAAGAGGACTCCAAAATTTGTGCTGATATAATATTAGCAATGTTACCGATGTAGGAGGCTATCAACCAATGATATTGCCTGGGTTGTTGACAGAAACCATGGAACAGATGAAATAGGAAATATAATTTTGAGTCACCTAAATATTCTGGGTGTTGATTAGATTAAATTACATTTATTTATTTTAATTTAAAAATTATGTTCTCTTGTTTGTTAAATGCGTGCTGGGCATGGCCACATGGTGATCAAGGGATGACTTGCAGGAGCCCATTCTCTCTTCCACCATGAGGGTCCTGGGAATCAGATTCAAGTCAGCAGGCTTGGTGGCAGGTGACTCTACCTACTGAGCCATCTTGCCAGTCCTATACTTTATTCTAGTCTCATTACACCTTTCAAAGTGGTGGGATTATCAGTACTGATTAGGAACACCGAAAAGTTTAACCCCTGCTATTAAAAAGTGTTGGATCATACATATACCAGTAGCTAAATTATGAGCAAACAAAACAGATGAAAATAGATACTTTCTGATGTGTAAGAAAATGAAACACCAAGCCTACATTTACAGATTTTAAGAAATTCCTTCTGTTTCTTGAAGCCCTATTCTTTTTTAGCTCCATCCCACTCTTTAGCTGTCTAAGGGACAAGCTAGTCTCCCCAGGCTGTGTGTTAGGAGTGGAATTTCCCCTGGGTATCCATGCATGTTTGGCAGGGTGCCTCAGAAGAGGTTTAGCTTTTAAATGTGGCTTCAGTCACTTCCCAGATTTATATACAACTCATAAAGACTGAAATTTTGAATTGTGAAAGTCCATAAATGTTGTTTATAAAACATGAGCACCCTGTCAGCGTATTCAGTGGTACACTGCTTAAATACAGTTGATTATTAAGCTTTTATGGAACACTTTTATATTGCTAGAGTAATCATTTTTATTGACTTTACTTGACAACAATCCACTGGCGTTTGTTAATATTTTCTTTTCTATTTTTATAGTCTGAAGGCAAAGGTATTCTGCCCACAGACAGAGTCACTAACATAGGAGAGTCAAATTGATGTCTCTCTCAATCTATCTTTGCATAGCTAAGCAGTTTTCAAAGATAAAATGTTCAATCTCATCTCTCTCTCTCTCTCTTTTTTAATTTTAGTAGTTGGGTAATTTCGGATTGTTCCTTTGAAGTCCCAACCAGGAACTTTTATGGGCATGTTCTGTTCCACAAACCTCTAAGGTAGGCAGGGGAAAGTATGCTGAAATGAAGTGATGGAAGGTCTGGTCGCAACAGTACACAACCTTCAATAAACAATTGTTTAAGAGCCAGGCCCTATGATAAATGTTGCACGGTAAGTATCCCATTGAATCACTGTAACCACTCTGTGGTATGCATTAACATTATTTCCTTTCCTCCTTTACATGAGAGAAATCTGAGGTTAAGAAATTAAGTGAGCCACTTAAATATTTTCTTATTATTTATTCTTCTTTAACGCAATACATCCCTAATGCAACTCCCTTTTCCTCCACTCCTCCCTGGATCCTCCACCTCCTCTCTCCTCTAGATCCACTGCTCTTCTGGTTATCTTCAGAAAAGAGTACACGTCTAGCAAGCATCGAACCAGAAAGCCTGACCCTTACAAGCTGAACCCTTATATATGCACAGGCAGATGCTATTCTGGAAGGAAAAGGGAAGAAAGATGCCTAAGGACCCAAATAACTAGTCTAACCTAGGAATATGTTCCTTCTTTGTATAGTTGGGTGCTCCATGGTGTTGGTGGGAATTCTTAGTGACCACACTTACAGGGAGGCATCCAGTAGCCCTCATAATCCTGATCAATTTTCTCTCAGCTCCATCACCCCAGGATTATGAGAAATAGTAAACTAATTTTGATCCTAAAGTTTGTATGTAACTGAAGTACTCCTTTGTTAGAGCCAGGTGAGTTACAAAGATCAGTTGAAGTGGTTCAGAATAGTATTGCTGGTATCATCAGATATGCCTGGAAAAAGTGAGAATTACAAATGGAAAATTTTAGCTATTTGTTGGCTGCTTATTACTTTCTTTACAATTAAGATGTGCCCAACCTAAATTTGGCTTCTCTGAATCAGATCCTTTTTAGATACCCATTTAGACTACACTGCTTTCCCCAGTATGGATGTTTGTAAACGATCCACTGCCTTTATAATAGGACCAGACTGCTAACAAACTTTCTAGAAAGCACAAATTGGAGTGCAAGGTCTATTTTAATAGTTTACAAAAAAAGTAGCCAAATAAGAAGATTAAGAAACAAATTTCAGAATCTTGGAACATATTGTTGAGGCCTTTATGCCTTCTTCCATTGTTCACATAAAATTATTGCTATCATTTAATAAAAGAAGCTAGCAAGAAAGGCATGAATATCAGTGCTTTAATTTTAAAAGTGTCATATAACATTTGGCACTGAAAAGAGAATATATAATAAAATAAGTAACATAGAATATTTTCAGGTATAAGTAGGCATTAATAAAAGACTTTGTTTTTTATTCTGCAAACATGTGTGTGCACATATATGCACACCATCTTAGGATTCTTACGAAAAGAAACATGAGCATCAAGAGTTACCCTGAGAGCTCATTTAGCTAACCATGGAGATGAAACAGAGTGTTCAGTCTGACGTAGTGGACAGCACTGATTGCTCATCACTCACTCCTTTCCCACAGCCATGGCTCCATTACACGCTGAACGCTTCCTAGAGCCAAACGTGAATGGAGGAAAGAAGGAAACAGTGGAGCTGCTTCAGGCTCTAAAAACAGTGGCCTTAAAGATGTCTCAAGATGAGATGGCTTACAGCATAAATACAGACGTAGAAAAGGCATGAGTTTTATCTGTTGAGAAACTAACTAAATCAGAAAATAACAATAAAGACTCATTCTGATTCATAGAATAGAAAAGCTTTTCACTTTAGTCTTCTTCAAAATACCAGATGTTGATTTCACAGGAGCAAATCTTGGCTTTTTAAGCAAATATTTATTTGGGGATTGCTTCAAAGAACATTTACAAATTGTCTTCTTATGGGTGATGAATAGCATGTGTCCTAAAAAGATCCACCTTAAAGGTTATACTTGGTATGATCTCTCTATGGTTTTAGTGTAATAGATGGCATACAGCATCAAATTATGAGATGAACTCATAATCAGGTTTCACTGATATTTCAAGCCCGCTGTTCTGTACTTTAAACTTAGTTTTGATATCCTGTAAAGTGTCTTTGATTAGGTTTTCTCTGCCTTCTAGAAAAGGCAAACATTAGACCAAAGAGATACATTTAAAATGTGGGCAAATGGCTTCTTCCCCAAGCCTGGCCAGTTTTATGTTGTCCTTCCTTATCTATACTAGACTGTAGATTTGGGGCAAGGAGTAGAGAAGACAGAAGGTTAGATAGAAGGGAAAGAATCTAGGAAGTCAATTTTAAGAAACTTTGTAGTCATACTTGAATTTCAACAAACAACCAAAATGGAAGGCACTTTTAACGCTTTATTATACTTGAAATTAGAAATAAAGACTTTGAAATGATGATTCCCAATATGCTCTTATCTTATACCCAGACTCTATGATAAAAAACTAGAACTATGTTGACTATATTTTGTTGTCAATAGTTTACTCCCTTTCTTCCTAGACTTAATTCATTATTTATGCAATACTATATCCACTTCATTTCATTAAGTAATTATACTTGTTTTTATTGTCAGCTTGATTGGATTTATAATCACTAGGAGATTGGCAAGGTATACATTTGGGTGTATCTCTTAGGGTGACTCCAAAATGAATCAACTGCTGGGAGGAAGAAACCATCCTGATGGTGGGGACTGGAAGGAATGAAAGGAATGGGGCTGGAAAAGCCATCCGAGTGCTGGCAATCCCTTCTTTCTGCTTCCTGTCTATCATGAAGCAATTACCCTGCTGCACACTTCTACTATCAAGACACATAACCAAGTGTGTGGCTCCCAATGACTATGAAATGGACCATTAGAAACTATGAACCAGAAAACCTCCCTCCTACCCCAAAAGTGTTGCTGTAGTGTGTTGGTCCCAGTGAACACAGTCAGTGAAACGTTAAGCAATTGCAGTAACTCTAGAGCATTGGAATCTGTCTTGCTCAGAAAAAGAACACATGCAACTGATGTCTAATGAGCTTTGGAAAGTTTTGCAAGCAGATAAGACACATAATATAGAAAGACATAATATAATTTTCTTCTAATTCCTTAGAAGATATATTCTCTGTCATAGGTCATTTAAGCATTGATGAAATTGGCTAGCAGTCTTCAGCACTTGCAATTAGGCAGTATCAATCATCCATGTAAAAGATAAAATAAGTAAAACATAATATATGTGATTGCTCAACAGTTCTCAAACTTGTTTTCAGTTTTCAAGCCACAAATTAAGAAACTGTGAACGAGAAAATACTTCGGCTTATTCTTCTCACCCCACCTTGTTTGGGAGGAAATCTCAAGTCTTTGCCATATATTCAGATATAAAACATACACAAGAAAGAATATTTGCCCTTTCTTATGAACTGTGATCACTATAGGGGCTCCTCATAAGTGGCACATGAACAGGGAAATCATTTCTGAAGGCTAGCCTTTTCTACCCCAATACAAGTTTTTTAATCAGGAAGAGAAACCAAAAAGCTCCCCCCCCCCCAAATCACCCCATATCGATGCATGATACAAGTGTGTTTCGGAAAACCTAGAGATGAACATATTTATAGTCAGTATAGTCTTTTTTATATGGGGTATGAGTAAATGAAGAACAAATTTAAATATGCTGAAGTTCTGTATCCATGCCTGTGGTACACCCTTCTGTCAACACAACACACACACACACTCATACTACCACCGCCACCAATATCTCTCTCTCCCTCTCTCTCAAAATATATGAATATATCTGCCCAAAAATTTTGGTTGTCAGAATATCTGGAAGAACAATGAATAAATCACAAACTTTCTTTGTTCTCTGGCCAGTAGTGGCAATAATTCCAGAACCAGCTTTCTGTTTCTTTGAGAGCAATGGATTTTTTTCTTCTTTCTTCCCCCTGAATCTACAATGGAAATGCAAACCATAACTAAGACCATTTATACAATTTATGAATTAAAAATATTTTTTTAGTTACATGACTTTGTGTAGGTATATGTATGCAAGTGCTGGTACCTTTAGAAGTTCAAGGGTCTCCTAGGACTTGAGTTAGTGGCGGTTTAGTTGACCAATGTGTGCGCTGGGAACTGAACTTGGTTTCTCTGTAAGAGCAATACGCGCTTTCATCCACAAAGACATCCCTGCAGCTCTATTTACAAAATACATAGAATCTAAAAATGAAAAATTTGATTTGGGCTAATTAGAGGAAACTTCCTAGGAGGTCTTGATACATAAGTTGCCTCACCTGTCTCAAAGAACAATGGGTATCTAATATAAAAAATAGTGTTTATTTTTTTTTTTAAAATGACACCCTACTTTTCATTCAAATTATTTAAAAAATGCAAATATTTAAATTCAAGCCTTAATTTGGCAGCAGGTAGTTAAAATATTCCCTCAGTGGGAAAACTGATTTTTGACTCTGAATCTTTCCTAGTGGTTTGGCTCGAGCAGGCAAACAATGCAAATTTGGTGAATAAGTTAGAATGAATGAATAATATGATTTCGTGTGGAAGTCCTTAACTGCCCCAGGAGGCTGGTTTATAACTCCCAAACTTGGCACAGGCCATTCTTAGGTTCTCTAGTGTGAATTATCATTTCATAAAGCACAAATGTCGGGCAGAGGGTCTCAAAATCACTAGCGAAAGATCTTGGTGATGACCATGTTATGATATGTTCCTGTTTTATATACACACTCTAAATAACAAAGGGTTATTGTCTCTCATTTATACACAATATCTGCAGTGCCGTGGATCTCTCCACTAAATTGGAATCAGAATACAGAAGCTCCCTGGAAAGTATTATGGTTATCTGGGACCATACGTCCTCTCTGTGGTGGCCAGAAATTCAACCATTTAGACCATTCCTAGACCAAGGGAGGCATTTTGCATTATGCTTAGAAACATATTGAGAACGGGAGGAAAAGCAGGGATGCTCCGTTTTGAAGCAGGTGATTAATTTCTTGCCAGCCCCAGGAATGACCTGTGAGTGACTCTTGCCAGTGTGTGACAAGCACACCCAGAGAAGGAATAACCTGCCAGGTTTCTTGGCTCAGTTCCTTCTTCTGACATGTCACAGTAATCTTTGAAAGGTGTGTAAGAGTCCACTGACCCTTCTATTGCCCCCACCATGGGATGAATGGCTTATGCCTTCCCGAACCAAGAGTGCTAGGACAGAGAGGAGAAAACAGGCTTTCCCACTGCTGCTGTCTATTTTCCTTTCCCACAGTCCTACAGACAGAATTTGTGCACAGCTGGTGAACCCTTCAGACAATGAAATAAGAGAGTAGAAGATCAAATAGGTTCCTCCATATCCATGAAGTGCAAATTGTCATTACTCTGATGTATTCAGCAAAACAGACAACAATCTCACTGCACAAAAGTCCATTTTAATTTAAAGGGCAGAGCATCCCAGAGTTTAAGCAGGTTGATTGCTTCATTCTCCTGTTGGTAAGGCCACAACTAATATGAGAAAAACAAGTATTTTATTTCTCATCTTCTTGTCCATTTAATACTGATATGGTTAATTATAGAAGCTTTAGGAAAGTACCCCAGAGCTCTGGACGGGCACATTCACCCCAAGGGAAAGTTGTTGGAAATTCCCTGCTGCACTACTTTCTGTGGTATATTGATGGTGGTCTGGATATAAGGTCAGTGCAATTGCTCACTTAGAGATCACCTAAAAACCTGGGGAGAGACCTCCATTTTCTTAAAACCAAGTTAAATCAGGTTTTATGTGTTGTGTCAGAATACCATTTAGCAAAGGGAAAAGAATGTTTATTATGGCCAAGATTTAGCTGGAACTTGGGTTACGTGCCTCTCTCTATGAGAGTCTTTTCCACAGAATTCACTTCGAATATGAGTTGGAATGAACAATTATGAAATTTTGAGGTAAACAAGGATAATATTTTTCTGTATTCTCTATCTGTTTTCATTTTAGACATGCTAAGTCATTTGCTCATGAATGTATTATGACCACACATAAGTATATACTATAATCTTATGGGTATATACTATATACTTACACCATATATACTATATATACACTATATACTTAAAAGCATGCACCATCACTGCCTAGGCAGAATATTGTAATTTTAACCAGTAGTAACTAACAATTGCTATTCTGAACTTAAGGCTATTTTCCAAAGACCCTGGAATTTTGGTATGACTAAGTTCAACCAAAAATTCAGAACCCATTCTTTTCATGTAGCCACCCACTCTGTTCTTGGCTTGAAGTGTGTATTTTCTAAACAGATATTCTTGCTAAACGCACTATAGAAATTGTATATATTTCAAGAGTGTTCTTATTCTGTAAATCATAAGCCATTAAATTTTAGGTGACTCACCTAACATTAATAGCCAACGCTCTATAAAGCAACAATATCTATGACTTCTGAGCTTCTATTGCAAACTGATGATGCCATAGTGTATTCTCTATTCCAACTTGCTATAGAATCATATAAACAAAACATTCTTTCATATGTTATCCTAATAAATCTCTAAAGTTTATCTACATAACTGAAAGATCCACAAAAATTGGATTTACAGAAATTGAAAAGTGTAAATAGGTTTCAATATTTTAAAAGTCCCTAACCTTTGTTCTACCATTCAGGCCCAACAATTGATAGCTTGTTTGTATGTCTGCCTAAAAAGATGCCCCAAAGGGAAACATTTGTGGACTATGGCGCCAAGTCCTATTTAACTCCAGGGATTGACATCCTAAATATCATATTAGTGAGCCACATCATAGCATGACAAACCCCAGTAGGATAAAGGAGTAGCTTCAATAATTACAGGCTTCAGATCTGAGGTGTTTCTGATAACTGCTTTCTTCACTTTCATTTTTCTTACATTTATTTATTTTTGGGTATATGTGTGTGTTGCAGGGGATGGAGAAATACACTCACAGAAATCAGATGAACTCCTTCCACCATTTGGGTCTCGGGGATGAACTTAGGTCCTTAGACTTGGTAGCAAGTGCCTTTAACACACTGAGCCACCTTGTTGACCCAAGATTTTTTTTTAATTTCCAGTAGATGGCTCTGAAGATCACTCATCCAAAGCTCCATATTTATACTCATCCAAATCCGTACCCTTCAGAAACTCTTTCAATGCTTATGTCGGCAGCTGGAATGAATTTGAAATTATTACTTTTGCCTACAGCACCTCCTGCGGGCTGACTTCTGGTTGTCTCTCTGATGGTGTGTTCTTTGACACCGCCCCTTTCTTACCTTTCTCTAGCCACACTCTCTTTCTTATTATCTCTAATGGTTTGGTTTGTTTTCATTGGATACCTTTGCACTTGCTTTCTCTTGGCTGGGTAGGCTCTTACTATTTAAGTCTCGGGTTGAATGTCATTTTCCGGGAGAGAACTTCCCCAGCTTTTGGTCTGAGTAGGAGCACAGCTGCCAGCCTCATAATTCTACCGCGTCAACCTGTTTAGTTTGTCTAGAACATCCTTGGGCATAACATGACGATATCTCTCATTGATATCTGAGTTTCCTTTCTCTATCACTAGACTTTTCAATCCTAAATACAGTGACACCATCCTTCCCCATAATTCTCAATATCCTAGTACTGAGAGCTCAACACATACGAGGCTCTCAATAGACATCTACTGATAGATTAATATCCTACATGGAGAGATTTCTTTTCATACATAGCTTGCAAAGGAAAGGATATTTTCAGTTTTCAAATTTGAAGTTCTCACCACGTTTAAAAAAGACTGCATTTTTTTCCAGTATCTATATTGCTTGCAACCCACTTCTTGAAGTGCTTCAAATCATCTTTTCCTTCACATGACCTATTTCTGAATACCACCCCCCACACACACACACACACTAATTGTCTGTATTCTTTAGCGTCTGATTCCAATCAACTCCACCTCTCCCAACCAAAAGTCGCCACCTATTTGCTTCCAGGTAAGAAGAGAAGAGGTGAGGTGAGCTTCGATACCCCCCAAGTTTAAATATTAGCTGCTTTCACACTTAATATATTGCAGATTTCAAGTCAAGTTCTAGAAACAAGTTTTACCCTGGACACCTCACGAAGGAATAGTCTCTGAACTTCACAGGTAGGCTTGAGTTCTATTCCAGGCATCAATCTTCATGATTTAATGATTTGCCCAACCCCTAGACTCTTTATCTATAGAATAAAAATATGAACACTACCTCTATACAGTTATTGTATTTAATAAGGTACCACATGTAAAGAACTGCATGTCAAGTGGACCCTAATTCGGCCCTTTCTTCTGATAATATATGAAATAATTATTTCTCATCATATTCTTCTCTTGCCATATGGAGAAGGTCCTCTAAGCAGATCTTTTAGAGAAAATAAAGACAATGATTGTCATCTTTTCATAGAGTAAACAAGAAAAGACTTGCTTGTCTGGGGGATGAGTGTGACGTGCTTGCAGTAAATACATGTATTAAATTGTCAAAAAAATATTTAATTTTAAGGAAAGGTTAGTAGAAGATGTTATTTTATCCAGTAAATAGTAGATGACATTTACAAAGTGATGTATTTGAATGATGTAAAGGATTCATTTTAAAAAAGAAAAATACATTATGCAACAGTTGTTGCATCAGTAGACAGAGCATTGCAACAGCTGCAGGATTAGGTAAATCTCTTCTTTGTCTGTGACAAAGGAGGAGGAAGATCATGAGTTTTGGAACTGAACCTGAAGCATAGACATGGTCCTCAAGGAGCTCCGTAAATTGTTCAGTATCTGTTTTATCATTGTGAAATGGTCTCATTGATGAACCCAGTCAGCATTAAATGTAAAATATCTACAATGTGTTTTATTATTTATACACATAGCAATAGTTTAATAGAAACTGACTTCTTTTTGTTCTGGTTTTTGTTTTATTTGAAGTTATTGGAAAATTTGCTTTTCTTCCTTCACTCCAACGCCCTGACTTTATAAAGGAAATTAATGTATGACTATGACTTAATTTACTATGGTCAGCTAGAAAGACAATGATCTGCCATGTCTTCTGGGACTCAGAGGCTATTCTATTTGGCCTACTTTGTAGCTCAGCAACATTACCAAGTACTTACATTATCAGTAATGATTGAGCCTGGAAGTTAGCCAAGGCCACCAGGTAGTGATGGTAGGATTAATTTAGGCTTCCTGTAATTGGTCCCTCAGAAACTGCAATCTAGGGATTTGATAGAAAGAGTTGGGAAATCTGGAGAGAATGGCTTATCCTCTTTCTAGGTAGATAGCAGTATAATGGATTCATCTTGGGTTTTAACCTTATAGGCTTACACATAGAGGAAAAGTTAGACATCACCTTGACCTGGGAGTGAAGGGTTTCAGGGGAGCCCTTTTATCTCCTGAAATTGTTTGCAACATGTTTTACTGTGTGTGCATACGGATGATATTCTAGTCTTTCATCAGTGACTCAGCTGGGACCAGTTTTCAAAAATGTTCAACCCACAGCACTTGAACAGGATGGGTTGTGCATGTGTGCAGTCTAAAGAAGGTGATGTGCCTTGTAGCATGCACCTTGAACGGTCACATAATGAGTGGTGATCAGAGGAGACAAGCTATCCAAGGAGCACGTCTCAATGTCTTTCAGATAGTTTTCACTTGCTAGTGGGTTTAATTTACCTGGATCTCTAGCAAGATGAAGGATACAGGCGTATAGAAGTGGAAAATAGAATGCTGTCATTCACGGTACATTCTGGTCGGGAGCAAAGTCAGGCCTTTAAAAGAAACACGAAAGCAAACAGCAACAAATGACACTAATTCAGAGCTGGTCAAGAACAACGTAGAAGTGTGTGCTTGGCCGAAAACTGCAGTCAGTCTAACTGCAGAGGAGTGGTTCAGATGCCCTGGTGTGTAGTGAGAGTTCATTTGTATTTTAATAAATAAAGCTTGCCTGAAGATCAGAAGAGCAAAGCAGACAGTCACTGACTCTTCCCTCTACCTCAGACTGAAAATGGCTATCCTGCCTCCACTAATCCTCAGAATGAGACTAAACTGAGACCTGTCTCCTACTCTAGTGCTGGGATTAAAGGCGTGCACCACTGCCGCCTGGTCTGGTTAACAAGTGTGACAGGTAGGATGAAAGGTGTGTACCACCACTGCCCGGTCTGTGTGGCTAACTAATCTGGCGGTTTTACACTGATCTTCAGGACAGCTTTGTTTATTAAAACACAAATAATTTACCACTACAGTGTTGGTGGGTGGGAGCTGAGCGAAAGAAATGAACATAGTTAGGGAACATTGGTGTAGTGTCAGGGAGGGGAAGGTGAGCATGTGAACCCTGAAATGCTTTGGGGGTTTAAAATAAAGAATGGTAAATATTTTTACTGTGCTAAAGCAGCTTGACTGACCTACTCTATTGTAGAGTTAAAGGTCTTAGATATAAGGTAAGACCTAATCCTATAGAGATAAGGTTGATACAAGGCATAACCCACTTTTGCAATGCATTTCACAATTTAATAATCATTTTAGTTCATCCACTCACATGACCTCAGCAAACAATATTTCTAAACTTAGTTTTTGACAACCTTACAAAGGCCTGGAAAAAATAAAATTAACTTTAGAAACACTTCAAAGCAGGACCTTGTCACAGTAAATCCTTCCTGCTCCATCTCAGGGCTGTAGGCTTTGCTTGGAGTCCCTGCTGGTTTGCCGGCCTCACGGTTGGGAACAGTATTACGCTGTTGCCCTCTGCTGGGTTGATGTGGGAAGTTCACCAGGAAAACAATGGTGCCCCAGTCTGATCTTTTCAGTTCAGGGACTGTTGGTGATGCAGGGCCACAGCAGCTCCAGGCGGGATTCATTTAGGGCGATTTACAGGCTCCCAGTCAGGTACGCTTGGGCATCGTGCCTGTGTTCATTAACTAAGAAGAGTAATTGGATTTTTACTGCATGTATGTTGTCAGCTAATTTTAAAAGTAGATCAGAAATTGGCCCTGCTTTATCTTTAGCTGAGCCCTGGGCGCTCCTTTCGCGGAGCATTGTACCTGATTCATCGTGGGTGGTGACCATCTTGCCACCAAAATAAACTAGGGCGGGGTTCCAGAGTCGTTTTTAATTTCTGTTTGATTATTATATTTTTAGTAGTGAGGAAAGCACATTGATATTCGTGACTGATTTCCTTGTCTCAAATAATCGAATTAATGCCTTGTTGTTAAATTAGATTCAGAGTGTCCTCTTTGGTGTTCCTTTAGTTCCCTATTCAGCTGATTTTTTTCTGTAGAGGTGAAAAATCATTCATTGTAATTAAGAAACGGGTGGGGTGAGTGCCGAGAAAGAAAGCCGGCGAGAGAGAGAGAAAGAGAGAGAGAGGAGCTGAGAATTGTCATGTGTGCAAATTGGTGACAAACTTCTAAAAGAAAACGATGGGAACTGAGTGAGATAAGAGAGAAGATGACTGGAACGATGCTTTCTAACGCCCTATTTTTATTTTTACTTTAAAAGATCAATAATATGTACATGACGGTCTGCCTCCGGTTTCCATAACAACCTGTCTCATTGAAAGACCGCAGGCTCCGCAAATCTCCAATTATCAGCCTTCCAGGGCTTATTAATGGAGCCGAGGATCCCAGTGAGGCAGGCAGCTCATTGTTGGCACGTGCCTGGTGGGCTGGCAAGAGGGTGGGAGCGCAGTGAAGTGGAGCTGTGGTGTGGCGAGACAGCAGCCATTTGTCCCTTGTCGCTTCTGGGGGGTGCAGCCACTCAGAAGGCTTGAGCTCATCTTCTGAAGCCTGAGGGGTTTACTGATGTTGCAGGCAGCTCAGAAATGGAGGGGGGAGATTGCTTTCTCTGCTCCACACCGACAGCCATCTTCCTGAAGTAGTAAATCTACACACAGTACACACCCCATATGTCTATTGAACTCCTGTAATTAATTGAGGATTCCTCACAAAAAAAAAAGTGATTCTGTTTCCAATACTACCCGAAGCCTTAATTAAAATGTGAAACCAATCTAAGCATATCTGACAGCTCCGAGCTTCTCAGCCTTTGGTCTGGCATTTACTTATTAGGACCTCACATATAGTCATTGACAGAGCAAATATAAGCCGGGCTTCGTGGTGCACACCTTTAATCCCAGCACTCGGGAGCAGAGGCAGGTGGATCTCTGAGTTCGAGTCCAGCCTGGTCTACAGAGTGAACTCCAGGACAGCCAGGGCTGCACAGAGAAGCCCTGTCTCAAAAACAAAACAAAACAAATCAGAAAAACAGGGAAATGAGGAAGCAAATACAACACTGATGAAAAATAGAGATTATATATGGATTTGTTCTACCCTTAACTGCTAAATTATGCATATACAGTATCTTGTTGAAGCCTCAGCAATTCTGTGATAAGGGCTAATGTTGTTCCCTTTCTTAGACACAAAAGTGTCTAAGCAACAGAAAGCTTCATGGGTTGTGAGTCTGACGGCATCAGGGTCTTGGTCTGTTCCCTCTACATAATCCTTATGTTAATACTTTTATTTTCCTTTATTTTAACTCAGATTAAAATTAAAAGGACCAACACGATTGTGTAATCCAATGTGTAAGGAAATGGTTATTCTAATGTTTGATTAATAATTACTATCTATATTATTATTGAATTTCTAATTGGGGAAGGTTTTGATATAATAAAACATATACAGCATTAGAAATAGAGTAATCACAGTCATAAAATGCTTCAGGAGCATTATACAAATGTCAATTTTTATGGTACGTCTGCAGTGTTAGTTGATAAAGACTTCTGTTTGACAGAATGCCAGACGAACTGACTTTGGAACATGGAAATGTCTGCCTTAACATTTTGAATAGTTCTTCACAAACCGCCACTAAAATTCAACATAATCAGGAAAGAAATCTTTTGGGGGTTTTCAAAAATAAAGAAATTTGAGGGAAAAAACCCTCAAACTCAAACTATTCAGAATTGCTAGACTGCCTTTTAAAAACCTAAAAAGTACGATAAATGGAAGAGTGGAATATGGCACCCTCTTGCTGTGACTCATTGGTTAGATGTCATAAAGTACTATGATAGAATAGACCAGCCTTGGCAGTATTGTCGTCAAAGTTGCTAAATAATGTTTATGGTTTTGGACTCTAGGGCTTAGAATAGAACTTGAGAGCAGAGTCATCTTTTCGAGGATGAAGGGGCAGTCTCATTTACTCCCTAGCCATGTGTGTGCCCCACATACCACAACAACCCTCTGTAGAAGGGTTTATAGCAGAGAAAGTTTAGGTGTAGACAGGTCGGTCTTAAGGTGCTTAAGGCCACACATTTAGGAAGTGACAGGTTCCAGATTCACACACACAGTCTAGCTCCTGAGTCTTATGTTCCCACAAGAGGTTGTCTATGATCAGACTTCAGGTTACTTTCTGTTATTTTTCTCTTGATTACTAATGACCACACCTATCTTTCCAACTTCCATTAGAATCACGTTGTCCCAAATCACAATTGCCTACCATAGTGGGAAACCCAATAGTTAATTCTAAATTCTTACCTTCTTGACCCAGCATTTAGTCGTTAACTGGTCACTTCCTACACTTTGAACTGGTCTTGTTCGTCCTCTTCCGGTATGGTTTAGTTTCCTATCTGTTATGGTAATAAAACTGACCAAAAGCCACTTGGAGAAGAAGAGGATTTAGTTTGCCTTACAAATCACAGTCCATCATAGGGGGATGACACAATGGGATCTCAAGCAAGGACCTGGATGCAGGAAGTAAACAGAGACCATAGGGGAGCATTGCTTACTGGGTTACTCCATGCTCATCCGGGTACCTTCCTTATACCTTATGCCTGCTCAGAGGTGGCACTAGCTATGCTAGGTCCTCCACCATCAATCAGCCCTCAAGAAAACGCTACACAGATTTGCCTACAGGTCAGTCTGGACAGATATTTCCTCAGTTGAGGTTCTCTCCTCCTAGATGTCGATATCTTTGTTTGTGTCAGAGTTAATGAAATCCAGCCAGCACACAGTACTTCACCTAATCTTGCCCCACTCCTTCTTCTTCTGTCTGACTTCTCAATCCTGGGCCACCCCAGAGCTTAGTTCTCTGATCTCTCATTTTCTCTCTAATATATGCCTTTGATGATCAACTCTGTTAGTTACTTTTATATAGCTGTAACCAGAACATCTAATAAAACATCTCTAGAGAGAAGAGACCATCGTTTCATCTACAGTTCTCTGGCCCATAGACCTAAGCCAAATATGATAGTGCTGGTACTTCATGGTACACAGAAATCAGAGAGTCCTAAGAAGAGGAGGTAGAGCAAGATATAGATGTCAAGGACATGGGCTCACGGGCACCCCCTCTATCCATGATTAAAGCTGAATTACCCACTTTTGCCCAGATACCCATTGCTACTTTGTGTTGATGACTGCAATGGCTGGGTTATACAGGAACATTTCATGACACTCCTATATTCCAGCTTTTACACACTTTCCACCTCTTTGTCCACAATGTTTTCTGGGCTCATGGAATGATAGCTGTCCTTTATGGGGTTGAACTTCACTTAAAGCTATATAATATGCTATACATTTTAATTATTTATTTGCAATATAAACTCCATAAGGACAAGGTGTTCCTTGTTTTAGTATTGTTTTGTACATTGCTATATCCCTAGCTAGCAGAACATGTGACATTATAGATGGCATTTTTTTTTCATTCTGTGACTGAAGAAGCCACTTACATGACAATATGACAGGCACATCTTTGGTTGTGATCACTTGAAGGAAAACAAAGTAGCCAGACCAGTTCTGAAAGATAGCACATAGGTGGTGAAGAAAACATGTTCAGTTTTATTACCTTATTACCACTAAGGTACTTCTATTTACCTGGACAGATTCTCCTTCATCTGCCTTTGTTTCTATAGACTCTTTGATAATTAATATCATTCATATATAACATCCTCCTAATGACTGACAGCCCTCAGCAGGATAGGGCACCAAGGCACTTGAGCCTTTGACGATGTTTCAAAGTCTCTCTCTGCATGGGAGACCAGCCATGGGTGAGGCACATTGTCTTATTCTCCTAAGGTAAACAATATATAAAGGGTAGAGAACAATTTTAACCAGTGTTTTGGTATAAATGTAAAATGTTCCTGACAGCCCATGCATTTGAACAGTTGGTCTGAAGCTGCTGGAGCCTTTAGGAAGTGGAGCTTTTCTAGAAGTGGGCCACAGGGATGGGAATTAAGATTTGATAGCCCACCACCACTTGCTCTTTACTCTCTACTTCCTGATTATGGACACAAGGTGACCAGAGCCCCTCACACTCCTGCTACCATTCCTTCTTCTCTGTGGTGGGCTGTATGATTTCAAACTGTAAGCCAGAACAAATTCTTTCTTCCCTGTGTTGATTCTTGTCAGGTATGTAGTCACAAGAAGAAAATGAAATAATACATTGGTATGAATTTATCCCAACCACAGGGAATTCTCTCCTGACTTAAAATAGGTGGTAAAACTCACGTTTGCCTAGGAATGAACTGTCTTTCTCTCGTTGAATAAGCAAATCAAAGTCATGGAAGTTTCAAAGTAGTTTCAGTGGATTAAAATTTTCTGTCATAAATTATTATTAGTTCAACATTTATCCAACGGTGGTGATGTTTTAGTATGTTGTTCTTACATGCTGATTATAGCTAAATATGATTTAAATATTTCTCTAATGGGTCCACTGTATGAAAATCTATGGAATACACACACACACACACACACACACACACACACATATGGTGTGGGCATGTGTATTTGAATTAAAGCAGCATGCAGTTGTACATATAGCAACTTATAGGCATGCCCACACACATGCACACATATGTATTCAGGTCACTCCTCGTTTCAAATGATGTCTTAGTGAGTGTAAGAATGATTTGAGTTCACAATTCAGACAGTTTCAGTCCATAATGGCACGGAAAGTATGCAGAGCAGCCCCATTCACAGCAACAGGAACAGATGGTCACGGCTATTCATATCATGTGGGCCAGTAAACAGAGAGAGTGGAACAGGTACTACAGGCCAGCCCTGCTCTGACAGTCAAAACAAGGCCCCACCTCCGGAAGATTCTGTAGCCTCCTGAAATAGTATTACCATCTGGGAAAACAACTACGCAAGACATGAACCTCTAAGGGATGTTTCAGATTCAAAGCATAAGAATTGATCGTAATCTAAGGTTTAAGTTCATGTCCATTTGAAAAACAGTTGTGACCTAAAAAGAGGCCAGTAAACTCAGTGGCTCTTCTGCTGAGAGCAACAGTAAACCTAGTGTGTGTGACTGCGGGTGAACTGTGAGGAGAAAGGACTGTGGAAGCATTTCTGTGTGCTTGTGTTTAGAAAGAGAAGTGGAGGGATGTCACTAGGGAGTAAATTGGGAACAGAGTGGGTGATGGGAGAGCTAAAGGGTGCGAGTGTCAGTGCAAACTGAATTTCCAATCCAAAAGGAAGTTGTAGTCAGAAAGGACCAGGATTCTAGGAACTGATCATAAAGCAGAATTGGTGGACTGAGAATTCCAAGGATGGAAGACTCAATGTAAATAAGAGAACCAAATACAGTTGTGTGCGTAATGATTTTGACCTAAACTGATAAAATATCATTCCTTACTCAATTCTCAGTGTTGCCACCATCACCCTCTTTTACGGAAATTACTGACCAACCCTTACATATAAAATGGGAAGTGAGAAGAGCACAAAGCAGGGCAAGAGATGAGAGAATAGTAATTAACATTACTGGCCGTTACTTGGAAACTTGGTGGCCATTCTTGGGGTTTTCCCCCTCTCAAGTCTTGGTTGGCGATTTTCCATTGAGTCTGTTTATTGAGCGAAGTGCTGGCTCACTGAAGAAGTGCTTTGGCACTGGCAGGAGGTTGATGGTAATATAATCATTCTGGCTCAGCTATTCATCTCTAGCAACCTGTGTCCTGACACCTGCTGGGTACAGTAGATTTATAGCTTGTCACCATGAGTAAGGTGTTGGAGAGCAACTGTAACAGGGTTAATGCTACCCTTTCACAAAACACTTTTGTTTTGCCTTATTGAGCCCCATGTTGTTCTAACACCTTCTGTGCCATCTATCCCAACCTTCCTCTGTCTCCCCCCCCCCACCATGCTCCCACTAGATCTCCAGAGAATCATTGCTACTCAGCCCATCAGCCAAAGTTAGTGGGTTCCCATGGCAACTAGGCAGCTGGTGTCTAGACACTAAAAGAGAAGCTTTGCAATTGAACTGCAAATCTAGATTCTAACACACCCCCTCCTCTCCTCCCTCCTCTTCTTTCCTCCCATTTCCCTTTTATTTACAACAGGCATTAGTGCCAACGCTGGATGAAGTTTCCTTTTGACAGACCATTAAGGGAAGGAGGGGGAAAGAGAAAGCGGGTGAGAAACCCAAATGTACTGTCTTGTCATATCAGTTCAGGAAGAGGACAACTGAGTTGACAGACTCTGATCGCGCCTGCTCTTTTTTTTTTTCTCACGAAGGATTTTATTTAATTAAAATATTTTAAATTAGAAAACAGTGCCACTAGTCCACCAGGAGTCATAAGCACCTTTAAAAGCCAATAAAAGCATTTTCAGGGTAAGTCTTCAGCTAATACACTGGGGTAAAGCAGAATTTTTCACTGGTACCAGGTGATCAATATAATTTCTCTTCCTATGTGGCTCAGGGGAATTGCATGTCTTTGGTATTATAGGAAAATACAAGAAAGGGCTTTAAGTGACACCTCATATCTATAAAAGTCAAACTGAAACCTTTCTTATTTCTCTTGAGGAAGAGAAAAGCTGTCCTTAACAACCAGGGTCTGGTCTGGTTCTTATAGGTAATTTTAAGCATTCTCCTGTGTATATAAACATTTTACAGAGCACAAAAATTAGGCAAAGGCACTTTATATAAGACAGCTAAGAGCATATCTGAACACAGTCTAAGATTAAACATTGTCCAAACTACAAAATGGCCAATTATATCCTTAGGCTGACTATATAAACAATTAAGTTTTTCTAGATGATATCTGTTGAGGTGCCCAGTCATAAAATTACCTATCCATGACATTACCCCAGTGCAGAACAGTGTTTTGTTTCCCAATTCATCACCAGCTCACCAAACACAAACTCAAATAAATCATTTCTGATTCTTCTGAGATGTCTCATGGTTCCCTGCGGTGCATTTTTTCATGGTTACCACCTGTCAATAAACTCAGCTACATTTAGCTACATATAAGCTCCTGGCAGTCTTTGGACAGGAAGTGTTGATGCTCCATAGAATTTCATTGTTCCCTTAAATAAAAAGTATTTTTCGCAAACATTTGATTTTTTCATGTGATAGGTGATTTTTATTTTACTTTATTTATTTGTTTATTTATTGATTTTTACTATACCTCACTGAATTCAGAGATTATTAAAACCTAATGGAGAAAACAGAATTAGGGCTGGGAAAATGACTCTGTGGATAAAAACAATTGGAGACCTGAGGTCAGATTACAGAATCAAGCTAGTCATAGAAGTGTGTGTCTTGTCATAGTTGAGCTCCTATGGTAGATGGGATGCAGAATCAATAGACTCCAGCAACTTGCAGTCTGGTGTATGCAGTGGTGACAAATAATGAGACACCCAGTCTCAAACCAAGTGGAATGCGAGAACTGACAGCTGAGGCTGTTCTATGACTTCATATCCACACCGTGAAACATGAACTTCCTCTATTTCTTTCCCAGTCTCTCTCTCTTTCCCCCACCCCCCTCTCTCTTTCACGCACACACATACACACAAAGATTCAGAGGAAACACAAGCCACTAAATTGATTTTTCTTTTATAAGTTTTCCACTTCTATCTCAAACACGTCGCTATGACCACTCAGAAAAGTGTGAGTTTGAGAGCCTCTCCCCGTAGTCCTTAGGTGGGAGTTGGCAGTGATACTTAGGCGTGTGGATCAGACAGACAGCTGAATCTGAACCTGTTACAGCAAAATTATCATTTTCAAATTCAGTACATTTCATTTAGCTCTGAAGGCAAATTATATCCCAAGTTTCAGATTCTAAAGTTTCAAAGAATTAGTTTAGTTGGAGTATTGGTCATCTCTTTCCTCTGTTACATTATCATCCATCAGTTTTAAGTGAGTGTTTTTAGCCCCTTGAGAACAAAGGCTGATTATGATGTAATAACTTTAGTTCAGATGTTAATGTCTTCTCTGCCACCCTCTGCAGTGACAGCTGGATGTACTGTCTTGTGGCTATGTAAGTCTCCCCAGTGAAGCTACCATGTGTGTTTCAGCTGAGTTCTGTCCCTGGCTTTGGAATGTTCTTACTCCTCGGTTAAGGTAGCTGAAAGAGACCTTCTCACAATTATCTCAACATCGAATCAATTTGTGCCGACCAATAGTTTGGAAACTATTCTACTATCTAGACTTTTGGTTAGTTTGCATTACTTCAGGCCCTATATCATTTATCTCTTTTTAAAATTCCAGCTGATTTGAGACTCAAACCCAGACTTACTGTCATCCACACTCACAGAGCCCGAAATACTATTCTTAAACACGTGATTAGAGAGAGGCTCTGTGCTTACTGATCGATTTCCATAATCTAGCTCTGATATCTCTGAACTGGCCTCCTCCTCATTCCTGTGTTCCAGCAATCTCCACTGCTTATTTACTGACTGTTGGACAATTCCTATAACTACAGACTTGAGATACATTTTTTACCCTCTTCCACCCATTACCTGGATTCGTGCCCAAACAGTAGTTGTGTGGCCAATCTCTATTTCATTTGAATGTGATAAGCATTTACATTAACTTCATCAGTGCTCTAGCGGTACTTTTTAATTTCATGTTTATGGCCTCAGTTATGGAGGTGCGCCAGGGAAAGAATGAAGAGACGTAGGTATGTATAGTGAAAGAAATTATAAAAAAAATTGATAAGGCCAACCTGGTTGTATTAATAGAGAAAATGGTTAGGTGATGTTCAGTGTAGTTTTAAATACAGGACTAAAATTATCAGGAGAGTTAAGTATATAGAAACATATTTGGCAACAGAATCTGGAATTTGGCAAGTGTGATACAAAGATAAAGTTTTGTGATAAAGAAAGCAATACGCTTACAAGATTGTTTAAAGATTAAGAATATGATGTTTAGGCTGAGGAGATGGCCCAGCAGCAGGCACTTGTCGCTAAACCTGATGACCTGAATTGGGTCTCCAGAACTCACATAGGGGAGATAGAGGACGAACTCTTTTAATTAGTCCTCCCATCTCCACCCACATGCTTTGGCATGTGAGCATGTATGTTTGGATGTCCACAATAAACAAGTAAATCAATAAGTATAGTTAAAAGTGTTGTTAAAATGGTAGCATGCTTTTAATGGTTCATATTAAGCTCGTTAGAGAAATGGGTCTGAAACAGTCTGTCTTGGGTTATAGTCACATTAGGGGACAAGAAAAGGAAGTCTGGCTCTACAGGACCAAAGATAAACCCATAACCTATTCTTAATTAAAGATGGGAAAGAAAACTAGTGTAAGAAGTCAAATCCAAAATGTGCCAATAAACCAAGAGATGGTTTTCAGTAACTTATAGCAATTATAATCCCGCCGCCATCTTCACAGTATCTTGATTTGCTCTAAAAGGGCTATAGATAGGTAGGAACAGACTGGTCATTGGTGAGGTGATTTACATTTGGGGTTGCTTTGGAATAGAGGAATTTCATTCGGTTGAGGGGGATTTGTTTTCCATGTGTCTAGCTCATTTCAAAGGAACAAACAATTCTAGTTTCAGCTAAACATTTTCTAGACAGAGCTGATTTACAGCTTCCATGTCTGCCCTGGTATTGTCAGTAGTTTAGGCATGGGGGTAAAGGTCAATGCTTGACATTGTTACTGGTAAACAAGAGTGACATCCTGGAGTCTTATGAGAGCCTTGATTGTAAGAACAGCAAACTACATGAAGAGGTTCTTTGTGGTAAGCCGCTTCCTGGAGTACGAAAGGATAGGGGGTGCTCAGGAAGCCAAATAATGAGTGAGTTTCTTAACTATCTCTGTTTTCTCCATCACAGATCTCAGATAAAAGTTAACATTCAAAAGAAGGAACAAGAAGTCAAAGAAAGGTCTGAAACAATGGTAGCGTGATAATAAGGGTAACTGAAGTTTATGGCTTGCAGTGTAATTGTTCTGTTTTGTTTTGGTGAATTCAAGGAGGGCACAAACAGAAAAATAAGGAAGGAGAGGAAGAGAAGATATGCAGTTGATAGTGTTTCCTTATGTGAAGGTCATTGCTCGGAACAGAAGGAATAATTAGGTTAGTGCACTTCACCAAGACAGGTTACCCTGGACTTTATGAAAGGCACTGGATAAAAGAGAGATGCTAATTCTTTTGTTCTATGTTATTCCAGCAATCAGGCTGCATAAAGCACACAGTGGTAGATTTCTATGGAATGTCAGGATAACTTACAATCAAAGTTCTCAAAGTAGAGACTGTTCATTACTGGAGGTGTCACTGTGGATACCTGCAACAGATAGGGTTATGGGAGCGTCTCTAAGGCCCCCTTTAACACTAAGGTATTGTTGGCACATATCTTGATCAATTTCAAATAATTTTGAAGGAAGAACTTGGAAAAAGGAAGATATAGGAGGTAGTTTCTATATACAATATGTCTTAGAGAATGATTTTAACGGAGAGTAAACATTGGGTAGAGAAACGGGTGAGGGGCAGACGGGCATGACTTTCTTCACTTTTGTTTTCTTTTTCTTTCTTCATTTGACAGGGTTGCACTCTGTAGCCTAGACTGGTCTCCAACTCATGATAACCTTACTCCGTTAGCCTCTCTAGTTCTGGGATTAAAAGCATGAACCACTGTGCCCACCTCAAAAAATTTCAAATTGCACTTTATTATTTTTGAAATTATAACAACATTTATTGAGTATATATTTCATGTATAGAACAATATGGAAACTTGGAATGCAGCAGTAAATAACGCAGACATGGTTGTTTCCCCTTGTGCAAGGCCTACAAAACTGCTAAAAAACATAAAGAACTATTAATTGCAATTGGAGGCACAGAAGAAATGAACAAATGGCTGGATTTCAAGGTCAGTGGATGATTCAGGGTATATTCTGAATTTGGTGGTCAGAGAAAGACTTTTCAATTGAGAAACATAAGTGAAAAGGCAAATCATCCATCAATAGAGAGATGCCTCGCACAAAGGTTCCAGAAGAGTCAAAAGCTTGAGTTTGAAGGATCCATAAAATATAATTCTCTATAAGGGGTACATGAAATGTAATGAGAATGGAAAAGTAGACGGTGTTCACACTATTGGATGAACAAGGAAGCTTAGATTTAGATTCTAGGCCTAACTTAGTGTTCTAAGCAGGATAGAACTTCTCAGTTACACTTGAGGGTTATGATAGGTAGGGATATTGTCTACATATAACTAGGGTTGTGAGAACTCTGCAGTTGATTTCCATTGAGTTATACTGAGCTTGCTGTTTCTACCCACTATGGTCACTAATAACAGGTAAGCAGATCTCCTATCTTCCTCATGGGGAAGTTAGGAAGGCAGTGGGTGATATTTAGACTGTTCTTCCTTTCATAAGAAGCTATTGGGTTAGGCCATGAGCACGCAGTGGCACTGCCTTCAAATTGCACTTTAAATAATGGATCTATGGTTTTATCCTGAATAAGATTCAGACAGTAGGAATTTTTTATTCTTTTTCTGCTTATTCTCCCAATGTTCCCAAATAGCCAAAGTCATAACATTCTGTCACTACATATAAGAGAAAATCTTGGAGATTGTGACCAAAAAGAGAAAAAAAATCGGTACCAACACTAATATTGCTTTTCCAATAGTTCTGATTGTGTTCCAGTGAATGCCATTGATTCCTAAAGCAGTTCCTTTACTCAAAGGCAGCACCATAATTTGACAAGCCCCAGGAAACCAAAGCATACAATAAGTACAAAATGAATTGTCCCAGTAAGAGATGGGATTGCATCTATTTACCCATGTGCAAGCTTATAATACAAACGCCGTTTATGGGGTTTGCTTGTTACAATAATGTTTTTTAAATTAACTTCAAAATTGGGTTAAACCTTCACAGTTGGTTTTTTAACGTTCTGCAGCCACTGGAATCTGGAGGGGGTGGTTGATAAAGGTATTCACTTTTATTTCCTCCTTTGCAGGATATAAAAATGATCTCTTATGATTTATTGATATGACACCATCTGTAATAATTTTAGCCACGTCTGGTCTCTGACTATCCAGTAACTCATTATTTAATTTACAAAATGTGCCATAATCAGTTGTTATAGTATTCAACCTAATGAATGCATTTAGAGGTCCCTATTTTTTGCCTTTTCTGTGTAGGATTTGTACTTCATCTCTACAATCTGAACGCAACATGGAAACTTTATAAAGCAGTAATTCTCAGCTCTGGTTCTGTGAGCCTCCAGAGAGTCCAAGATTACTTTTGATAGCTCTTACTAAATTATATTGAATTGCCTTGTGTGTCGCAAAGGAAAATAGGAATGGAGGAAGAGAAAGATGGCGGGAATAGAGAGATACAGTACATTTAGGACTGCAGGGAAGAGGCATAAAAAAAAAAAACACTATTAGAATCCACGCAGCCCTGAAGGTGGCGAAAAGCACTATGGTCTCTTGGAATGATTCCCGAATTCTGATTTATCCTGTGACTTTAGCCAAAGCACAGAACCTCTGTCTTCTGTTATTCTCCTAGGGACGGAGGGAGTGAGATGAAATCATCTAAAGGGCTCCCCCAGCTTTCCCTAATTACATGAACAATTTACTGTAATTTTATGAATCATCACAAGCCAAGTCTGTGATAATATATACAGACTTAGAATTTTTTGTCCTGAATTATGTAGTTCAGCCATTTGCATTGATAAAATTAGCAAGACAACTGCCAAGTTTCTAGTTTGCTTTGTGCTGTGTAGACACAGCCATAAGGGAAAATTACACAACAAGGATAAATAATTGTCTGCCTAATCTCAAGTTCTACCCAAACACATCACAGCAAGTCATGGCAAGAAACTCGCTGAGTGTGATTTGTGGGTGCCGTGTACGGCTATTATACAGGTTTACGTCTCACCTAGACAATGGGTGTTCACAAGCGGGAGGGGCTTTTAGGCAGCTGTAGCAGGACTGGTGTCTCTCCTTAGAACTGGAGTCATGCCCAGTTTTAATATCTGAATGTCAGCCCCAGACTCTTACAATCTGATATCAAATTGTAGGATTTCAAAAACCTGAGGTGTTTTTTGCTTTTGAAGATGAATGTTCGAACTATCAGCTTTGCAGTGAGCCATGTTAACACAATATATTTGAAAACATTATTGTGGATCAATGTAGGCTCTTTTAAGTAAAAATCATTACAACCTGGAAGATAGCTCATTAATTTTCTCTAAGTCAGACTCAAGAAACAAATCACAGGAGGAGGCCTTCAGGTCAGCTCAAGGGCCTTGGGTCCTCCTTTGAAGTGCTTGGTGTCTTCAGTAATAAGGGCTAATCTTCCATCTAGGGAGTCAACCAAGGCCAATAGCCTGTCATGTTTTGGGAATCTCTTGGATATCCATTCAAAAGGGGTTTCCCATATCTGGTGTTGGGGGTTTATTTAGAATAGACAGTCTTTGACTCTTGGAGGGAGAATTGTCAGCCCAGATGGGAAAATTTCATTTAAATTATTTATGTGTATTTATACACAGACTTACTTATCTTATATTTTTTGGTAGGTGGCTAATAGTATGATTCCTTATGACTTTTCAGACATCCTTACTATCTCAAAAAATAAAGGAAACAAACAAACAAACAAAGACACAAATCATTAGCTAAGGTCTGGGGGTGACTCTTTGAAATGCCATACAAAGCTTACATATAATTCAATAAAAGCAAACTTCTGATAAAGGAAAACCAAGAAATTATATTGATAAAAATGGCCAATAAGCTTGATCATCCTGTTAAATTCAGTAGTGAGAAAAGGGAAAAGACAACTCATTTATTCGGCATCCATGTGAGCCAGGAAGTGTCAGTATGTTGGTTTTCTTGTCTTCATTTAACGTTCAGTTTTCTTCATTTCTGTGAATTTATCACTTCTGATTTATGAAAATATGAAAAAGCATGGAATGCACATATTGAGTTATTTTGTGTCTAGTTCCTAAATATAATAGTTGGCCTATAGCAAAAACTGGAAAATGTTCTCTTTCAGAGAACATGCATGATTTAAACATGCAGTGCATTGTGAAGGACCTTAAATCAACATATTTAGTTCTTATAACAGCCCCATGAGAGAGGTGCCAACATTACTGCCAATTATAGATAAGGAAAATGAAGCTACAAGAGGTTAAGTAAGTTACCCAAAGCTATAGTAAAATGTCATGGGGGAATTAATGTAGTGCAGTTCCAGGATTAACCCATAACTACTGCTCTAGGCCATTTATGAATAGTCATGTTTAAACGTCTATCTTTTAAAAACTTTCTTGCATATTTTAATAACTTAGTGAAATTGATAATTATGAAAATTAGGCTTAGCAAGGAAATGGAGGATGTCTCCCACAGCTGTGAACTCTAGTTTACTGGGATTCATTTTGTAACCCCAATTTTGAAAGTTGGAGTTACTTTATTTGGGAGACTGCTTGTTTGCTTCCCAGCCACCCAGACCCAAATACTAACACAGAAAATATACTAATTGCAACACTGCTTGGTCTATTAGCTCAGGCTTCTTATTAACTAACTCTTACATTTTAAATCAACCCATTCTTATTATTTTGTATTTTACTGCAAGGCTTGTGGTTTAACAGTAAGGTTCTGGCACTGGAGTCTTTCTCCTTTGGCAGCTACATGGTGTCTCTCTGATTCCACCTTCTTTTCTCCTCAATCTCTACTTGGAATTCCTGCCCTGTTCTATTCTGCACTGCCATAGATCCAAAGCAGATTCTTTATTAACCAATGGTATTAAAAACATAGAGTGTAATCCCATATTAATTATAGGTACACATTTTTCTTGCTTGAGGTTATTAAAGTTTTATTTATGTTTAAAAAAACATTCATGGATGTTCTTCTGTGTTTATCGTTTGCAGTATTTTGTGAGCATAGATATTAAGCATGATGCTAGAAATTGGAGACAATACAGATGCACATTAATCTTTAAGGCATGTTTTAAGTATTGAGATTCACAGCTAATCAAATAAAAAAATCTTACTTTTCTGGAGTATAAATTTGTGTAAATATATCCCAGGAACAAAAGACATTAGTCTATGATCAACTGAAGACTAAAAAGATACCACAAATCAGCATATAATGCAAGAAATTTAAACATGAAAATAATTTTCAACATGAAATAAAGAATGATTAACTCTCCCTAGAGTAGTTTAGAAGAGGGAAACATAGTTGAGCTAGGTCACGAGAATTGATGAGCTAAATTCAAATGACTCAACTTTGAGTATTTTCTATATGCATTGAATAAAGTATCAGCTATTCCACCTTCCAATCACACCCATTCTTGGTGAAAAGGGTATCTTTGGACCAGTGCTTGAGAACAGAATTCTTGTGTAACCAAAGTATTAGTGGCACACTTGAGGTAAGGAAATAGGACATAAGGAAATGAAAGTAGGGCAGAAGATGGGCAAAGATGAGATTTGGGAAATGTGGTCTTGTCTCACCTATCAAAAGAACTCTGCAGCCGAGACTGCACCACAGCACAAACGTATGCAGAAATATATGACCCCTATGGTACCTGAGATAGAGGTGGCCCCAGCATCTATAGGTCAAGAAGGCAGGTGTTGGTTGTTACCAGCCAAACCTGCAGCAACTGGAAGATGAGACGCATGGTAAGGTAAGATTTGCACAGGGTCACAAATAACATCAGTTACAATGCACAGAAGCCATGGACAGGCACTGATTAGGATGCAGAGATGTAGAGTACAGTTGAATTGCAAATGAGGGATAAAGTAACATTGAGAAGGCTTTTTCTCTCCATTTTTGCTATAGTAAGCTATTTACAAAATCAAACCAGATATGTGTTTTATTCATTCTCAAAAGAATATTGAAGTATTGTATGTGAGTGTGTATGTATGCATGTGTTATTCTGTTAATTTTTAAAAAGAAATTTGAAGGTTGTAAGACAAACTGGGCCACTATTACAATGATCACTTGCAGTCTATTTACAGCAAACTGAATAGGATCTGCAATGCTGAGAGACCAAACACGGAACTCACTTAGGCTTTTAGAAGTGTCTGAGGAAGCTTGGACATGTCCACCTGTCTTGTCAGATAAGAGTTTTAATCTTCAGAATTACAGTAAAGTCTACAGGGGAAAAAAAGGAATCAAGCCATAGTCCAGAGGCTGAAATGTATAATTGCCACTGGGTGACACTCAATGTCAAAGTTGCCTTTCTCTCCCTGATGTCACATTTCACAAGATTTCTGTGCTACTGTGTAACATGGGGGGTCAGGCTGCTTGTTTGTTGGGGTTTCTGTCCTGCCTGGTTCCCTACAACTGTTTAGCCCCAAAGAAAATCACACATAGGTCTCCATAAATTATAAGCTGATTGGCCCATTAGCTCTAGCCTCTCACTGGCTAACTCTCACATCTTGATTAACCCATTTTTCTGATCTATGTTAGCAATGTGGCTCAGTACCTTTTTTCAGTGGGGCAGATCACATCCTGCTGCTTCATTGGTCTGGGCAGGAGTGGGAGTAAACAACTTCCTTCTTCCCAGGAATCTCCTGTTCTCATTACATCATTTCTGCTTCCTGTCTGGTTTTCCCACCTATATTTCTTGCCTGGCCAATCAGCATTTATTTAAAATATGACTGATAGATTATAGACAATTCTCCCGTACTACAACTGAAGCCATGCATGCTTATCTGTATGCTGACTCCACATCCTTCCTGTCCCCTCACATGCTGACAGAACTGATGCCTTAGAACTAGAGTCAACCACCAGGTCACTCTGGCATATTAAAGAGCTAACACCTCCATAGAACTATATATGACTGCCAGCTCAGTGTGTGATTGATCTGGGAGGACAGATGCAGGAATAAGTGAGCCTTATGGTTACGCTACTGTGAAAATGCTATCAAGTTTGGTGTTTCAGGTTTTACTCTTTGAAATTTACTTTTTCATTGTAATCACAGTAAGAAATGAAGTAACCAGACTAGGAATGTAGCTAAGCTATAGAGAGCCTGCTTGGTTCTGGGTTTCTATCTCCAGCAAAACACACACACACACACACACACACACACACAATTTAAGTAAAATCATTTAATTTTATATATTTATTGCATCTTATGTTAGAAAATACTGACAGCTTCTAGACTAGTAATGTACGTTTTAAGTGTTGCTCTTTCTGCTTGTCAGTAATGGGAGGAGGAGACGGGCTATTATTTTTTTGCTGATTGTGTAGGCTAATTTAAGAAGTTCATAAAGCAAGTTGACCTATCCTTCTTTGACTTTTGTCTTTAATCTTTGGGTCTACTTTCCTTTCAAATAAAAATACCAGCTTTTCTTTTGCAGACTAGAAAGACTGTATTCCCCACCAGTCCCTACAGCATTGACTTCTCTTGGTAATCTTCCTTGTATAAGTGTCTACTTTTTTTGTGTATAGCTCTTCTTAACACACATATCCTTTTTAGCCAGAGATATAGAAGTGTTGTGAGGGCTATCATTATATCTAGAAAAGTAAAGAGAAAAAAAATGTTATTTTTATTTCTTTGGGACATTATTTTTTTTTCTGTGTTAGAGTTAGAGTCAAGGAATCTTAAACCCCTAGTTGGTTAAATATTCAATAGACAATACGTGGAATCCTTTATGTTTTGTGAAGTATTCTAAAATATCTTTTTGCAACTTCTACATAACTTTCAGTGAAATGGGACAGGTACAATTGTCCATATTACTATTTCTAGATTAGGAAATTAAAGCAAAAGAAAAAAAATCTAATTTGTTTGAGCTCATATGACTATTGGTAGAAGAGTCAGGGAAAATGATAGAGTTGCTTAGCCCCATACCTTGTAGTGGAGTAGAGAACATGTGGATGGTATGTTTGGGGTATCACTAAAACCCCATTCCAGCTGTTTTTGGTGCTTCTTCTTAATTAAACTCTTATTTGTCACTCTTTAAAAACATAAGTGCTTAATGGATTATTTTCTCTTTCAAAGACTCAGAAAGCAAGGGACAAGGGTGAAGGTGTAATTTAAAACATTATCCTGATATAAAAATATATGTGTACAGACTTGGCATTTTAATATAATTTAAAATATGAAACAATGACGACAAAGGAAGATATGGGTCTCCATGTGAACCAAAAGCCGGTCAAGGCTCCAGATTGGCATTTGGTGTCCAGCCCCAGAGAAAGGCCCTGTGAGTCAGACAAGGGCCATATGTGAGTAAGCTGCTAAGTACTGCTTATTGCTTTCCTTAGAGCTTTGGAGCTAACGATGGTGCTTAATATTCAAGAAAGATGAGAATAAAAGGGGAGAGGAAAGTGCACCCCAGCCCAGTGGTGATTGGTAGAGTAATTGTGGGCATGGCCCCAGGATGATAGCAGATTCTGTTTAATCAATGTTGACAAGGCTGGGGAGAGCTGGGCAAGTCCCAAGAGGTAATGTTTTACTCGGAAATCCACTCAACCTAATTTCAGTAATGTAGGGCTGTGGAGGGACCTGGAGAAGAGCCAAGGAACAGGGCCATTAGAGCTCCATGAGGGCGACGGCAGCTGGGAACACCGCCATCCCTCCAGCAACTCTGCAACCAGACTGCCTGGATGGGCAGGCGAGCAGCCGCTGCTGCATATGCTCCTGGTGTTTGCTCTTCAACAGAAGGAAGGCACAGACATGCTATTCTCACCCTTTCGAGGAAATGAATGAAACCCATCAAAGGCAAGAACTGCTCCCAGAATCTTTTTCAGCAAGGACGGGAAAGTCAGGTTGACGTAGAACTTCAATGATCATGGTGAACTTGGTCACTCAAATCTCTTTTGTATCTTTGTCATTTATGACTACCATTATACTGTGCAAATGCATACAGAGATATTTTACATATTACTGATCTTTAATGTGGCTTTGATCCTTTCATTTTTTTAAATATGGTAGCCATGGAGTTAAGGGTACAGTTCACTGACAGAGCACGTGCCTAGCATGTACAAGACTCTGGGTTTAATACACAGGGAAAAGAATGATGTGTAGAGAGAATGGTAGTCATGGGTCACATAATGCAGAAAAACTATGAAGACCTTCCAGTTCCCTAAATGTGTGGGATTCTTTAATAGCATTCAACTTTGCGAGTTCAAGAGAAGTGACTCAAGAGAAATGATGGTGAACTCTACCAAGTTTTTCTTTCCTTTACCCCTTTTTTTCCAATGAGCAACATCTCATTCTAAAAGCTACTAGCATATACGATCCCAGAAGACAAACATTTTGATTCGTGCTTCATTATTTTCACTGTCTAATCCTAATTCACAGAGAGGCACATAGCTCAGCTTTTCTCATCAGGCACATTAATGAATGGAGGAGCACACTTCTCTTTCATTTTGAAGTGTCTTTCAACTTTGATGCATGAATAATATATGACTTGATTGTCTATGATATTGACTTTCTCTTTGTAACTTAACACATAAAAATGATAAAATTAAAAGAGGCTTCCTGCAAGCATGATGATTTTTAAGAGATCTTTGAAATTAGAAAAGCAAGTTTTTGCAAAGACTAGTTAAACGCTGCTGAGGCAAGTTAAACTATTTGTTAAATATTAAAATCATCTGTCTAAATTGTCTCAATAGTCTTTTTATAACTAGGTAGCATTTATGTGATTTAGATTATGCATATAGAAAGTAGATTAAACATTTTTAAGTTCCCACCTTAATCTTCTCCTGTGGATAAATTATTTACTCTTGAACATATGACCATATATTATTGGAATGTTCTCATAATTTTATACCTTATACCACATAAATACTAAATAATTTTTTTTCTTTTTAATGAAAGCCACTAAAACATATCTCCAGTCCTCATAAGAGCATCAGATTTGGGGAGCCAATTTTGGTGTGATGAAGACCAACTTAGGAACACATCATACATATATATTAAAATAGTTTGCTTTACACACACACACACACACACACACACACACACTGTCTGATTAAAAAAAAATACTGAAATTGGGTGGCCTTTAAGAAACAGAAGTCTACTTCTGACTGCTTTGGCAGCCAGAAGCTTACAACTAATCCTCTTTGTCAGTTGAGGGCCTGATGTCTTAAAGACCTAACATCCTCACTGTGTTTTTCCTCAGAGTTTCTTCATGAGGCAGCAGGAACTAGTGAGTGCTCAATGGTCCATCTTTTAAGAACCTTTGCCAAGTCACAATCCCATGTGCTCCATCCTAATCATCTAATCGTTGGCTAAGGACTCACCTCTTATTATTAACACCAGGAATCAAAAGATTTCCACATACAAATTTGAAGGAATAAAAAATTTAGACCATAGTGCCATAGTTCTTTTTCCTATAATATCTTAGTCCTTTAGCTTCTTCAGCCTGTTAAGGAACGACTGTCACAGAGGGAGAGTGATGCTCTGCGTGAAGAATGTAGTTATTTATGCTAATTGGGCTGTGGTAATTGGAGTGACCAGCTGGCCTCAGCCATTCATGTTTTTCACACTCTCCACCATGATCAAAGTTTTTTTTTTTGCTCAAAATACGAAAGATTACATATTAACTCATCTCTAGAATTTACAAATTACATAATTAGCACCAGAATGTGCCAAGGCCAGCTTTCAGATTACCAAACACTAATGATGGCTCTTCCCATCATTTTGAGCCATTTTTAGCAAGTCCAACTTCTAGATTGTATTGATACTGTGACTGTGCAACTATGGACTTGTGTTATGGTTCCCACTGAGTCCATCCATCCTGATTGGGCTAAGGAGAGAGGAGAGGATGTGATATCAACCAGGAGGCTTAAACAGGCTCTGTGATAGGCTGAAGCAAGCTGCCGTTTACCACCCATGAATACAACTTTATGTACATTATTTAATCTTTTGCCTCAGATTCCCCGGATGTAACATAAGGTGGTTATAATAGCAGCATGGATGGAAATGAAACAATACAAATCTACTTCAACTGTTCTGAGCATTGATGACAGCATAGAATTATTTCTTTAAGCAAAATCCTTTACACAAAAGGCCAGGACTCTATAATTTACATCTACATCCAGGCATTGAAGCCGAAGAAACACCAAACTGTAGATCTACAGCTGTATGGTCAGTGTCATGTACCGTCGGTAAGACTTGTTTATGGCTGGCATCAGTGTGGATGAAACCCCGTTAATTACACAGAGACATTCTTTTCTGCATGCAGGTTCAAATGGACCTACTCTAAATCACAGATATCCTAACAAGTTTCCTCCCCTTTGATCTTAAAATCCTTCACAGGATGCACTTAGTGCCTATAAAAGTGGATGTTTTTAGAACAGCCACACCCCCACATCTGACTATGGTTTCTTTAATTTGTAGGTAGGGTTTTCTTTGGTCATGTTTTGGGTTCTTCATCCTAGCTGGCTTCACTTTGTAATAGTTAGACACAGGGAGACTGGCACTTTCCAGTGTTTTTTTTTTTTTTGTCCAAGCCTTCCTTCCTTCCTTCCTTCCTTCCTTCCTTCCTTCCTTCCTTCCTCCTTCCTTCCCTCCCTCCTTCCTTCCTCCTTCCTTCCCTCCCTCCCTCCCTCCCTCCCACCCTCCCTTCCTCCCCCTCCCTCCCTCCCCCCTCTTTCCCTCCCTCCCTTCCTCCCTCCCTCCCTCCCCCTTCTCTCTCTCTCTCTCTCTCTCTCTCTCTCTTTCTTTCGTTCGTTCTTTCTTTTTGTTCCCTCCCTTCCTTCCTTCCTTCCTTCCTTTTGTGTATTTTCTTGGGGACTTATCAAAACTTCACTGAACGCCCTGAATTGGTACATATTGCTTTCATGAAGCAGTCAGCTCATCATCTCAAACAAAAATGACCTTTCTGCTCAATGTTCAGACAGAAAAGTCACACATGGTTCAAGCAAAATAAGATATACATAGAATTAATTTTATGTATTCCTCTGAATTAAGCTTCAACTAAATGACTGACATTTCAGTTGAATCTCATCAATTGCCATTTTCTGGTGTTTATGTTGAGGAGTCTTAAAAAAAAATCTTAGTTTTATAGGGAACAAAAAACTTCTGTTCTGTAGCCACTGGTTTTCTAGTGCTCAGTAGGTATTCTCCTGACTTCTGCTGTTCAAGCTTGTTCCTCTGATACAAAACAGGTAGACGACCCAAGCTCTAGTTCATGAGTTAAGGAACATCTTTTTCTGTGCTTCAATTTCCTCATTTATGAAATAAAGATACTTAGTCATTATTTCACTCAAAACTTATTCAGGACTTTCCTTGTATTAGCTCTGTGCTGAACACCAGGGATTCAAAATAGAACAAAAGTTGCTATCTTTGCCCCTAAGGAGTTTATATCTAAGTTGTTATGTTAAAGGTCCCCTTCATTGATCATGCTTTGTAGCTACAAATATGTCTTTGTGTTAAATCAATGTGATGACAGATTTCGATTTGAATCAGATATTTATTGCTGTTTTCACAGTCTCCCCAGTGCAGAATATTTACCACACTGCAGATGTGTATCACATCAATTAAGAAAATAACAAATATATATATATATAATTTGAAGCATCAATGGAAAATTTGTAGGCCTCAAAGCAGCCTTAACAGAGCACTATCAAAAGGACTTTGTGTCAAAATAAGCAGCTTTTTACAAGTTGTCATCTTTGCAAAGAACGCCAGGAGGAAGTGTTAGAATTGAAGGGCTAACCTGATTCCACCCAACACAGAACAGAAGCACCACTGCTTTTCAGATTTCTGTTTATTCTTTTAGAAGTTCCTTCCTTTATATTCCACAAGCACAAAATCCTTCTCATTCCACCCACCATACAACCTCCTTTCTCTTGAGTTTCCTAATTTCCCTCAAATCATACATATCATAGTTCTGAAAGCTTTATTTCAGTAGGAGCAATTTGAAGTGTTCTCCTGCTTCATCATCTGACCCTTCCATATGCTGCTGGGTTATTTAAATCTTGCTTCTGTAGTTTTAAAAGAGCTCTAAAATTGCTTTATGGAACCAATAAAGATATTAAACCACTTTTGGCATACTCTTAATATCCAAATGCTTGAACAGTGCCAGGCTCTACATGAAACCTCTACAAGAGGTCTAGATTGCTACACAAAGGCTTCCATGACCTAAGTCATTGTAATCTTTTCTTCTGGATTATACCAAGAGCTCACAATCCTTGAGGAATACTGGCACATACAATAGTATTTGACAAGACTGAGTTCATTTTTTTCCAATAGCTTGGATTGAGACAATGTTTTTCAAAAGTTAATAGTTGTCTCTTGGAAAGCAGTCTGGTTGAAGGCTCTTTCTGAGTAACCACTGTGTTGCAGACGTATCTTGCACCAAATGGTGAGTCCTACCAAGCCAGGGGGACTTTAAAGTTTCAATTATAGTGAGCCATTATAAGGTGATATTATTTTATAGCTGCTTATATTAACTACCAGATGGGAATGGCTCGATTATAGAAACCATGAACATTTTCAAGGACATTTTTTAGATATATTTACAAAGAAGAAATTCCAAAGGTATGTTGATAGCGGTGGCCTTATTTAAATGTAAATATTCAGCTTTGAGAGAATGCCAGTCTATGTGTGAGTGACTTGAAAGACACATACATTTTTATAATTCTTCTAATGGCCTCCTAAGTGGGATCCATTTCGCTAACCTCAGCATCTCCTTTCAACAGTAATCCACATTATTTAACACTGCTTGTTCAGTCTCCTTAAAATGTATCTGTTATACATTGCCTTCTAATTAAATAAAAATCTGTCAGGCTAATAATATCCCACTGGCTCCAGTTTATCTGTCTAAGGAAAAATGGAAGCGAGTAGGTATTAAGAATGATAAAAGCTGCATTTTAAAGAGCATAGATATCTTTAACGCCAGGAAGTGTGGAGAAAACAAATGTTAGCACAGTAGGCTTGGAGCTCCTGTCCTTAGGTTGGCTTATAAAACTGACTCATGATTGGCACATGTGAACTGTGACTTTGAAGAGTTTTCATAGTCCTCTGTTAGATAAGAGTGATTCCCTGAGGCTAAAATCTGTGTAAAGAGGGTACTTTGTGTTAAACATCTGTTTTCATTCTGGGAGCCTGGCTTCAGTTCTTGCTAAGCCAGCCACTAGTGCATATCTGAACTTGTGGACTTGAGTGGGCATCCCTAATAGGTGCTGTCTTACACGTGTTCTCACAATTCGTGACTGGAAGGATTAAGCATATTTTAAAACTCCATAGGGAAAAAACAGAGCTCTTTATGTCCGCTTGTCCCCAGCTTATTTTGCTTTTTATCTTCTGCTATCATCTATTATAGCCATAGATAAAGCTGTTTGCCGAGTTTATAAGGCCTCTGTGAAAAATCACTGGACTTAGGGATGGTTGTGGTATGGGGCATAAGATATGTCCTTAGTTGGTACCAAGTAATTTTAGGGACAATGGATTTTATTTAGGCAGACTGGCATATTAGTAAAATGTCTTTTAGCTTATAATCAGTTGACAATTATCAAGGTAAAGCTTTGGAGTTGGCGGGATTAACCTTCATAAAGACATAAATCTACCTTGTTAAGCAAAACAATACTCCCTTCATGGGTCTGTGAATTCCCTTGGAATGTGCTCAGTTGTAAGAGACTGTAACCCAGGGCTGGAGAGAAGGCTCAGTGGTTAAGAGCATTGCCTGCTCTTCCAAAGGTCATGAGTTCAATTCCCAGAAACCACATGGTGGCTCACAACCATTTGTAATGAGGTTTGGTGCCCTCTTCTGGCCTGCAGACACACACACACAGACAGAATATTGTATACATAATAAATAAATATTAAAAAAGAGAGAGACTGTAACCCATTACCGTGTCTTAACGTGCTTGGTTGTTTATCTCCCTCAATGAGAAGGATGATGGGTAGGTGTTCAAGTGTTGTACACCCCATGTAACGATAAATTTTCTTTCTGTTCTACCATATTTAATATAGAGATTATTTCTTTGTGGTTATAGGATAGGTGTTACAGTGTCGGGTAATTTTTGGGTTCTCCCTATATTGGGAAGAGAAGGCCACAAAGGAGAAAACCAACTCCATCCTCCCAAGGAAATTTTCTTCCTCCTAATCAAACTGAAGCTCTTAGTGGCCTCCCCTGGTTCCACCCCAGGGTTTAAAATTTCTGCATTTTACTTCCCACACTTCACATTACTAGAAATAAATGGTAAGATAAACTGGAACAGATACTCAATGAGCCAAATGAATTACCTGCCACAATTATTCTGACACTAAGCAACAGAAAACAGGTTATTGCGGGTGCCTCGATTGTGAGGCTACAAGGTTAAAAACCACAGTGATGGGCTGGCGATATGGGTCAGTGGGCGAAGCTGCTCATCATCAAGTCGGGCAACTTGAGTTCAATCCCAGAGACCTACACAGTGGGAGGAGAAAACTGTCCTTCCTGCAAGTAGTTTTCTGGCCTTAACCCCCGTCCCCCAACACACAAAAGCACGCACGCACGCATGCGCACACATGAAAGAAATGTAGATTCTACTGAGTGACAACTTGTCCTTCACTTCCTTATGTATTGCTAAGCAACCTCCTAGAATAAAAGATTCTGGTCTGGGAAATTGGATTACTGGGATATTAATCACTACGTTATCACAATCTTTTAAGTAATGACTTGAAAAGAAGAAATACATTGTATCATTGAGCGGATTCATGAGACAAAATTCTAACCTTCCTCTCTCTCCCCACATCTTGTTTTCTTCCTCAGAAGCTGTAGATGAAGCCAAACCTAAGGAAAGTGCCCGACAGGATGAGGGTAAAGAAGACCCCGAGGCTGACCAAGAACATGCCTGAACTTTAAGAAATGGCTTTCCATGTTGCCCCCACCTGAACCCTGTCTCTCCCACCCTTTCTCTGCTCCGCTCTGAAGTTTCCTATCCTGTTCCGCTCACGAGTGTGAGCCTGTCCTCTCCCACCTACTAGCCCCCTCTCTCTGTGTGGCAAACATTTAAAAAAAGAAAAAAAGCGGGAAAGATCCCAAGTCCAACAGTGTGGCTTAAACATTTTGTTTATTGGTGTTGTTATGGCGAGTTTTTGGTGATGATGATGCAGTCATCTTGGGAAATTCTTGCACTGTACCCCAGTTTTTTGATCTGGTGCGTGTGGCCCTGTGGGAGTCCACTTTCCTCTCTATTCTCTCTCTGTTCAAAGTGTGTGTGTGTGCAATGTTCCGTTCTGAGGAGTCCAAAATATTAAGTGAATTCAAAACCACTTCTGTTTCCTCATTTTCAATGTGATGGAATGAACAAAAAGGATTTAAAAAATTCAAAAACCCGGTTTGTTTTAAAAGTAAATAAGTAAAGCAAATGTGCCAATTAGCGTAACTTGAGGCTGTGAGGCTCCTTTTTCAATCTGAATATTAATAAATCATGAGAGTAATCAAGTTTGGTGTCTCTGTGTTTTTTTTTTTCCACATCCCTTTGGTCGCTTTGTTTCAACGTATTGGACTCTCATAGGTCATCTGTTCCCTGAGCTCCTACACTTCCACCTGTAGCCCTGATGAGGGAAGCACCTAGCTAGGACCAATGACTGCCATCCTGATGAGACAGTTGGGTACCGCACAAGCTTGCTAGGGGTGCTGTGACAAAGAATCACAGTAGGTGTCAATTAAGCAACAGACATTGATCATCTCACAGTAGTGAAAACTAGAGGTCTGAAATCAAGATGTTGGCAGTGTTGATTCTTTCCGGGGCCATTTAAAGTGGTGGGTTGCAGGCTCCTCACCATGGCTTATTCTAGATAGCTATCCTTTCCCTGTATCTCTTCACATTTTCCCTCTATGCAAGTCTCAGTATCCAAATTTTTCTCTTTAGGATGCTGGTCATATTGCATTAGTCTTACGCTAATGACCTCATTCTGACTAGATTGTGAAGACTCTATTACCAAGTCACATTATTTTCTGAGGAAATAGAGGTTAGACTTTAATACAGGAATTTGTGAGAGAGGCATGAAGTTCAGTCCATATAAGAGCTAAGGTTTGCTCTTACTACAGTAATTTCAAGTAATTTATGATTCAAAAGTTTGGTTTATTGGATGGAAAGTGCTCTGCGTTTCACTAAGTTCAATATAGAGATGCCCATATCTCTCCAAAACGCAAAGGCTTTTGCTTAAATGATTCGTTTTACAATGAATATTGAGACAGTCTGTTCTATCCCCCCTCCAGATTATAAATGTCTATCCTCACAAGGGCAGGTAAATAGTTATAACCATTGCCCCAGCTGATGCTGACATGAAAGGAAAGGCATACCTTATGGGGAGGGGTTTGACGCCATAAAGTCCTTGCTACTAAGCACAAGGACCCAAGTTTGTACCCCCACACTCATTTTAAAGAAAGACAAGCAAGGAGGGGCCTCCTTGTAGTTTCAGTACTGGGGAGGCAAAGAGAAGTGGATCTCTGGGAAAGAAAGAACGAAAGAGAGAGAGGGAGGGAAGGAGGGAAGAAATGAAGGAAGGATGGGAGAGGGAGGGAGGGAGATAATAAAGAAGAGTGTGTAACATTTATTAGATTCATATTAGTCATTTTCAAATTTCTTTCTAGTTTTAATTTTCTACAGTGCTTCTGTTACCTGATGCAAATTCATGAGTGGTCATGTCCTACAATAGCCGTAAGGTTCTTTCGAGGACAGACATGGCCAAAAAATTCCTTTCTGCTCCCTCTGTTCATCTACATACAGAATTTCTAAGCTGGAAGAGAAAACTAAGATAACAAGATCTAAAAGTGGTAATGTGTGTGGATTTAAATAAAATCATCTTAAGTGACACAACCCACACTTTGGCAACTCTGATCAGCTTCATACAGCGACTTAATGCTTCAGAGAAACCTAATGCCCCGTGGAGCCTGAGTCCTATGTGAGACAAAGAAGATCTTTACTTGGTTACTGACACTAAGTGAAATTTCCATTGGGAGAAACTACTGCAAAGAAAAAGACCATAAACCATCACACCACATATTAAGACAAATTGAATGTTTGACTTCACTGTGAATTGATGACGTTTGTGCAAAAGACATTGAAACAAGTTCTTGAAGCACAGTCATAATAATTATCTCACTAGAGCATCAGCCATCATAAAATATTGGAAAGGTCATTCTTAAATTGTATCCATCTCTCATAGAGTTACCAGGAAGCTACCTACTACTTCAGGAATTTTCTTTTACCTCACTTTTTTCCCCAATAAGATCAATGCTTTCACCAGCCCCCTTCAAAGCTATACTTCAGATCAACATTGCTATGACTTTGGGCATAGAAATTATTTATACATTCTGAATGTTTGCCTTCAAATCCACTGCAAGGAATTATAGGGGTTCTGGAAAAATCATGTTAATTTACACTGTTTATTAGTTTTCACCTATTTGCTAGAATTGGAATTTTCAAATTTCGAATGGTTATCTGCTTACATTTTTCCTCATAAAGTCCTGGCTTAATAGAATTTTAAAAGTGAGAAAGACACATTGGAGTCTGACAGCAATCTTGAAGACATGAAGGAAACTTAGTCTGCACTTTGATATAAAATCATTCACTTAACACATCACACATGAAGTCAGGGTGATGAAGCCATGGACCATTGAGGACACAGAAATGTGTACTCTGAATTATAGAGCAGGATACTTGTTTACATTATGATATCTACTTTACATTACTTTGAACATTTAAACTAGATTGAGGAAAAGTCCAAAAATCTTCAGCAAGGGCAGGTGATCCCTTCTAAGGGTAAGACAATAAGGCATGAGAACCAGTGTCCCATTCATAGCACAACCTTGGCCTTCTCTGCAGGAAATGAATTCTTTAGACCAAGCTGCATGATTTGGGTCAACAGTGTTCCCCAATGATGTACCTCTTTGATCATAAAGAACTGTGATAATATAGAGCTTGTCAGCTCCATAGCCATACTCCTAATTGACCCTCCAGCATGTGCAACATTCTGTACCTGGTTCAGCAGTCCAGATCCTATTTTTTTTTTAGTACATCATTTAATTCACATGGTGGCGGGCAGAGGAGGATGAGGGTACAGCTTGCATGTGCTGGCCTGACTAACCCTGCACTTCCCCTGGCCAGATGAGCTTCTACAGTTATTCTCGCTCTTTTCAAGCCATCAAACAAAATGAGAACAGGATACCTAAACCCCTCTCTAAACATCTGAACATATAGGCACTTGGAAATCTCACAATAAATAAATAAATAAATAAATAAGCATTGTTCTCAACAATGGCCAGCCCTGTGAAAGCTCATGCAATAAAAAAAAAAAAAGCTGCATGAATGATTTCCACGCATCATTATTAAGCTCACCGCAAGTTCCATTAACCTTTTCAAAAATCTTGTTATGTACCATCTGTTGTCATGGAAACATAGCTTCTATTCACCTGACTATAAAAATAACTTAATTGGTGACCTTCCTAGTGAAATGCCAGTTAATGAGGATAGTAATATAAATGTGGGCTCCTTTAATTTCAAATGGGACTCTCGCTTAACTTTATTCCCTACATGGTTAAAGCTGTTTACCACACCCACGGCTTCCATATATCCATCTCTGCAGAACTGTAACTTTGTTTCATCTAACAAAAAAAAAATCACAGTCACCAGGAATGTAGACAAGACTATAGCTATATTAAGGCACCCAGGACATTTTCAATGTGTGTTTTCCCCGCAGGTTGTTTGCCTAGTTTGTTTTCTTCTAAGTGTGTGTGCGATGGTTGGTAATCACAGCAAGAATTTTATCCCAGATGGTACCATTCTACAAACATTTCAGGGAATTGCAATGTCTTTAGATGGGAAGAAATGCTGTTGGCAATTAATGGCAAAATGCAGAAGACAAAGATGTGGAACCATATAGTAGTTTTCTAAGATATTTTCCTCTTTTGAGATATGGTCTGTACAAAAGGCTGACCTTGAACTTGCTACTTATCCAAGGATGACCTTGAACTTTAGACTCTCTGGCCTCCACTTCCCAAACTTGCTTTGCTTATCTTAGGGAAGCACTTGCTCAAGAGAGCTACATTCTAGATTTCTCCAAAGAATTTTAAAACAGTTTTGTTGTTTAGCTACTCAAACAATTCTTTTTGTTGTAAGAAGATAAAAAATATTTAACAAAAAGGTATAAATTCACAGTTTACCATCCCAAATTGAATGATGTTGACATTTATAGATCTAGCCTTAATAAAGTGGGTCTGCATTACTGTCTTTGCCAGTCATCATGTGGTGCGTGTGTGTGTATGTATGTATGTATGTATGTGTATGTGTGTGTAACTGTATATGTGTGTGATGTGCATGTTTGTGTGTATGTATGTGTGTGTATGTGTATACGTATGTGTATTTGTGTGTATGTGTGTGCATATACATGTTACTTTTTTTTTTTTTTTTTTTTGCTGTGATAGAATACCTGGCGGAAGCAAGTTAAGAGAGAAGGGAAGGGGAGGGTCTTTTGAGTTTTGGATTGTTTTTTGTATTTTGTATTTTGGTTTTTTGACTCACAGTTCAGAGCAGTGGTTCTCAACCTTCTTAATGCTGTGACCCTTTAATATAGTTCCTCATGTTGTGGTGACCCCAAACCATAAAACTATTTTTGTTGCTATTTCATAGTGGCAATTTTGCTACTTTTATGAATCACTGTATGTAAATACCTATGTTTTATGTGGGTCTTAGGTGACCCCCATGAAATGGTTGTTCAACACCCAAAATGGTTAAGACTCATAGGTTGGGAACCACTAGTGTCTCTTACAGGGAAGGCATGAAGGCTGGAGTGGGTTGCTTCATGGAGACTTGAGTTTGCAATGTAACCTTCCTCCTCACACACTGGTGGGTCAGGAACCATGAAGACTTGAGTTTGCAGTGTAACTTACCTCCTCACACACTGGTGGGTCAGGAACCGGAAAGACTAGTTCAGAAGCACAGCTAATTTATCATCCTCAAGGCCAACCCCAGAGACCTACGCCAGCCCAATAGGTACCACGTCCCTAAAGTTCGAATTGCTCCCTAAACAGTGCCATTAGCTGGAAACCAAATATTCAAACTCACAACCCTGCGGAGACATTTCAAACTTCAGACATAATACCATATAACATCCGTGTTTATTTATGTTGGATTATTTATTTCTCTGTATACAAAGACATCTGCAGATATACCTATGACAGCAATGAGCTCACACTGTACATTTATATTGTAAGCTGATTTAGGTATTGCACAGGAGATTGTAGGACTCTTTCATGTAGGGAAGTGCAAATTTACAACAATGTAATCCAGTTAATACACAGTGTTTTTTTATTATCATAGTTAATAAGAGTATTTGCTTGATCTGATCCATAAAAACAAAAATTGAGTCACAGGACATGAATTCTTATGGGCTTCTGATATAGGTTGTCATATTAAAGATGGAGGACTTTGAATTTGTGGGTACTATTGTGATTTCTTCATTCCTGTGGAGCTCTGCTAAAGGCTGCACCAATAGGACAAATGTCCAACCTAGCACACATTTACCAGAGAGCTGTCCATTATTTTTTTACTGAGTGGGGAAGTTATAAAAACTCCACTATCGGACCCAAACTATCTATAACACCTCGCGTTTCCCAACCTATTGTCCTACTGCTGTCAGTTGCACAAATCTGCTTGCATGTGTACATGTGGATGAATGACCTTGTCAGACTGAGAAGGGGGACTAAATAGAGTGGTGGCCAACTGTACAATAATGGAGAACTTTAAAAAACAACAAACAGCACCCTATCTCTGCTTTTAAAAGTTTCTTTTCATTTTCTATTTATTTATTTTGTTTTATAGGCAGTTTTGTATTATTTTCATGAAAACAGGGCATTCAAATAACTTATGTTTACTAATGTTGAAGACAAAGCTATAAACATTGGGCACGAGGCAATAACTGACATGTTTCATCATTTTTTAGTTTTTTTTTTAAACTGTGTGTGTATGCGTAGGGTCATGAATGTGAGCACAGGTGCCTATGGAGGTAAGATGTATCAGATTTCCCCTAAGTTAGAGTTATAGGTGGTTGTCAGCTATCTGTCATGGGTACTGGGAACTGACCTCAGGTTCTCTGCTAGAGCAGTTGTTCTCTTAATCACTGAGCCCTCTGTCTCTTCAGTTCCTCCCCTTACAACTTGTTTTATCTTTACCACAATCCTCTTTCCTCCAAAGTGATAGAACTACTTGTTTCCTTATATTTAGTTTGGAATGGTTTGAGTGCCCCCAATGTAGGAGTGTGAGTATTACAGTTTTAGAGCTGCAAAGATACCCTGACTTATTGGGAAGCCAGGCTATATTAGAGTCACAATAGGACAACTCCAGAGAGGTAGACCCACAATAGTCCAGCTCTGGAGGCTGGATCCACGATAGAACAGCTCAATTCTGGAGGAAAGATGTCCTGAATTATCAAGAAACCAGGCTGTGTAGAGCCACATTTGGACAGCTCTGGAGGCTAGAACTGCAATAGAACAGTTTGGCCCTGGAGGAAAAGGTGTCTTGATTTGTTGGGAAGCCAGGCCACCTGAAACTGGAGCTGGGGTGAAGTGGGAGATAGTCTTCCTGCAGGATATAGCAATCCTGCTCCTTTCCTGGAGAGCCGCTACAGCTGAGCTGGTCTCTGTTCTGTGAACGGAGACTGCTTTGTTTCATAGTGGTCCAGATTTGGATAATCACACAAAACCAATATTAATTACAACACCATTTGGCCAATAGCTCAGGCATATTTCTTGTTAGTTCTTACATCTTAAATTAACCCATTTCTCTTAATCTGTATCGCCACAATGTTGTGACTTACTGGAAAGGATCCAGCGTCCTTCTTCTTGGGCAGCTACAAGGAGTTTCTTTGACTCCACCTTCTTTCTCAAAGTATTCAGTTTAATTTTTCTGCCTAGCTCTATTCTGCCCTGCCATAGGTCAAAGCAGCTTCTTTATTAACCAATGGTAAGAACATATTCACAGTATACAGAGGGGAATTCCACATCATTGTTCCCCTAAGGGAACATCCTAGTAGAGCTATCAGCTTCTTCTTCTGCCCAAGATGTTACTTCTTTTGGTAACACTCTGCCAAAAAGGAAGCCCCTGCAAAAATGTAGCAATCTCCCCAGCCTCCTGGGAAAAGTTGTTACTTTTTCTGCTCAGCCTTGCTCAGTGTCCCCTAAGGGAGCATCCCAGCAAGGTTCTTCTGTTCTGTTTAGCCTTGTTCATTCCTTCTAAAGGAGCTTCTCAGCAAGGTTTTTCAGCTCAGTTCCCTAAGGGACGTCACAACCAGGTTCTTCTATTCTGCACCAGAGAATAAAGATTGTCACTCAACACTCTTTTGAGAAAGAGATTTATTTGGGAAGGAGGAGTCCAGAAGACTGGTTGACTGTGCCAGGGGTGGTGGTGTGTATGTGTGGGGAATGAAGCTTCTTAGGGGGGGAGTTTTCCCGGAATCAAGAGGATTTGTTAGTTTTCCTTGCTCAGGGATTGGTTGGTTTAGCTGTCTCTGGTTTGAGGGCCAGACTGGGTTTCTTTCTCTGGTCATTTTTAGCCTTTTGACTCTAATCTAAGGACCAGGGCATAGTTCTTTCACTGGCTCTGATTCTAGGGACAAAGTGTTTTTCTCTCCCACTGGTTTCAGAGTCAGGGCATGCTTCTTTGGTTCTGGACTCAGATCAATGGTGTTTCTTTCCCTGGCACAGGTCTCAGATCTAGAGTGTGTTTCTTTCACTGACTCTAGGGTCAGAGTCAGGGTGCTCAGGGAGTGGTTGGTTTCCTGTTCCAATTGGCCCTTTTACCCTATACGTATGGTATATTATATGTAACAGGGTGTGGCTTCTGTATTGGTACTGCTGGGAGGTTGGTGTAGGAGTTCCTTCTGTTTGTGTGTTGCTTTCATTGGTTAATGAATAAAGAAACTGCCTTGGCCTAGTTTATAGGGCAGAACTTAGGTAGGTGAGGAAGACAGAACTGAATGCTGGGAGAAAGAAAGGCAGAGAAAGGGAGGACCGCCATGGAGCCGCCAGAGACAGACATGTTGAATCTTTCCTGGCAAGTCACTGCCATGTGGTGATATACAAATTAATAGAAATGGGTTAAATCAAAGTGTGAGAGTTAGCCAATGAGAGGCTGGAGATATTGGGCCAATCAGTGTTTTAATTAATACAGTTTCTGTGTGGTTATTTCGGGGCTAAGCTAGCTGGGCAGCCGAGACGAACAAGTGCTTTCTCCTTGAAACAGAAGTTGATAGAGTCTCCAGAAGTTAGGGCCTAATCAATGTCCACAAGTTCATTGTGGAACTGAGTTAGTTCCTTTGGAAAGATTGTTAATAGTTCTCATTTTATCCTTTAACTTCTGGACAGTGTGTTATGAAAAGAATAAGCCTGGTCCACCCAGCATAACCAAATGTAATCACTTGCTGTTACTACGCAGGCTCCTCCTGCAGCTGTGTTGATCGTGACGTGATGTAGCCAAGGGAACCTCACTATAGAGCCACTTAGGCTTTCTGCCTCCATAGCTGTGAACTAAACAAATCTCCCTTTGCAGTAACTTGTCTCAGATATTTTGAGATGGGGATGAAAATATGACTAACATAAAAGACAACGTTTTCTTACAGTTATGAGGCAACTGTGATTATGTGAAGTCTTAATAATGCCCAAGACTTGTAAGGCTTTAGAGTGGGTGAGGCTATCAGGATATTGGAATTAGAGGTTGAATTTTCTTAGAGATTTAATAGGATAAACTTTAAGAAGGAAGATATCACTATGGGATGGGGGTTTGCATGCCCTCAAAATTTATATGATTAAATTAAATGCTCGATGCGATACTGCTTGGAGGAGGGGTTTTTAGGAGGTAAATAGGTAATGGGGATGGAGCCTTTCTGGTAGGATTAGTACCATGGTTAAACGTTGTTAAAGAGTTAAAAAGAATCTATCTATCTATCTATCTATCTATCTATCTTTGCTTAAGTTTGCTTGGATTGTATATCTGTCACAAACTACTTAAAATATCTTTGTCTTCTTGTCTCTATATAAGTCTGCTTTTGCTTGCCCCAACCCCAGTAGCTAGGTGATTCTACTTAACCGATTCAGGTCTTTTGACCACTAGATATGTTCATTTTATGGAATAAACATGAATTATGATCTATTACATGTCCTCATATCCCCCATAAAGGTCAATGGTTATTTTAAATCTGCAAACTGATATCAGACACATGAGGAAGGATACTTGACAGTAATAGCTAAGGTTGCAGGTGAAGAGTTACCAGTAACCCGTTTTTCATTCCCAGAAATCTAATGAAAATCACAAAATGCATTTTAAGCTTGGAGAAACAGAATAGTGAATGTGATCCTATTTTTGAAATCATAGGTATCTCCTTCATAAATCTAACATGAATTTACATCAGAACAGCATATGGTTTGAAAGTAATTATACATTTTAATGAACATGAATCCATTCCTATTAGCAAACTTATGTTAAACAAATATTTTTAAATGTTTGCTGTAGATATGTACTGTTATGATACAATAAAGTGGGTGCTTAACAAATTAAAATTAGTATAGTTTTGTTGCCTACAGAAGTAAGAATTATTATATATAGACACATAGATGTTTCTCATATACATAGTTGCACATATATAGTATATTTATGCATGCTATATGAGAATTTCATATGATGAAGAAATACAAGATAATTAATAAAATAAAAAAAAGCAAATGAAAAGATAACACTGATGCCTTATGTTAACATCAGAAACACAGAGTCAGTTGTCACTTGTATCCATCATGTATATGAGTTATGGAGCCACAATTCATAATTTTACCTGGATAGCTCTTAAAATGGATCTTCTCTGGAAAACCTTTCATCGTATTCCCAAGTAAGGGGAAAAAACTTTGTTATTTTCTCTCTGCTCTGCTTGCATTTTTCCCAGTAGTCTTTGGTATCTCTATGTTGGAATGCCATGCTGTATGCAATAAAACTCAAGTCCCTACTCCAAAACCATGATCAGGGCAACTCAGAAGGATTCCCCTCTTGGTTTGGAAGATATTACTATGGGGTAGAAGTTTGCAGCCCTTCATAATTCATATGCTGAAGTCTATGCCCAACGTGATAGTTTTTGAACAAGGGGTAAATTATCTTTTTTGATTTCTTTTACCTTTGACTATATCTGTGTATGGGTATGTGGACTTGAGTGCAAGTGTCCTAGAAGCCAGAGGCATGGGATATGCCTGGATTTGGAGCTCTAGGTGGTTGTGAGTCACCTGGGGTAGGTACTAGGATCCAAACTTGAGTCCTTTGGAAGAACAGTTTTGCATCCTTAGCCAGTGAGCCATCTCTCTGTCTCCCCTGCATGGTCAATTTTTGTTTGATGATTACTCTGTGGGATACTAGAGGCTGTTACAGGTTCAATGAGAAATGATTTGATTGCGCAAAAATGTGTTGAGCAGTCATACAGTCCTAGACACAGGAGATAACAAGGTAAATAAGGTGTGAAGAATAGACAGCGAAAGGTTATGATGGCTCCTGCAGGAGAATAAAGAGAGTAGGGGCAAGGGACTGTGTAACATGTAAGGACAGCCCCCGGGGGTAGGAAAGTCAGGAGAGCTAGCCAGAGGAAATGGGAAAATGATGGTCGATCCCTCAGGGCCTGAAGATATAAAAGAGCCTGATTTGACAAAAAAAAAAAAAAAATGATAGGGGTGGGGTATAATGTCTAGAGACAAGCACTAAAGAATATATGGCTTTTTTTTTTTAGGGGAGGCTAGAAAAAAATGGTGGAGACATCTGTAAAATATTTAGAGGATTCAAAAGGATTTTTGGAATAGTGCATAGCCAGTGATATTCAGGGAATCTGCTCTAAAGATGTATCTAGAAGATACATACTCTTTTGTACAGGTGATATGAAGGGGGTGATAGAGAGAAAGTCTTTAATTAGGGAAATGAGGAAAAGGACAATACAGGAGAGAGAGGAGGAATAAATAACACCAAGGATGTTAGAAAAAGATATAGGGAATTCTTCTTTCATGTTTACCCAAATTCACATATAACGCATGTAAGTGCATGTATACACTTATATACATATTTAAATGAAGTTGAATGATGATACACCATCCAAAACCCGTAAACTATCTAACAAAATTCCCTGTGCCAGGCATGAGAAACCTCCTTTCAAGTTTTTTGGCCAGGCAAATCAAAAGATTCCTGAAGCGAGATAGGTTATTGCTACTGCACTTTGTTGGCTGCCAGAAGCTGAAAGTAAGTCCTTATGGCAGAAGACATCCCATACCTCGGACGTAGGATGCAGAGGGTTTGAGCTGGAAGTGACCCAAAAGCCTTCTCACCTAGGACTAGCTTCCACAGTCCCAGAAGGTTATGTGCAAGCTTCTAAAGGGGAAAGCAATAAAGAGTGCTACTCACTTGTGACACAGACAGTCACTGGTCTACTATTTTGAAGACCAAGGCATGACCTTGGCAACTCTAACAAAAGAAAGCATCTAATTAGAGACTTGCTTAAAGTTTCAGAGGTTAGTCCATCATCATGGCAGAAAACATGACATGTCATGTCATGACATGACAGCACTTAGGCAGAAGTGGTACTGGAGACATTGGAGCACAAATTCTCATTGGTCTTTTTTTTAATTTATTTATTTATTAATGATTTCTGCCTCCTCCCCGCAACCGCTTCCCATTTCCCTCCCCCTCCCCCGATCAAGTCCCCCTCCCTCATCTGCTCGAAGAGCAATCAGGGTTCCCTGACCTGTGGGAAGCCCAAGGACCGCCCACCTCTATCCAGGTCTCATAAGGTGAGCACCCAAACTGCCTAGGCTCCCACAAAGCCAGTGCGTGCAGTAGAATCAGAAACCCATTGCCATTGTTCTTGAGTTCTCAGTATTCCTCATTGTCCGCTATGTTCAGCTAGTCCGGATTTATCCCGTGCTTTTTTGGACCTAGGCCAGCTGGCCTTGGTGAGTTCCCGATAGAACATCCCCATTGTCTCAGTGTGTGGGTGCACCTCTCGTGGTCCTGAGTTCCTTGCTTGTGCTCCGTCTCCTTCTGCTCCTGATTTGGACCATGAGATTTCTGTCCGATAAAAACCTGGAGTGAGATATCAGGGTTAATGCTGAAAAGTAAGAGAATTAAAGGAGCCAGCCACTAGAGAAACTTCTTACCTTTACAAAATCCTCAGACTGAAAGGGGTGTCCTGTCTCTACAAGTCCACAGACTGAATCCTTGAGCTCCTGTCTCCTCCTGCCTTATATACCTCTTTTTACCCAGCCATATTCCTTCCTGTCTCCATTTCCCCAGTACTGGAATTAAAGGTATGTGACTCCCAAGTACTGAGATTAAAGGTGTGAGCCACCACCACCTGGCTCTGTTTCTCTTTGAGACTGGATCAAGCTAGTATAGTTTAGGGTGGCCTTAAGCTCACAGAGGTCTGTCTGCCTCTGCCTCCTATAAATGGAGAATGTTCTTTCATTTTCCAGTCACCCAAACCCAAATAATTGATGTGGGAGTAATTTCTTATTAATAAAGAAACTGCCTAGACCCATTTGATAGGCCAACCCTTAGGTAGGTGGAGTAAACAGAACGGAATGCTGGGAGAAAGAAGCTGAGTCAGGGAGTCGCCATGATTCTCCCACTCCAGACAGACACAGGTTAAGATCATTCCTGGTAAGCCAGCTCGTGGGCTACACAGATTAATAGAAATGGGTTAGATCAATATGTAAAAGCTAGCCAATAAGAAACTGAAACTAATGGGTCAGGCAGTGTTTAAAAGAATACAGTTTCCGTGTAATTATTTTGGGTAAAGCTAGCTGGGTGGCGGGACACAGCCCGCAGCTCCGTATTTCAACAAATAATCACACAGAAACTATATTAATTACAACACTTTTTGGCCAATGGTTCTGGCATATTCCTAACTAGTTCTTATATCTTAAATTAACCCAGTTCTATTTATCTGTGAGGTTGTAGCTTACTGGTAAGGTTCCAGCATCTTTCTCCTTTGGAAGCTACACAGTGTCTCCCGGACTCTGCTTTCCTTCTCCTTGCATTCAGTTTAGTTTTCCTGCCTACCTACACTCTGCCCTGCTACAGGCCAAAGCAGCTTCTTTGCTACCAAAGATATTAAAACATATCACAGCCGGGCAGTGGTGGCGCACGCCTTTAATCCCAGCACTCGGGAGGCAGAGGCAGGCGATCTCTGTGAGTTCGAGACCAGCCTGGTCTACAAGAGCTAGTTCCAGGACAGGCTCCAAAACCACAGAGAAACCCTGTCTCGAAAAACCAAAAATAAATAAATAAATAAATAAAATAAAATAAAACATATCACAGCATACAGAGTGGAATCAGCCTCCCAAATGCTGGGATTAAAGGTGTGTGCCACCACTGCCTGACCGCTATGGTTCACCTGTGGCTTGCTTCATACTCTGATCCTCAGATAAGCTTTGTATTTTATAGCATAAACAAAATATCACCACAGAAAATTTTACATTTTACATCTTGATCCATACACACACACACACACACACACACACAGAGAGAGAGAGAGAGAGAGAGAGAGAGAGAGAGAGAGAGAGAGAGAGAGAGAGAGAGACTGACTCCAGGCCTGGCATGGGCTTTTGAAACCTCAAAGCCCACCCCAGTGAACACTTCCTCTGACAAGGCCACACCTCCTAATCATTGTAATCTTTTAAAATGGTTCCACTCCCTGGTTATTAAAAATCAAATTATAAGAGCCTATGGGGGCATTCTTATTCAAACCACCACAGATACCAACCACAACAATGGTCAGCATGGCAAGATATTCCTAAAAATGCAATAGTGTTGCTTATATCTTGGAAGTAACCTATAGCTATCTAACTGCAATCATAGCATACCTAACAAGAGGAAATAATGTTTGGTACTGCAAATGTAGCCGATTACACTTGGCTAGAGAAATCATGAACCTTAGAGGAGAACCTATTACCACCATCCTAAAACAATATGGTTCCTAACCGCATTCTAGTGCTTATCCGCCATCCACAGATAAAAGCGGCTCTCACCTTTGGTCAAAGAAGATTCTTACTGCAGCAGTAGGAGACCCTGACCAGAAAACACATCTTGTCAAAACTGACCAGAGGCTGCCCAGTCTGCGTGAGCCATCTACAACACAGCTCATGGTAAGGCTCAGGGAACAGAGAATCAGAATATTGTAAGAGCCAAGCGGGGAAGTCTGCTGTGACCTCAAGCTCTCTACCTATGATTGAGAAGGAACATCCATGAAACCCAACATCATGTGCACTAACAAAGACCTCCTGAGTAATCCCATTACCAGCTGACATCCCAGCATATGTGAGGGAAATAGTATGAGGTCTCACTCCTAGATAAAGAACTATAAGCAATTAACAGCTACCAAAAGCGGGAAAGCTAATCTTCCCAGGGATGAGGCCATGATTGCTTTTTCCCACACCAGTAGCCAGCCTTAGAAATACACAACATGAGGGTCACACTGAGAGACCTCAACAGATTGTGTTTATAGGTTTATCCGTGTGCATGTGCTTTATACATGCACATATAATTATATAGTATATAAAATTGTATATATTGTATAAGCATATTATTTTATATATAAATATTAATTTTATATAAATGTAAATACTCAACAATGATGAAAGAAAAGGAAGCCATGAATTCAAAAAGGAGTGTAAGTGGAGTGGGGTAGACATAGAAAGGGTAGGAGGAAGGTGATAGAGTGAGGAACTAATGTAATCGTATTTTAATTAAATTTAAAATGTAAAAATAAATAAGATGAGAAGTTGGGGACACATGGGGAAGTGAGGAGGTGGATGGATCTAGGAGGAGTTAGGGGAAATAAAGGGGATGAATATGACCAAAATACACTGTATAAAATTCACAAGGAATTAATAAAAACACTATATTAAAAAAGATTTATCTAGAATAGACTTCAAAGGGCTCATAAACTTGGATTCTTATGTGAAATTTATCATTTCCTTTTTAGGTATAACTAAAAATCAGTGGAGCCAGCAATCTTGGTGACTGTCATCAAAAGTAATCAAGTATTGTCATTATGGTTGCAGATACCTTGACATGATATGTATGCCTTTTAAAATTGCAATGGTTACAAGACCTGGTGCCTTGTCTTGTTGTTTGATGGGCTAAAAGAGAAGCACACTGATAAGTATTTCATCACGGTAACTAGTTCACAAAAACATACTTGTGTTGTATTTGTGTGCAAGTCACCTTCTATTTTAAAATAACATTCTGAAAATACTGCATACGCTTTCTCAACTGTAAAAAAAAAAAGCTACATTTTAAAAGCCCCGTGTTAGAGATATTTCAGAGACAGCATTTGTGGTTTGGGAAGAACACTGGCACAATGCTGAATGAAAAGAAGCTGGAACAATGGAAAATTTGCTTAGGGGGCTGAATGTATTTAGGTAAGAGGAAATATGCAGTGAACAGGAACATTGAAAATAAGAATTGAGAGGAAAGCTCTGCAGAGAAGTGGGAAAGAGGGGGAAAGAGTGTGGAAACCAGGAGACTGCAAGTGCTAAAGGGGGCAAGAATGATTGAGAAAATAAAATAAAAAGCTGGTCTGTGGAACTGGGCACTGGTGAGTGTAGGGGGGGTGGGGGAGTGTGCAACTGAGAGGGAAGGAAAGACCAAGCCCCCTGGTTGACATAGTCTTCATAAGGATACTGTCTTGCCCCAGAGAAGAGGAGGCCACTTCAGAACTCCAAGCATGGAAGCAGGATGGTTTTACTCATCTTGTATAAAAGGACTCAAGGCATAAAGAGATTAAAGAAGACTAAATAGAGTGGGAATCAGAAACTAACAACACGGCGATGCTGAAGGCTCTCAAAGGAGCCGGTGGTGGAAAGAGAAGCAAGGAATTAAATAGACTCTGATGGCTGACTTTCTGTGTCGGCTACGGTGCACAGTAATTGCTCATTATTTTTCTGGGTGCTTCTATTGGAGTGCTTTAGATGAGATCAATATTTAAATCAGTGGATTTTAGCGAAGTAGATTGTTCCCTGCCATGGTCTTGATGGGTTTTGTTCCCCACTGTGTTGACAGGTTAGTCTTCAGTGTAGTCATTTTGAAGCACTGAGACCTTAAGAAATGGATCCAGGGTTGGGGAGACGGCTGAGTAGGTTAAGTGCTTGTCATACAATTATGAAGACTTAAGTTAAAAAAAAAAGCCAAACACTGTGGAAAAACAGAGATGAGCTGTTGTCTAAGGCTTCCTAGAGAGCCAGTCTAGTTGAATTGGTAAGACCCAGGTTTAGAGAGATATTCTGTCTCAAAATACTAAGATGGAAAGTAACTGAAGAAGACACTCAGTATGAACCTGGCTTCCACCCGTGCATGCACACTCACACACACACATACAAGATAATGTACATATCCATACATTCACACAAAGAAGTAGATCCTGGAGGATGCCATTGAGGCCCCTGGCCTATTAAAGGATTGCATACTCTGAGGTTCCCCAGTTAGCTCCTGAACGAGCTGATAAGACAAATGGGCCCCACTCTTTTTCCTCTGGCTTCCTGTCTTGCCGAGTGTGATCTCTCACAATGGGTGAATTCTCACATGCGTTCTTACCATGTTACCATTTACCACGGTGTCTTCACAGAGGACTACTCTGTACCTGATATTTTGGTCCCACCATTGTTTTGTTTTTTATTTTCTCTGAACAGGTCTTTTTGCAACCTGCTTAGGCTAAGGATTTTCCTTATCTCTAGGCTTTGATTCTCTTTTTAGTTATAAATACTGTCCTAAAGGTTTGCGTCTTCTTGCATTTCCTAAGCAGTCAACAGAAGCCAAGGATATGATGCACTACTTTTATGTTGCTCTGACCAAATTGCTGGACAAAACCAGCTTAGAGAAGCTGACTTTGGCTCAGCATTTCTGAGGAATCTGTATCCATTGTGATGGAGAAGGTAGAAAAGGGTGTGGCAATTATGGTGGTGGAAACACGAGACAGCAACCTATTCGCATTCTATCAGACAGAAAGCTAGCAAGCTAGACTCAAAACAAGGCTGGGTAAAAACCTCATAGGCCCAACCTGTTGACCTACTTTCTCCATCAGCGGCATCTCTAAGTTCTCACATGCTGCAATACTGTTCCACCAGCTGGGGATCAAACAGAGCCTGTGGGGAACACTCCAGATTCAAAACACAGCACTGAACACTGCACTGCAAGCCCAACATGTATTCTTAGATATGGCTGCCCCCAAATATCCAGTTTTATCAGTCATAAAAATTCCAGACTCCACAAAGCATTCGGCTACAAATACAATTCAGCCAAGCTCTTTTGTCTCTTAAACACTGACAGCTTTTAGTTTCAGTAGCACATTCTTACCTGAGATTTCATCAGACTGGATTTGAATTTTTTATTTTTAACTATGCTTATGCCTTTGGATCTGTGTTTTGGGTATGTGCACAAGTGTGCATGTGCGTGCCTACAGAGGCGGCAGAAAGTTCCAGATCTCTGCTGTGCCGGAGTTAATAGATGATTATGAACCCTCTTAGTGCTGGAAATCAACCTTGGGATGTCTGTGAGAGCAGTACATGCTCTGAACCGCTGAATCACTGCTGCAGGTCCCAGACGGTTTTATTCTATGCTCCTACCAATATTCTGATCATGACAATTTAGGTCATCTCTAAGAATGCTGAGGCTTTCGTTCAGCTCTTTTCTTCTGAGTTCTTACCAGAGCTGCCCCTTCTTTTCCATGCATTTGCTAGCATGTAGTTTGCAGTTCTTCCAGAGTCTACCTACTCTGGAACACCAAGTTTACTGCTACAGTTTCCATATCTTCTATAATAGCACCTGATTTTTGGTGTCAATTTCTGTTTTGTTCACTTGAATTGCTGTAGCAAAATACTTTAGACTGGATAATTTGTAATCAGCATAAATTTATTACAGTTCAGAAAGCAGGAAAATTCAGAAGTAGTAATTAGTAAAAAAGAAAGCCCAAGAAAACGCATTTTATTTTATTTTATTTCATTTTTGAAAAGAATATTTAACAGGGAAGTAGTGATCATTTCACTAAAACTATAAGCTACTTTCTAGACATATAGTCTACATACAGTCAACAATACTGCACTGTTGCATAAGCTTTGCCACATGCATTTACCTTCAAAACCATTACCACAATTATAATCTAGAAGATTTCATTTTACTCCCAAAAGGTTCATTTAGGTTTGGGTTCCATTCCAACCTACCCCTATCTGATTCCCAGGCATATAGGAAGACTCCATCTCTTTCTAAACATGAATTGAGACTTACAGATTATTGTTTTTTGAATGCAGAAGTATAATATGTTTTCTTTTGAATCTGGCTTCTTTTAATCACCGTGATTTTGAAATTCATGTTGCTCAATATACTTGCTAGTTCTCATCGTTCTATTGCTGGTAGTATTCTGTTATCTTATCATATGGCAACTCACCAAAATATTTTCATCCACTTACTTACGTTAAGATTTGGGATTATTTCCAGGCTTGAAAAGATTCTGAATTAAATTCTTACCAACAGTTGTGTGCAAATCTCCATGTTGGCACATGTTTCATGTTTTTATTTTCTGTGAGAAAACATAAAGTTCCTGGATCATAGAGTTAAGCAAATATTTAACATTAAAGGCAGTGTCAAACTGTTTTCTAAAGAGAGTACTCTTTTTCTTTCTTATCAACAACAGAGAAGAATTTTGCTTGGTTCAGGCTCTCTCTCCTCAGCTTCTTGATGCATGTCTTCATAACTTTAGATATTTTAGTGGATATAGGGCAGTTTATTGATTTTATTCTAATCTTCTTGTCACTGGTGATTAATGATTTAAAAAAAACTACAGAAATATATTTCAAGAAAAACAGACCAGTTAACTTTAAAACTTCTTTGGGACACAAAAAAATCTAAAACATACAAAATATTTTGAGAGAAAGGACACGTTTTCTTTCGCATTTTAGTATTTATTACAAGACTAGAGTAATTAAGACAGAGTGGCGTTGTGGTGTATTGATGAGCCAAACCAATGTTTTTAGAGGCAGACTTATACGCCCAATTGATTTTTGCTGAAGGGCTGAAATTAAGTCAATGAGAAAAGCATAATTGTTTCAGTAAATGTTGTTAAGAAAAAAATAAACTTTAACATTGCATTATACTATATACAAAATTCAATTCCAATTGAATCAAACGACATGAAAATAACCTTTAAAAGTTAGGGAAATTTTTTCGCAAAACTTGTGAGAGACAGGGTTTCTTCCACAGAACGCTGAATCATTATTAAAGGATTCAAGTCCAAGGACATCTTCTATCAAACAAGATTTAAACATCCTCAGTATAGTGCAGAGGTTTATTGTAACCACTCAATAGTATAATTGAAAGTATTATAAACTGTAGGTAATTATAACCCCATTTGTAAAACGATACTGTTGATCATTGTCTTTAACATCATCCTAAGTTTTCCAGGATATCACTGTCGATATTAACTCGGAAGACTCTCAAGTTGTGAAAAGTCAATAGCAACTTGAACAATGTATCACTGACAAAACTTCCAGTTATCTAATTGTGGGATTTTTAGTTCCTATTTTATCATAATTAAACAATTGATTGATTTCCCATAGGCAGTTTAGGTTTCCAATGGTGCTCATTTTTAAAAATCTATATTTAGAAATCAAGTTGACTCATTTAGAAATTGAAATGGATTTTTAAAAAATAAACAAAAAATCTCTTATTGAATTTTTATAAGGAATGGAAAGAGGGGAATATCCTAAGGTAACATAATTAGAAGCTGAGTTGCTTTCCCTTGCATTCCAAGTTCATCCTTACCTTCAGAAATAATCACATTGTCCCTTTGTGGTGATTTGAATAAGAAAGGGCCCCATAGACTCATGTGTTTGATGCTAGGTCCATAGGGGGTGATGCTGTTTGGAAGTGTGACCTTGTTGGAGCAGGTGTGGTTTTGTTGGAAGAAATATGTCACCATGGAGGCAGGCTTTGAAGTCTTACATGCTCAAACTATACCCAGTGTGAGACACACTCTCCTTCTGCTGTTGGGAGACCAAGATGTAAAACTCTCAGCTCGTTCCCCAAGAACCTTGTCTGCCTGCATGCTGCAATGTCCTGACATGATGATAATGGATTAAACCTCTGAAACTGTAAGTAAGCCCCAAGTAAATGCTTTCCTTTGTGAGTTGCTGTGGTACTATGGATTAATCCTTTTCTACACTATGAATATGTATTACTCTCATTGGTTAATAAAAAGATGACATGCCAATAGCTGGGTAGGAAGTATAGATGGGACAGTCAGACACAGAGGACTCTGAGAAGAAGGATAGAGTCAGAGGAGAGTCCAGTCAGTCATTGAACAAGCAGGACATGTAGAAAACTACGTAATAAACCATGAGCCATGTAGCAAAGCATAAATAGAAATATGAGTTAATTTAAGTGTAAAAGCTAGCTAGCAATAAGGGTGAGCTATTGGTCTAGCATTCATAAGTAATATTAAGCCTCTGAGTGATTATTTGCGACTGGTTGGTTAGGACAGGAAACATCTGTTTACACTGTGGTGTGAGTCTTTCTCTGTCTCCGCAGACAGCTCCCAAATCATGACATAGAGATTTATTTTTAACTATGAAAGCTCAGCCAATAGCTTAGGCTTGTTTCTAAATAGCTCTAATAACTTAAATTAACCCATTTATATTAATGTATGATCTGCCATGTGGCTCATGGCTTGTTACCTCATTTCCTACATATCATCCTACTTCTGTATCTCTTAGTGACTTCATCCTTCTTCTTCCCAGTATCCTCTCTGTCCAGAAAATTCTACCTAACTATTGGTCATCCAGCTTCTTGTTAAACTAATTACAATGTCATATCTTTATACAGTATAATCAAATATCTTGCAACACAATGGTCATGGTGTCACTTCACAGCAATAGAAGCCCTAACTGAGACATCCTTCTTTCTCATTTGCTGGTATCAGGCAAAGAGAAAGCCTCTCGTTGGGAAACTGGATGACAATAAGTGTTGCCTTACCCTCAATCCTAACTTCAGCTCTGTCATTAATGAGGAAACAGTGATGTCAGAGCTTGGAATGGGATCAGGTTACTTGAGGCTGGATCCATTGGCTAAAGAGAAGGGACAGAAGCAGTAAACTGCAGCATGGAAATATTATCATAGTACCAGGGAACAGTGTAGGCAATGCATACTTGTCAAGCCCAGGAAAGGCAAGTCAATGCCTGGGGATTGTCTGTAAGGATTCTCTGTGGAGGTGACATTTAGCGGGAGCCTTTGAAAGATGAGCCAATATTTGCCATGCAGAAATCAATTCAGTGTAAGTAGTAATAAATGGAGCTTAAAGAGGCAAACAGCCAAGCTGTTTATCTATGTCATGTATCCCTGCAATCACACGTTCCTATCCATCTTCCTTGCCACCGGCATCCTGTATGTCTCAGACTCAACCCAGGAGCCATTTCCTCTTTCTCCCTCCACATCCCCTGCCAGTCTATCACCAAATTCTAATAGACTCTTCTCTGCATTTGTTTTCGGGAGTCCACCACATTACCATAGCCTAAAAAGAAATAAAGGGAGAAAGGAGAGTGGGGGAGGGGAAGGAAGGGTCTACTAAGGGTGTCCACTAAGTTTCAGGAAACTCTGGAAATACTAAGATCACAATAATACAACCTTAACTCTTGGGAAGTTTATGATGGGTTTGGGAGTGAAAAACTAGAGATGGTTATCAAACAGTGGTATGAGGTCCTTTCAGGTTATAATTTGTAGATGTGAATTAATGAGCTATATGAGATCACAACTGGGTGAAATTGACTGTAATAGACCAGCTGACAAAAGTCTCCCTGAAAATGTGAGACCTGAGAGTAAATAATTGTTCTGAAGAATTACATTTGAAATTTTTTCACTGAGCTAGAAATTATGTATTATGCACGCCAACTAGTTAATTCTTACCCACATTTCCCAGGACTCAATTCAAAGGCCGTGGCTTCTGTAGGGAATCTCACCCACCTCCTCCGTCCATTTTCTCACTGCTCCTCTATGCACTTACCCTGGCTTTCACTTTTGTGTTAGCACACCATGATATTATAAGCTAACATTTCATTTCCTGCCTCCTGTGCTATGAGACCAAACATAGAGGCAGTGAGGATTTTTGTTTATTTGTTTGTTTGTTTTTACCCAGGCAGCATCTAGGGCTATGGTTGAAAATTAAGAAGGCATGCAAAAATATCTGTCAATAGAAAATTTTCACGACTTAAAAAAATCCTACTGAGAATTCCGGAGAATAGAGATTAACAGATTCCAAAACACCCCAGTCACTCCTCCATGCTGTCTCTGCCTTTAAGGAGAGTATACAAGGATGAGATCGTTAAGGGGAAAATAGTTCTCAAGTCTTCTCTTCCACTCCGAACACAGCCACAAAGAGATACTCAGCTGAATTGTTAATGAAAAACACTCAACCGGGATTTTTATATTTTGTAAAGGTGTTTTAACAGACAAAAGTAGAGAGGTGTTTCTCCCGGCCAAGTCAGAGAGCAGAAGGCACTGCTGGTTACACATCAACTCTCCTAACTGATCCTGACAGGTACACTCCCTTAATAAGGGTTTCTAACATAACTGATGCATGTGCAGTTTTAAAAGCCCCAGGTCCCCAAGGACCATTAAGAGGAAAACTCGCCCACCCCAAGATCTGTGCTTGCTGGATGGACTTATTGGCTGATTGACACTGGCAGTGCCGAGAGTGGCCACTGAGCTGACTGTCGTGGCAGATGGAGTTGTGAGAAGAATGTTTCACTAAAGGCAGGAGAATATGAAAGAGGAGCACATGACAGAAAGCTATGTTTGATAAGGGACAGATTTGTGCTCTGAGAGGCGACTGTCTGTACCACATCTGCTGATTCAGGCAACCCACACAAGAGACCAGACTCCAGCCAGAATTCTTGGTCTAGACCTGTCCTGACTCCAGCTGCTATGGCCATTGACAGCCTTTGCCGTCCATGGTACAAGGAAGTTGGGGGCCTGAGAAGAACCAGCTGACGGAGATGGCTGGGGAGGGAGTTCGGGATATTTTTGTGGTGAGGAGCATTTATTTTGTGTGTGCCTGCTTTCCGCTGAAATCACCCTAGGTGCTCTGAGTATTTCATTATTCAGCCTCCATTTCCATTTACTGAAGAGTTGTTGAGGTTTAATGCAGTCCCTTGGCTTTTGGCTTTGAAATATTCATGGGCCTTTAGCAGTTTCTTTCATGCTCACCTTCTCCCCCATTAGGGAGGAGACCTTAGAGGAAAGAGAGGCGAGGAGCCAGCATAGCGGAGTGTTTATTTCTAGCGAACCTAATGCTCATCCCCCATGGAGCATGTCTACCTACCTCGACCTGAACAAAGGAAAGGAAGAAGTCAGGGAAAGGGGATTTCACCATCTTTTCTCAGTTTTTATTCCCCTGTTCCCTTAGATGAAAGTCTAAAAGCTCAAAGGACAATGAGAGATTGCTCTGTGGAGGGACTAGGGGAAGGGCAGCTACTGAGATATCATTAAACTCATTTACACTTTTCAAAACAGTACTTTCTTATTGCTACCGTTGGGGCCCAATTCCACCTACTGACTGCTCTCACGGTTTCTTGCTCTGTGTGATCTAGCTCACCCTTCTCAACCACGTAGTAATAATAACCTCACAGGAACACATCAGGCCCTGAGCAGATCTAAAAATAAGCTCATGGGTAATTTGGGTTCTAATTTACTAAAATAAAAAGTGTATGCATACAAATATAAACACATAGTATTTCCCTCATATAAAATGGTGTATTATCTGCATATTATCTCTGCACATATCTGTCACTTACAAAGTCAAAAACAATGTTGATTCTATGTAAATATGTATATATCATGTTGATTAAGAAATAACAACAAGAATTGAATGAATATTTATACTTGTTCAGAACAGATTTTCTTTTCATTTTTATGATTTATTTTTTATTTTATTTTATGTGCATTGGTGCTTTGCCTGCAGGTATGTCTGTGTGAAGGTATTGGGTCCCCTGGAACTATAGATATAAACTGTAATGATATACCAGCATGAGGTGAGACTACCAATTCCACAACAGGGAACAAACACACCATCATGTTTTTGGCAGAATTTGCATGAGAAGGAAGTTTATTGGGAAGGGAGTGGGGGAGGGAGAGAGAGATGGTCACCTGCTTCCTTAGAGAAATAGTCAAAAGAAGAGAGATAGAGTAGCAAATCTCGTCTCTTAAAGGGACCTTTGCACCTGCATAAAGTCAGGTACTATTTGCCATGAGCAGAGGGGTCACGTACTGTGCCAGGTTCCCAAAGGGCAGGGCTAAGGTGTGCCTGGATGCTAACACAGATGTTGTGAATTGTCATGTGGGTACTGGGTCCTCTGGAAGAGTAGCCGGTGCTCTTAACTGCTCAACCATCTCTCCAGCACCTACATTTTCTTTTCTAATTTTCTGAAACCTATGCAGATGGAGGGCCAACTTCTACTTAGCAACTTTCATATTATGGTTTATTCGCCATGTGTTTTTGTCTAGAGTACCCTGTTTCAGCCAATGGTTCCATTTTTCCGAGTACCTACTATGTGCTGGGCCCCAAAATACATTTCTGAAACTAACATAACCATCTCTAAAACATAAAGAAAAGCTGAAAGAAACCAAATCAGCCTATTTGTTTATTTTTTTATGAATGCATGGATGTAGTTTCATTCAAAGCTGATGACTAACACTTTTTTGTGTGGCTAGAAAAAGCAGAAGGTAGGAGAAGTACAATAAATGATTTAGCCGAAAGATAAAATGTGGACTCCTACAAATTGTATGTCCTGGAACACTCAAAGTTATGACTGCAGAGAAATAAAAAAATAAGATAAATTCAATGCCTACTCCTCATTGTGTCCCACGTATTATTTTATCCAATCTCCTCAACACTCATTTTGTAAAGGGCACATCATTTTCAGATGGTGAAGCTAAGGATCCAAATGCCTTGAGAAACTATGTGAGGTCCTACAGCATGGCAGACAATTCTCATCTCCTTACCTAGGTCTTATTATCTCACGTGTGCTTCTGATGGAGAAGGTTGACCACTCTTCTGGGTAAATATGTCTCCAATAATAAAAATAAAGATGTCTGTATATTTTCTAAAGTAAACCATTTACTTTCTTTGAGTCTCATTTCTCCATCCACAAAAGGTAGATAATTCTAGTATTCTACCTACAAGGTTAAATAATAAACATGGAAATACTTTGTGAATTATAAGATATTATTTAAACGTAGGTGCAAAGTGAATTGGCTCCATGTTTTTACATTAGCATAAGCAAACATTTATAGTTTAAATGAAGCAGGTAAAAATTTATGTAGGCAAAACTCTCTCTGACTCTGAAACCCAAATTCTAGCCTTCTTTTGACTATGATGCTAGAGCAAGTTTGAAAGTTCTCAACTTTAGTATTGTTTTAAACAATCAACAAGCAAAACATTTGATTTCATTTTCTACAATTTTTGGTTAACCCAGATAGAAGTAGGCTTCACTGTAATAGTTCCACAATGTACACTTTCGAAACATGTCTTTGAATAATTTTGATTAGATAAATGGACAGAATGGAAATATATTTGGATATCCTTCAATAATCTCAGTTAGATAAATGAGTTACAAATTAAGAAAATAAACCAAATAAAATAGATAGAAATTGTTCCTTGTCTACTTATGAATACTCTACTTTGCAATAACACTAAATGGAAGGATTACTACGGGGATCTATTAAGGTGTATGGCTATTGTCCTAGTTTTCCCTCTGCTGCTGTGCTAAACACGACGAAGTGATCTTGTAGAAGAAAGGGAATGTCTCGTCTTACACTTTACAGTCCGTTACTGAGGGGAAGCCAGGCAGGAACTTAGGCAGAAAACTGAAGCAGAGACTATGGAGGAACACTGTCTACTCGCTTGCTTCCGCTGGCTAATGCTAGCCAGTATTCCTTTACAATCTAGGACCACCCACATTGGGCTGGGCCTCCCACATCAGTTAGCAACACCTAGCCACACCTAGGCCAGTCTGATGGAGGCAATTCCTCAACCGAGGTTCCCTCTTCCTAAGTCTGTCAAGTAGAAACAAAAATTGGCCATCATGGATATAAACAACAAGACCACTCCAAAAAGCTTAGACATACAATAAACAAGAAACATAAGAAATGAATATTTAAAGAAAATAGAATTAGGCACTAATTCTGATTTTTTTTTTTTTTTTTTTTTTTTTGCCATAAAACTTGTCTTCCTTTTCCTGGGAATTTTTCCATTTGATGCCCCTAAAAAAACTATAGTCCTATTGCGGGACTATTGTATTAGGTATTCAATTGTCTCTGCAACTAAGCAACTGCCATTTGTAATTTATACTTGTCATGTCTTCCTGTTCCACTCGCTGCCTTTGCTCACTGTGGACCTAGATAAGAACAGTGAGCAGTAACCATGATAAAACCTGGATGCTATTGTGTCTGGAAATTTCTTCCACCAAAACAAATTAGTCCTTACTTTAAAATCCAGCCAAGTTTTCAGGACGCGGGCAGAACACAGCCAGGCTGTTGTCAGGAATGTATCACAGATGGCCTCTAGGAGCGTTCTCAATAATATTTCTCTTCTCTCCTAAAACCTCATGAGTTGGACTTGTACTGCCCACATTAATCTTGACATTCGGATCATCCAAACTCCCCCAACCGTGATCCAATAAGTCCTTCTTATAGAATTCTCCAGTTTATTTAGCTTGAAGTATTAATCCCACAGATACGAGGAGAAAGACCATTGTCCCAGAACATCATGGTCAAATTAATTAAGACAAGCTTTTTCATTCCTATATACAGGCTGACTCCCCCAAAAGCAGGGTTCAAGAGGTCAGTAATGGAGATGGGTGAGATCAGTGTTTTTGTAAGTCAGGAATAAGGAGTTTCCAAATGGAAGGCAAATAGGTGGGCTTACAGAAGCAGAACATAAGCATATCAAGTTGGTCATGACAGCCTCTTGTGCAGCAGAGACTGATTGCAAGGTAGTCATAGCAAGGTGACCATAACAACAGGTAGTCATAACTTTTTGAAACAAAAGCATGGTTTCTGTTTCCTGGAACAGGTAGAACAGAACCATTTGCCATTAAGGTTACAAGTAGGGCCTAGCCTGATCCTTGAGAAACAGATGTCATCATAAACAGGAATGAGTCTAGTTTGTCTTTACTATAAGATGGTAACATTAACTATAAGCCTAACATAGAGGTGGGTTGGTTCATCAGATGCTTCAAGCTTTTTCACATATTCAGGAAAACCATTGAAGGTCCTGAGAACCACATGGGCCTCTCTATCACAGTACCGCCCCACTCTCCATACCAATGATATTAGTTTTTGCCCGTTGCTGTGAAGAAAACAAACAGACAAGAACAAATTAAGCAGTGGAGGATGTATTTTGGCTCACAGCTGTTGTCACGGTGGGAGAGGCACCCACGGCAGGGCTGTAAGGAAGTTGCTCATGTTTTATCCACAGCCAGGAAGCAAAGACAGATGCCTGTGCTCTGCTTGTGTTTTCCTGGACAGTGTTATGTTCAGTTTTGGACCCTAGCTCATAGGAGGGGGCTGCCCACATTTAGGGTGGGTTAAACCTCTTTGGAAATGTTCTTGTAGATATCCCCCAAAATGTATCTCCTAGGGGACTCCTAATGCTGTCAAACTGACAATAGAGCGTAACCATCATAACAGTAAAATAATACATGTTGCAATTAACTGAATGAATATTTATTAATAATCACAGCTACCACTTGCTAAGTTCTTACCATGTTTCTGGCACTTATTCCGCTTGTTCATCTAATCCTGAGCAATAGACAGTAGCGGAGCATACAAAGGCTTGGAGGGATTCCGTACCTTGTTCAAGGTTTCTTAGCTAAAGGCAGAAAAGGAGACCAGGGTCAGGAAAACAGTCTCTCCTCCACCATTGTATGCAGTTCTCACAGTATGTTCTTGGCCACAGAAGACAGATATTCATAGCACATTCTCCTAAGGATCTTAAGGTCTACTGAGAAAATAAAGTGTCGTACCAGACTGCTCATTTATGATCCTGACTCAAGTCCCCCAGATACCCAGGGCTATGGCGTGAACTCAATAAAGACAAGTAGAAAATCAGAAAAAGAAACTCACTCTCCGTAAGGGGTCAATGTCAAATTACTGCAGAATTATTGGACAAAAGATGTCAACCTAATACGAAAGGTCATTAAAGGGTTTTTCACCATTCTCTATAGCATGGTTTCTAAGGTGGAAAAATGAAAATTGACCTTAAGCTTAAAAATGAGCTCTGATTTCATCTGAAAATCCATTTGGCTCAGTTGCCCTGATATGCTCATATGTTCTTCCTGGCCACATAAAAATAGACCTTTCCTCCTCAGCTCTGCCAGGGGTGTGTGAGGCCCTGCTTCCACCGCTGAGATCAGAGAAGCAAGTTGGACAATGGCTCAGCAAATTAAATGGGTCGACACAGGATCAGCACCACTCCCGCCCTTCCCCCATTTCATCAAAGTTAACTTTTCTTGCAGGGTCTTTTATCCACAGCCCAGCTCTACAAAAGTCATCCTAGCATGTGTAGAGAGGTAGTAATCTCCCTTTCAACCGCAATTAACTAGATCACCAGGCAATTTCTTCCCAAAGGTTAGATGAATATAATCCCCCGTTTTCCACCTCTAAAGTCTAGATGGGACTGGAAGGAAGCTTTGAGCAATGACGGTGCGTTCCCTGCTGTGTCAGAATCTGATAAAATAAATCAGGATTAGAGTCTAAAGACAGCTGTGAGATCTAAATGAAACCATTTCTCGAACGCTATCCTCTTTCATAAAGCAGTTTCATCTCACATAATTCGCACATTTACACTGTTAATATACCCCCGCTGCCACACTGTAATGACCTCATTGTCTGCTGCTCATTTAGGTTAAAACATTTATCTGCAAAGTATACCTGAACCCTGTTTGTATACATCATTAGCGACTATTTCACTACCATCCTCTAGGCTCCCTCCAGCCTTTTGCTTCCAGGAATATGTAGATAAGACTCCATTACATTATTGTGGAGATGACATGAGATAATTTGCGTTAAAATGCTTTTTCTAATGTATGTCTCAATGTAGCGGTGTGCTTATTGCAAAAATAAAATAAAATGCAAAGATATAGCTGCCATTCTTGACTCCTCCTCACATTCAAATCTTTTTAGCGCCCCTTCCCCAATTATGGATTCAGCCTCTTTCCCAGTCTAAAAACCTGAATTGGTTTCTCTTACTTCTGCCAAGCAAGTGTGGCAGAAGAGATGGTCAACCTTACAGGGGTTTGCTATCTCTTCTGCTCTGCTGTCTTAACTATGAATCATCCTGTGCTCATTTGTGTAAAGGAGAGCAGGAGAAACAAGGAAAAGAATCAAGGTTGTCCTAAGCCATGAACTCACAAGTTAGCCAACCTCTAAACTGTGAGAGAATAGCGCCAGCTCCTTCATAGTCAGCATCTATGTGATCACACCTGGATGGGTAAAGTCCTCTTAGGGCAGAAGGATTTTCCACAAATTCTTAGCCGTAATAAAGGGGTTTGTTTTAAAACAGTAAAAATTAGAGGCTGAGTCAGTAATTGTGAACAAAGGATCATACGGGTGAAGACTAACGGGTAGAGCCTTAATGTCTGCAATGCCGTAATATCCCATCCTACCTGCACTCTCTCCCTCTGCCCCTCTCTCCTCCAGAATTGGGGGGGGGGCATTTGGGGAGGGCTATGTGTAAACCTAGTGCAGTAGAAACTTCCTGGAACCTATGAGGGTGAGCCTAACGGGAGCTCCTGGTCGTGGAGGATATAGTGCCTGAACCCACTGTCTTCTGTAACCAGGCTAAGCTTCCAGTATTGAGACTGGGACACCAGCCCAGCCACAAAACCCTCAACCTACAATCCGCCGTACCTTCAAGATGTGCTGGGGCAAAGGTGGCTTAGAGCTCATGGGAGTGTCCATCCAATGACTGACCTGACTGGAGGCAGCTTTGTATTTTAACACAGTACATGACCAAACCAACAAAAGAGCTTCCATTCATAACTTCCTTACCATTAAGCTAAAACAAACCAAATGCAGTCAGAGTGTCCTGGGATATTTGTACTCTCAAGTATTTCTAGCACATTCACAATAACCAGCAATTAAAAATTTCATAGACAATTAAGTGGATCTTTGAAATGTGGTCTATTACTGCAGTGAAATACTGTACATGGCCTATGCAGCACGTTGATTACATTAATCATATGAGGCAAACTTGAAAATGGCTGAGGGAAGAGTTGAGGTCACTCCAAAAAAAATGGTGGTAAGGATTTGAGGTAATATGAATGCTAATTAAGTCAATTTAGTCATATGCATATATATATTTTAAAATGTCATGCTACATGCAATAAGCCTAGCATTTTTCAACTAAACAACAAACATTTTAAAAATGAAGACAGACTTCAAAAATTTAAAAGTTGGATTTATTGTTTTCGTGGTCTTTGCTCTGCACCAAGTGGTCCCTGGGATAGTATTGGCGATACTGGATTCTCCCTCGACATTTGGACTGAGTCTTTCTTCCTAGCTATTCAGAATAATGAAAATACATTTGACTCTCCAGTACACCCTCTTGAATTCTTCTTTCTGGCTTCTCTTAATTCCTTTCCAATTCTGAAAAGACTATTTTCGATCCTTCTCTAGACTTGCCTTTTGCTTGTTCCTTATGGCTAATGTTTCTGGACAGTGGCTTCTCCTCATCCCTGTCTAACCCTCCTCAGTGCTCCCATTTTACTGTTTCATCTACCTTCAGAGGACCAAATTCCATCCAAGGTTAGTTTCCTCTTAGATAGAGTATGATGTAACCTGCCCACTATGTACCTGGATACTGGTCTTTACAGTTTGGGTACAACAGGACTCAAAAGAGAATTTGAGGGTGTAGAATTATCAGGTGACTCATTTTGGACACTGACAATAATCTGAAAGGAGCCCCTTGCTTCTTCTATATTATATTTGAGCAGAGTACTTCTGACCTACTGGGTGATGTCCAAGTGGCTTAGCCTGTGCTGCTTGCTGGTGGAGTCCAGAACTCCTTGTGTCAAAGAGATAAGCCCCTACTCTAGGATATTGTTTATCTCATTTGCTCCTAGGTACGACTACGCAGCTACACTTATGTGGAACTCTGAGTATGGATTTGCACTCAGTGTGGATTGGGAATCATCCACACTCACATGAACCATGAACTCACATGCAGCAAGACTGGAAGGCAGTGAGGTGGAGTGGAGGCAGGCACAGGACAGTCACTAACAGATTCATTGCATAAACACATCCATCGACCACCCACACCCTCTGAAAAAAAATGAGCATTATGTCAATACCTTCCCAAACTATGCTCAATGCCATGAGATCATCTGAATGTACAGAGAATTACCCAGCAACCAGAAGTTCTTCTGCCTCCCAGAGATCTATCTTCCTACAGGATACAGCAACTGAACCAGGACAAGTGTTCCCTCACCCTGGCTTCCAGAGACACCCAGTTGTTCTGAGGGTGAATCACTGGGGCCATTCACCACACAGCATGTGCATAGTAAGTGGGAATCCCTGAGCTGAAGACCCCCTTGGCCTGGTCTGCTGAGGGCCACCACCCAGGGATGGATATGATCCTGAGTGGCAAATATGTTTTCTCCGTGTTTCAAGTGGGCGTCATTTCTAGCTCACATTTTCATTTTCAATATGGATGGGCATATCCTCTGATTAGCACCAAATGTTAAATCATTGTTTTTCCTCATTCTTTCTCTCTAATTCTAAACAAAACAAAACACTTATAAAGAGGGGAACAACTTCTATCTCTGTCATATCAATTCGCCAGCAGAAGTGTGGATACTGAAGTTTCTAGAATGAAGTCATATTCATGTTATGGATTCTACTGGGCCAACTGAGTGAGGAAAGCTTTGTGAATGTGGAAAGTTGGTAAGTTACAAACCCAGAGTCAGATTATTTCAGGATCTCTTCAGTTTCTATAATAGCCACTTGTCGACCATTTCTCTATTTAACACAGCACCCTGTGCCTATCACATAAAACCTTTCAGAATGTATTAACTGAAAAACTAAGAATGACATTGGGCAGCATCTTGAACCTAGAGCAGATTACAGCCCCACTGTAACCTATCTACCTGATGTTCCCACCATTGTGGTTTCTTAAAGAAAGATTTTATTGTTATGTGTCTTGCATGTATGTATGTGAACCAGGCACATGACTAGTGCCACTGGAAGCCAGAAATTCCCCCTGGAATTTGAGCTTCAGATGCTATTGAACCCACAACAGTGTTCTGGGGATCTAACTCAGGTTACTGTGAGACAAACAAGTGCTCTTAACCATTGAGCCATCTCTCCAGTTCTACTAAGACATTTTTAAAATGGTTTGATTTATGATTTCTAGTTTTCTGCTAGTATAAAACTTCACAAGACTGTTTTTCCACATTGGGACACAGCATTTGGGGATATGTGAATTCATATTCCTGGGCTGTGCTCAGTGTGTGTGTGTGTGTGTGTACTTAAGCTATATATTAAAGATGTACACCACTATATCTTGTTTTCATTCATTTTGCTTTCTGTGTATATGTGCTTTGCCTTTATGTCTATGCACCTCGTGTATACACACGTACAGAGGCAAAAAGAGGGCAATGAGCCATGTGCGTGCTGGGGATTGAACCTGGGTCTCTGGAAGAGTATTCAGTGCTCTTAATCAATGAGCCATCTCTCCATTCCTGTGGTCTTGAGATAAGAATTGTGTTTGTATTTTAAATCAATACTTCCCCCAATAAAATACCACTGTCAATCTTAGTATTATTTAAAATTTCTCCTTAACTCTTATACCATTAAATGCTGAATTATTACTATTATTTTGTGAAATTTAAAATGTATGTGGTAATTCTATGATTCAATATCTCCATGAATTAGCATTTATTATGTACTAAATTTTGTATTAATTTTCAAAGCTAGACATTTGGGTTTGAGTCAGACAGTCTTTGGTTTTTAATCTTGCTTAGCTAATGGCCTTGGCCAAGTTCCTTTCCCTCCTTCAGCTTTAGTCACTCTGTAAGCCTGTAGGAAGGCTGTTAGAGTTGCTTCTAGAGTTACTTTTACCAAATCAGCTTGGGGCCCACCACTGCAGGGCACAGGAAACCCAGGAGTCTTCTCAGTGTGACTGGCTTGTGTAAAGCACAAGGGCTGAGGCCAAGGGACAGGGACAGGTGGCATTGGTGTTGATGTTACAGGCATCTGCTAGGGTTTTCTTGAAGCTGAGGCAAGAGACTTCCGAGGACTGTTTGACTGTGATAAGATAGTCAGATAAGGATAGCACACCGTGGACAAGCCAGCCCTTAGACTCTAGAAAGCAGAGGAACAGCAAAGGCAGCCCTAGTCTGTGGAGGGCTGACTGAGAAAGCTGTCCTGCAGGGAGAGAGGTATCCTGACGAGAAGCCTCCAACTTTCCTCCATCTTTGTTCTTAGGAATTAGAGTTGGAGAGCTGTTTACATGGAAACAAAACAAGGCAAGCTTAAACAGCTCAGTCCATGTATCCTTCCTTCCAAAGTGATAATAAATAAATAAATAAATAAATAAGCCAGGTTCTTAATCAGAAGCAACAGGGAAGAGGAACGTATAAAGAGGGATCTTCCTGAAGGGGTTTGCTTCAGTGGGGATGGACAAAGCAGACCACTGTGTTGTAACAGCTCCTCCTGTCACAGGGTGTTCATTCCATATGAAGTGGGTTGGGACAGGAGGGATGACTCACCATGACAAACCAGAGCTCAGTATTCCACACCTTCCAGTTAAAAAGAAAAGACGAGAAGGTAGGGAAACTAAGATCCTGTCGGCTCTCTGTGAAGACACAGAGGTAGACAGAGGAGGCCTGGAATGCTGGTCATCCATTTTCTCTTGTCGTGGCCACTGGAAGTCTCATTGATCTCTGAGACAGGCTGATCAGAAATCTGATTTCTTGTCCACTCTCTTCAGCATTAGTGCCATGAAATCCCATTAGAGCACTCTGGGGTCTCATTGCAAGTCAGACAACGGCCTTTGAACCAGCCTGCCGTGCATAATCATCTGGGAGGAGGGAAGTCACACAGTCAGAAATTTAACAGAGGACCGTGAAAGGCAGCTGTGAGGTCATGCCCTGTTCTCCCTTTGCCAGCAGGAGGGGCACCACGAAGGCCAGCAAGATGGATTCTTACTTCCTGCTTATAGATGGAATCTCATGATGGGGGAGAGGTGCTAGCCACCCTTTTGGAAAAGAAAACAAGTAAGAGTCTTAGGAAAAGAATCTTAGGAATTAGTGAAAATCTTAATCACTTTAGTTATCCATGTGTTCCTAGCAGGCTTTCCCCCCTTTCTTTTTATTTATTCTTTGGGTCTTTTATATTATGTATCTTGATCCCATTCATTTCCCCATCCCTTTGCATAAACCCTCTGCCTCTGCACTCTCCCTAAAATAAAAGAAAATATGAGGGAAAAAATAAGACAATCTCATCATGGAAGCTGCAGTGTGACAAAGTGAGTCATAATGTAAACCCCTTTGTCCATTTATCTTTACTTGTGTTTACTGCAAGGAGTCAATGATCTGGTTCAAGGTCTCTTGTTTCTATTACACCATCGATGCTGGGCCCTCACTGGGACTCTTCTTAGATATCTTGTTGTTGCCCTGTGTCATGGAGATCATGCAGATTTGGGTCTGGGGGGTCAGGTTCCTTCATGTGCTCCAGCAGATCATAGATGGGGTGGATGTTGGGGCAGGCCAAGTCATAACCCTGGATCTGGTCCTGGACACTGAAGGATTGGTCATCCTGCCAGTTCTTTCCTGATCTCCCCACCAAGGTGAGCTCTCCAGCATTGGCCCAGCTAATTTACCTCTTGCAGCAATGAGCCAGGTATGGGGCCAATCCTCCTGCTCTTATACCCTCGGGGTCTGCTCCCCTATATCTACACCATCAGGGCCAGCTCTTGCGTTGCTCTGGTATGGCATAGAGGCCAGTGCTGCAGTTGGTGAGGGGCTGGGACAGCCCTCCCACTCTTATGGGCCTGCTCCTCTGTCTGTCTTAGGAGTTAATAGGCGGGGGCAGCTGGGAGGTCGGATGAGTAATGGGGACAGTTGTTCCTTGTTCACAACCTCACCTCTGACCACTGGGCCATCTCTGCTGTACTATCAGGGCCCACTTTACCGTTGCAGGTGGTAAGGAATAAGGGGGGCATTTCCCCCTATCCACACCACCATATGACATATAAGTATGGGGACCACTTTCCTACATTTACGACTTTGGGGCTGACTCACCCGCATATCTACTAACAAACAGGGTTAGTTCTATTGTGCTGCCCAGGTGAGGTGCAGGGCTTGCTCTCCCAAATGTTGCACCTGGTGGGGGTCAGGACAGTTCTCCCGCTCTTCTGCTCATAGGACTGGTTCTCCCACCTGCCTCAAGCTTTGATGGATCAGAAGGGGAGGACATCTCTCCCCAGTACATGCCACCTTATGGCATATAAGAGATGGGGTTAGGTCTCCCTTGCTCACTTCTTCCTTTGGGGCTGGCTCAACCCCACATCCACCAATAGAGCTGGCTCTGTTGTGATGTTCTAGCAAGGTACAGGGCCTGCTCACTTTAGTGTTGCAGCTTGCGGGGAGGGTGGCAGAGACAGCTCTCTTACTCTTGTTACCTCAGGGCCAGCGTTCTCACCAGCCTTAGGCTTTGATGTGTTGGAGCAGGGGAATAGCATCTCTCCCCAAACCCATGCTGCCATGTGGCAGATGAGGGGTGTGGCTCCACCTCCCACACTCACATTCTCAGGGTTGGCTCTGCTGTGCTCTCGCCAGCAGGTCAACTCTGCTGTGCTGTCCAGGCAAAGTGCAGAGCTCGCTCTCCCATGTGCTGCAGCTGGTCAACGTCTGTGCTTACTCTAATAGTGCCCATCTGGCTGGTACTTCAGCGTGCCAGGTGGGCCCATGTTTTTGCCCTGGAGCCTGAAGTGAACAGACCCAGACCAGCATCTGGATCTCCTTGTCCTTCTCAGTTCACCACAATGCTGGGATGGGACATGCTTCCTCGTGAAGAAGAGATCATTACAGTACTCAACCACTGTAAGGTGCCATAGGTTTTGGGCAGGCTCCTCATTGGTACACTTGGTTGAGTTCCTCCCATCCCAACTATAGGGCATGCAGTATGGGCCCTATTGGAGTTAGGTGGTGGGCTGGAATTTATGTCTGAGTTCCTCCCACTCCAGCCAAATGGCTTGGGGGTGGCCTAGTAGACTTCTGAAACAAAACTCCCAGATTTTTTTGTATTAGATTGAAGAGATTCATGTCTAGGAAGAGTGATCCCCATACCTATTTTTAACCTCTGCAGTCTCCTCGGCTCCGGATCTGCTGTATCAATATTTTGTCTGTCTTTCTCCCGCAGATTGCATGCAACCCCATGTTCAGCTTTAAAATGTTATACTTCTAATGTTTTCCTCTCAGCCACAACTGAGGGTGCATCTATGTGGTTCCTTTCTGCAAACTAGGGTTCACATATGTAACTTAAAAACAAAAAAGATTCACTTGCTTACTTATGTATGTGTGTCTCTCTGTGTATTTGTCACATTCATGTGGGTACCCACAGAGAAGAGATCAGAAGAGAGCATCAGAGCCCCAGGAGCTGGAGGTGGCTGGTTGTGGGCCATCTGAAGTGGGTGCTGGGAATCAAACTGGAGCCCTTTGCAAGGACAGCGGTGCTTTTTACTGCTGAGCCATCTACTCAGCTCCCTTTATATGCAGTTTGATTTTTTGTAAGTATGTATGTATGTATGCATGTATGTATGCATGCATGTATTCTTTCCTCATATAATTCATCCTGACAATACTTTATGCCCCTCCTCTCCTTCCTAGTCTCACCTAGCTCCCCTCTTCCCAGATCCACTCATCCTCCATTTCACTTGGAGCAGGCCTCCCAGGGATATCAACCAAACATGGCTTAACAAGTTGCAATAAAACTAGGAACCTATATCCTCATATCAAGACTTGATGAGGCAACTCAATAGGAGGACAGGGGTCCCAAGAGCAGGCAAAAGAGTCAGAGACAGTCCCCACTCGCACGGTTAAGATTCCCATTAAGAAACAAGCTAGACAGCCATGACATATATGCAGAGGACCTGGTGCAGACCCATGCAGATTCTGTGATTGACTCTTTAGTGTCTGCGAGCTCCTATGGACCCTGGTTACTTGTTTCTGTGGGCCATGTTCTTGTGAATGTTCTTGACCTCTCTGGCTCCTACAATGCTTCCTCCCCTTCTTCCACATGATTCCCAAAACTCCACCTCATTTTTGGCCGTGGGTCTCTGCATTTGCTCTCATCAGTACCTGGATGAAACCTTTCTGATGATGATTATGCTGGGTTCTGCTCTAGGGGATAGCAGAATATCATCATTTTGCTGACCTTTTTGCTAGTCTGTTTGGCTCTAATCCTAGGTTTACAGTCTAGTCAGCCTCTAGTCCTGGCTATCCAGGCAGTGTCAGATATGGACTCCCTCTTGTGGCATGGGACTCATGTTGAACCAGTCATTGGTCAGCCACACCCACAAGTTCTGCACCACCTTTATCCCAGCATATCTTGTAGGCAGGTCAAAGGTTTTATGACTGAGTTGGTGTCCCGGTATCTACACTGGAAGCTTTGCATCATCTTTTTATCGGAGGATATAACAACTTCTACAGCTGGAATGGCTTTCAAACGCCTCAATTTCTCTTCTCCCTGCCAGAACCCAGCTTTAAAATTCACGTTATTCTGAACACATTATTGTGAATGTCTCTGCTGGTCTTGGTATCTTCAGTTATTCAACTCCTTTAATTCTCCCTGCTGAGGTAGTAATCTTAGGACAATGATGTTTCGTTTAACTTTGCTTGATTTTCCTTTGCTTAAAGGGCTATAGTATTGGCTTTGAATGGATCAAATTATTTACCATATAAAATGAAGAGTCCTTTAGTCTAATGGGTAAGGCCCAAATTGATGCTGAGACAGCATGTGATAGAGAGTGAGTGACAGCAAGAGAGAGGAGAGACAGAGTTTGCCTGGATGCTGTGGTTCTTCTATAAGGTAGCCTGCATTCAGTTCCACACAGACATAAGGCCATCTGGACCTTCCCTTGTCCTGTGTCTCCATGAGATAGGGAAGTGCATGCAGTACATCCCCAGCACTGTAAGGCAAGCTCATCTGAGTGGAATTCTGCTTCTGAGAGCTGAACAGCTTCTAGCTAATGCATGCTTCTTAGTGACACCCAGGGCAACTTCCTCTTCTCTGCCTCTTAGGGACCATCAGGGCAGCCTCTTCTCTTCTGATCCTTAGTGACATCCAGGGCAGCCTCTTTTCCTCTGCCCCTTAGGGACAATCAAGGCAGCCTCTTCTGTGCCTTAGAGACAGCCAGGGCAGCTTCCTTTCCTCTGCTTCCAGGGAAAGTGAGGGAATCCTCCTCTCCTCTGCCCCTTAGGGACAGCCAGGGCAGCCTCTTCTCTACTACCCCTTAGGGACAACCCAGGGAAACCTCTCATCTGCCCCTTATTGACACCCAGGGCAGTCTCCTCTCCTCTGCCTCTTAGGAATAACCAGGAAAACCTCCTCTCTGGACCTGAACATCTTCCTGCCTCTCACACCAACTGTCAGAAAGGATCTTAAACTTCCATCTTGTCACTTTAGTTAGCATGTGTTTCAGATGTCATTTTTATCCATGCTTCCACACTTACTCTCTTCTCAAAGGTAAGCCAGCTGTCAACAGTTCTGCACACTGGGAGTGCCAGGAGATTGTCAGTCAACCTCTGCTCTACGGCATCTTTATATAAGTTGCTCAGAACAGAAAGACCTAAATAATCTAATAAAGAAAAAGGAGAGCATCCCTCTGTCATCCAGACTTTGGGACAAACCACGTCAATGGAGTCGGAGGCACTGGGAATGGGTGGGGTATGGAATCAAGTCTTCAGCTTTCACTCCCTGGTTGTTAGTATCTTGTTTCTACCTAAACCTCATTCTCTAGTCATTTTAATGATGTAGTTCCAAGACCCCACTGTGGTGGCGCCAAAGGCCTGAAGGGGGATCTCATTTTTCTGAGGAGAGGGCCGTCGGGAGGTGAAACAATGTTCTCTGTCTTCCTGTGTCATCCCTGCCAAGCAGATACACACCAAACCCACAGCCACCTCAATGCCTTTACTGGTGCCATTGTCCAGCGTGCTCCTGCTCATTGAGTATGTCCTGCTCTGGATATGAGTCATCCCACAGATGAGCTGGTCTGCATTGGCTCAACTAAAACCCATCTTCTTTCTCTTTCACAGATCCTATTTTGTGCTGCAGAAAATTTTCATTTTCTTTTTTCGACTACATGCTGCTGAAGCCTACTGAACCATGAGAACCAAATGTCTGGCCATGACAGCTTTGAAGTTGGGTCTTACACATGCTTTGAGATTGGTCCTTGTTCCCCTTTATCAGAGGCTGTCTTATTTTTTAATACTGAGACAAGATACCTGGGGGAGTGAGCCTTCAGGAGGAATGATTTATCGCCACACGTGGTTTGGGGGCTTTATTGCTTTTAGACCTAGAGTGAACAGAAGCATCATGGCAGAGGGATGTGGTGGAATATTTCTTCATCACTTCTTGAATTGGCAAACCATCTCTTCAGCCTCACTGTACCTGCTGGGGCCGCTTATTATGAGTTCCTCTTCTTTTCTTTCAGCCATCTGCTTCTGTTATGACCAAACTCATTAAAAAAAAAAAAAGCAGTCAGGAATTTCAGACATCAGCATACCTAAGTGAACACTTTCCTTCAGTGCTCTTGACGCTCTGTTTTCCCTCCATGATCTGGTTATTTGGCTACTTTTCACATTTTGTTGTTGGGGGACTTGATCTAACAGGTACAGGGTGGCACATCCTGATGACTTAAGACGGTGGCAGTGCTTCTCCAGGAAGGGCTGCAGTTTCTGTGGTCCCTATAGGAAAATGGGAAACATAAAGACTTCATCTCCCTAGAATTGCAATGACAATCAGATGGATGAATTATGTAAGTCAGATTATTGATACATTATAAAACTCAACTCTGTTTATGTACTGTTTACATACTGCTACATTTGAATTATGACCTATTATTTGCTTCTTTAGCACTTCTATCCCTGAGCAGATTTCTGACTACTGCTTGAATGTCCTCTAGACAGCAGGTGACCCTTTTACTTTGATAGCAGCGTAGTGCCCTTTGGCAGTAAATGCAACTTACCTTATGATACCATTCTGGTTAAAATGTAGCTCCAGTCATCTGGTCCAAAGATTACACTATTTTTGGTAAATTCTATCCTTAAAGCAAGAACACAATGATCTTTATTTTTCATGTTTTCTTATCTAGGGATAGGGTGATGGCAGGGGCTCCCTTCTCCATTCTCTCAGTTGGAATTCCCACCAGGTATCTAGCAGGAGTGGGTGGTGGATATGGCTGCTAAAATTCTTCTTTGCTAAGGTGCTAGCAAGGGTGAGTGAGACTGGAATGAGGCCAGTGCCCAGTGAAGGTCTTTTATTTCCAGATGTTGCTCGATACAGATGGAGCATTGGTTTATGAATACTTCAAATATGCCAAACCCTGTGGAGAAAAACATGTACAACTTGCAAACAACCTATATAAACCCTCCCTAGATACTTTAAACCATCTCTAGATTACACATGTGCAGTGCACTGTGCCCCCGTCTGCGCTCTATGCGCTACAATACAGTTCGCTAACTTTGGGCAAAAAGCTGGAGGTTGAAATATACAAACACACACAGAGACAGACAGACATACGAACATCTAATCACTGGTAAGAATCCCTCTCTTTAAAAGCACCATGGAGGCTTAAATACCCAGCAGTCAAGTGGGCCAACAGGTGAAAACCCCATCCTCTTATCCTCTAGGCAAGGAGTAACTCCAATCAGAAGGCTCTGGCAGGGAGGAGCAACTTAAGGCCAGGACTCCAAATGGTCCCAACACACATGCTACTCAGTAATATAAATGCTATGTCAACAGCTACTATATTATTTAGGGAACAATATTAGAATAAGCTATCATTGCATGTCCAGTTTTGATACATTTATTTTCAATTTCTACCAGTTGAATCCATGGATATAAAAGCCACACATGTGGAATGCTGGTTGTATAATGTATTTCTGTAAGTACATACATATGTCTGTCTGTCTGTGTATGTGTGTGTGTGTGTGTGTGTGTGTGAGAGAGAGAGAGAGAGAGAGAGAGAGAGAGAGAGAGAGAGAGATTGGTTCTGGAGACTGATGACCGAGTAGTGAATATCAAGAAGTACCTTATGAAATTAGCATTTGAGAAATGATGAATGACCCATGAGAGAGAAATTGTTCTAACATGATTAGTACCAGGAATGAGGCTCTGTGGGTAGGAGAAAATAATCCAACATTTCTTCTTCACCTGAGGATTCTTGAAAAAGCCTTCAGGGGTCTTAAGCTCACGGAGCTGCAGTCAGTTCCGTTTTGGCTTTAAATGCTTGACTGAAGCATTAGGAAAGGTATATGTTCATATTGGCACTTGTTGTCTTGTTCACAGACGCCAAGTGAACACTGCTGGTCTACTGAAGGAATTCTAAGGCGGGTAGATGACATACAAAAACCTTTTCCCTTTAAAATGGCAATAAAGGTCCAGGATGGCGTGGTTTCAGATCCCAGGAACACTGTTCTTCAATGCAGGGGTGAGATTGAGGCGGACCACACATCTTCTCAGAGTTTACATTTTCATGAGAGGAAATAAGAAGTAGATAAAGAAAACATTAAAACTTAAAAAAATGTAGATTATGAAATAATATAGGCTGATCTGCTAGTCAAAGGGTAGTCAAAAAGCGAGGCTTCGACTACGGTGTTTGAGCTAAGACTCTTGGGGGAATTCATACATATGTTATGCTCTGCTTCGCAGTGAAGTGTAAATGTTAAGCAGAAGAAACATGTAATGAAGTTGAGAATTTCATTAACTAGATATTTCTTGTAAGAAAATTATCCAAAGAAGCTGACAGTATCAGGAGTTCGAGTTGCCTCTTTCTTTATGGAAGCGGAGGAGAAACGGGCATTGGAGATGTTGCATCCTCTAGTATTCCTGACCTCCTGGGACAAAAGCAGACAGAAGTCCCAGAGGTGACTGCAGCAGGGAGACTCGGAACAAGTATAGTCCAACCCCTTGACCAGGAAACAGGGAAATGGAGCAGTGTGGTGAGAGGAGCCTGTTCTGAATTGGAATTAGGACTGAATAATATTTAAGGACAGCTGTGCAGTGGGAAATTAGGGGACTAAAAAGAGCACAGAGAATTTTTGAGAGGCTCCTACGAGTTGAATGGTATAAAGGGCATATGCCTAGTTTGACCTCATTTGCCATTGGTTTGAATATATTGACTTAAGATGGTATTTTTTAATTTATCATTTTGAGGATTCCATACATGGGTATATATTTCTACTATTTCCATTCTTCTCTCTCCCCACTCCAGCTTCTCTTGTGAAACTTTTCACTACTCCCCACCCCCCCCTTTCTCACACACGTAGTTAAGGCTGGCCATTTGGGATTGGACCCTTTCAGGAGGGTTGGCCCTAGAGAAACCTAATTCTCCTCTCAGCAGCCATTACTTGCCTATAGCTCTTCATCTAGGGGTAGGACCTTCTAAGATCTCCTCCATAGGGTTGGCATGTCAGATGGTTTCATCTTCAAGCAGGTCGTGTGTAGACAACCACATTGCTGTTGTTATTTCATGAGTGCACCTTCTCTGTCATTTCTAGATGACGGTATCTCACAGTGGAGCTCCTACTCTTCTGGATCTTACAATCTTTCTGATCTCTCTTCCATGAGTTTAAAGGAAAAAAATCTCCTTCTAAAGCTTTCAAGCTTAGATTGCTTGAAATATATATTACTATATAAAATATATATTACTATATAAAACCACTCAGCTGTCTATATAAAATGCACAGTTAAGTACCAGTATTTGGTCTTGTAAACCTGGACAAGACTTCATGGTCAGGAGGTCAGAGGTCGGAGAGGAAAGAGCACTACAATTATTTTGGTAAATTGCATTATATCAAACTGCTTTGTAAATATTTGTCTTTATACCCAGAGATTAATGCAGTTTTTAGCCCTCATTAGAGTGAACAGTGCTTAATACTAGACTCACAACAGGTCAAGGGGCAAAGAATATGTCACTACAGTTTGCTCAGCTATAAACTCCTCCTCCCATCAAGGTGAAGGAAACCACTTGGGAGAGGGGCCAGATGATTGCACAAACCACAGGTTTGGGAAGACTGGGGTGAAACATCACCTTCTGGCATGACAGAGCCTTTATATGCCTGAACTCACGACAACTGTGGCTGCTGCACAAAATTAAACCAGGGAAGATGGCTGCACAGATGAAAGAGGAACTCCTCTGCCCCATGAGACCTCACACCTAGATGAACGGCTATTGGCATTTGGCTACAGGAAGACAGATGGTCAATTGTCTTTAGGGCGTGTGACCCGTGGTGATTGTCCACATATCAGTGAATGGGCTTAGACTAATGTGGCTACGAGCAGTACTGATTGGACTTGATTATTTTTTTAAATAAGACATGAAGTTGAGAAAGATACACTGGGAAGTCTGGGAGGAATTGAAGAAAGGAATGGGGATAGAGATGATCAAATACATTGTAGAATTTTATGGACTTTTCAAAGAATAATTTAGTACGGTATATTTAAAATGCACAGTAACTTGTTTTCAAGGCGTATGGAGTTAAATACATGGTCACCAGTGTGTGTGAAAGTGGGCTGTTTGTGACCTCTAGAAATAGGAATAAATAAAACACATCTGCTGTAGCTTTTGTAGCTGGCATTTGACCATGTGTATTTGAATTTTACAGAAATAGTCTATGATCTCCTCGCAGGGGAGTAAAGGTGAAGTAGGTCTAGACATAAACCAGGTGTTTGCACAGGAAGCTGAGAGTTGTTTGTTCATGGGAAAATGTATTTCTTTGGCTTTACGGATCTTATGTCAGAAAGAATTGAAGCTTGCTCACCTTAGCTTAGGCAAATAAGTTTTATTATATGAAAATAATTCAAGATCAGGAAGGAACAAATACCTCTTCTGACATACATATTCATTCACAAACGTACTTCTACTTACTATGTGCATGGTATTGTACTAAGAATTGTACAATGTGTGCATGTGTCCAGTGTGTAATGTATGCATGTGTGCAATGTGTTCATGTATGTGGTGTGTGCAATGTATACATGTGTTTTGTGTGTGTGTGCTTCTCCACCAAGATATTGATGTGTGTCCAAGTGAAGTTGTGTGAATGTGTGTGGGAAGTGAGGTCTACTGAGATGAATGTGTCTATAATTTATTGAAAAGGCGTCACTAGAAGCAATGCTAACATTAATTCAATGTCTTTCATGAGTTATTGGACTCCACTAGCATTTCATAGTGTATTACCTAATCTCATGGAGTTGTATAGGAAACACTTTAGTTTTTATTTCATATACAACAATTGGCTTACTAACCTTAAGTAATATGCCTTAGTTTGTCTACAAATGCAAATCTGAATTTATGTAAACTTGCCTGCAAAGATTGGGAAGAATCTACAATATAAGGGTAACTAACTGCAGTTAAATGATATGATGCGGCAGGAAATACAGAGTGCAGAGAAAGGAGCAGACAATAGAAAGCAGAGACTTATTTTAAAATGCCCAGTAAATGGATTTTATTAAATGCCAGGCACTGTTTTAAAATGTGAACACTTTTTCACTCATTTCATCCCTCATAGTCACCCATTCATGAGGTATATACTATTACTACTCTCATTTATGGGTGGAAAAAAAGGAAACAGAAATCTGGTTTGCACAGGTCTAACAAACAACTAACATTAGGCTGAGATCAAAACAACAGACAACCAGCTATAGAAGATGGGATTTAAAAAAACAAACCCAAGGCTGGAATGTTGATCAGTGGTTCTTGTGGCTAAGCCTGATGACCTAAGTTCAGTTTCCAGGAGCCATGTGACAGAAAGAGAATACCAACTCCTGCAAGTTGTCATCTGACTTCCACACACATACATGCCATGGAAAGCATTTACACACATGCACATGAACACACACACGCTCTCTCTCTCTCTCTCTCTCTCTCTCTCTCTCTCTCTCTAAAATAAACAATAAAACATTTAAAAACTCTCCTATATTCATTCTTTTTATCTGGGTTACCCTAATGGTAATGTCCAATATAACTATAGTATTCTTAATAATACATGAAAGTATATAATTGGAAAGAGATTATTAATTATACTGTAGTCTTTCTTAGAATATGAATACTTTTTTTCCCCCTGCTAATTCTCCCTTTCTGGTGCAAAGTCAAATCTAGATTCCAAAATGCATGGCTGTTGTTTCTCCTTGGTCTCAACTAATCTGTGATGAATTCTTTTTCTTTCATGAACTTGACCCTTCAGAAAGAAGTACATTGGTCATTTATTCTGTAAAATTTCTCAGGTTTGAGCAGCTGGTGGTTTCACATAATTAGATAATAGCTATGCATTTTTGGCAGGAATAACATAGAAGTGACTTTGTGCATATTAAACCTTTGTGTTCTCCCAGCCTGAATATTAAACCTCTAGATGCCTGATACAATAATATTTGCAGATGAGGCCTTGGTGGGACGATTAAGTCATGAAAAGATGACCCTATCAAATGGGATTAATGCCCCTTCAGAGAGACCGAAGAAACATGCCTTGATGCTACTTTCTGTGAGGACACAGTGTGAAGACAGCTGTTTATGAGCCAGAAAGCAGCTTGTCATGATGGTCCATGAACCAGAAAGCTGATTATTTGCTTGGAATATATCAGCACTATCACCTATGGCTTCCTGGACTCTAAATTTGTGAGAAATGAATTTTTATAATGTAAGTAACCTTGCTCATGGCATTTTGTTCTGATGAGACTAAGCCAATATTCTCCAATGTATTGGGGAAGTACAATGCATCATTGTATCTTGTCTCTGCTGAGACACTGGTTAGTATTCTTGGTCATCTTTATTTTGGTCATGAGTTTAGAGTCTTCACAATCCACAGTTCATGCCTTCCCCTAGCATTAGGGAGAAAATGAAATGGAGTTAGGATCCACAGTTAACAGGGCTCCTGAAACTCTGTCAATCTCATCAGCAAATGGAGCTCTGTAGACAGACAGTATTGATAAAAAAATAATTTTATATAGTCTTATTTATTATTAAATGCCACTAGATTTTATAAGAATCCCAGACTGATGATATCAAATTTTCAGATCAATGCAGGACAAACTGTGATAGATTGTTGGTAGGTTCTTGGATTTCTCCACAAACTTACTTGAATCAACCCTTCTATCCTGGACTGTATCTTTCAATCAATTTATTTATTATGCTGGGGTATGTGCATGCAGAGGGGTGCACAGTGCCAATGTAGAGGTCTCAGTAAACAACTTCATAGAGCCAGTTCTCTCCTTTCACCTTTATTAGTTCTGGAGACTAAACCAAGCCTACCCAACTTGTACCACCAGCATCTTTATCCTGAAATATTTAGCTGGCCCATGACTGATATCCTTGATAGTTGTCTAATATAGAAAATATACAACTTTAACCCTAGTTAATTCTATGAGTTTATCGCCTTAGAAGCTGTTTTTAATTGCAGGTTAATACTCTGCATGAATTTAATCATTCTGAGTTTTAGTAGTCTCTTATAAATAATGTCCCAAGTTTTTACCATCTGGGTTGTGGGTTTTTGGGATATTTTGCTTTATGTCTGTCCTACTGTAGAAAGTATTTTAGATGGTTTTGAAGATATATACATACATGCATATGCATATACAGCAAGTTAGAATATAAACTGGAATCAGAAATGGAGTAAGTATAAAACAGATTCCTATTCTGAGCTTTCTAACGTAAATTTATGTAAGTTCTAAACTACATGCTGTTAGCAAAATTAGTTTTTCTGTTTATTTTTTTCAAGTAGAAAGACATTTCTCTCGAGGAATCTTACACAAAGGCAACTACAATGTCTCAAATAAGTTTCATAGCAATATTCTTATATTTGAGGCAATGCTTCTTACATGGTTTCATCTTTAAAAGCCATTCCCCACCACAAATAAAAGGCTGGTATCACACACAAGGTTCAATACTGAAGACACTCCTCTATGCTCTGGTGTTTGGAAATTGTCTGCAAGCATAGAATACACTCAGAATGCAGTTTTCTCTTGGGGCTTCATTGAGGAACAGGGCTTTTTTTCTTAGTTTCAAAGGAATGTTTGTAACTTGTAAATTCAAGTTTTGCTCTGCCTCTCTGTTGTTCCTTCGGATGAGCTTGGGTAGTAATTACACTTCAATTAAAAGCAGTTTTGTTTGGGGAGAACAAAAAGATTCACATATATTGGTGTAAGAAGCATTTGCTAGGATTACAGAGCACTGCTGTTATTTAAGTATGAGAAATAAAGAATAGCAAGACCCCAGCGAAAAACATGTCTGGGAACTCCAAAGAAACATGACAGCTGACACACTTTCTCTTTATCTTGAACAGTTGTGAGAGTGTCTTCACCACCATATTATGAAAAAAAGAGTCACTAATGATGTCTGAGGGATGTACTAAGCCATGGGTGTTGTCTGAGTTTTCTATCCTGCCTGGTTCCCACAGTCATTAAGTCCCAAAGAAATCACACAGAGGTCTACGTTAATTATAAACTAATTGGCCTAGTAGCTCAGATTTCTTATTAACTTTTATAACTTATATTAGCCCATTATTTATGTCTACGTTAGCCACGTGACTTGGTACCTTATTTGGTGAGGCAGTCACATTTTGCTTCTTCTGTGGTTGGGTCATAACTGCAGACCAAGCTTTCCTCTTCCCAGAATTCTCCTGTCTTGTTGCCCTGCCTCTACTTCCTGCATGGTTCTCCTACCTATACTTACTGTCTGGCTACTTGCCAATCAGCATTTTATTAAAATAAAATTGACAGGGTACAAACCATTGTTCCATAGCACATGGGTTTAGAGATAGACATTTAAAGGAGGGCAGATTTTTATGTCTAATTGCCAGGATGAATGTGTTAGGTTCACCCTTAAGGACTGTGTTCTTCCCAACCAGAGGTCCTTAGTGAGGCTGGCAATACCAGTTATGGATTTCCTCTTGGGGAACAGGCCTTGAATCTTTACAGAAAGCACTTGGTTACCCCGTAACATTTGTGCCACTATTGCACCTGTGTGCATATTTTGCCACACTTACCATTATTGTACTTCAAGGGTTCAGAGCTGAGTGAGGCTTTTGATGAACTTTTCCTTGGCAGACTATATTGTATCTCCTGGAACTATGATAACTGTGCAGTAGAAAGGGGACTTTCTGGTCAGTGCCAACTTGATTTCTCCATGTCCTACAGCCACAATGTATGGTTTCCTCAGCAACTGGGCCTTACCATTGTATCTTGGATGGGGAAACAAGGAAGATGGCAATAACCTATATTGTCTGGAGGAGTGTTGGGACCAACAACTCTAACTTTCTCTTTTGATGTCTGATACTTTCTTCTCTCTAGTGAGGGAAGATCTCCATGATTCAAAGCAGCCATTCTGGCTCTCCGAATGAACATCTGCAGTGCCAACTGATAGTAAATATAATTCTCCGTCATTGTCCAAATCCTCATTCCACTTTCAGGGCTTGGGGCATGAGCGGTCTTTGGTTCAGAGAATGTGTTTCAAGAAAGCACTTGGAGAAGCCTTTAAGGTGTGAGCCTTCAGTGTAAGAACTACAAGAGAGAAGATTCCGAAGGTCCTGGCTAAGCCCAAAGTAATGGAAATGGGCACAATTCTCACACTTTTATTGTTTTTTTAAAATCTTAGCTCAGTCTTTAGGCTATTTTTTTCCAAACTGGACCTATATCTGTTGTTTCATTATTTAGATATAATGTGCCTGTGTATGAAGGACATTTGCCTGTGTGTGTATGTATGCTTGCATGCATGCATGTATGTATGATTGTATGCATGTATGTATGTGTGTGTGCATGTGTGTAGAGGCAGGGAAAAGTGGAGTGTGCTTGCAGTCTCCCCTTTTCTTATATTTTTACTTTGTATTATTCTTTTTTTTTTTTTGTGGTTTTTTGAGACAGGGTTTTTCTGTGGTTTTGGAGCCTGTCCTGGATCTAGCTCTTGTAGACCAGGCTGGTCTCGAACTCACAGAGATCTGCCTGCCTCTGCCTCCCGAGGGCTGGGATTAAAGGCGTGCGCCACCACCGCCCGGCACTTTGTATTATTCTTAAGAATATATATACATCACTCACTAGGGTGTGTGTTAAGAGGGAAGATGGAAAGATTATAGATTCACTATTCTTCTTTAATCTCTTTTCATTGATTATGCCCAACCAAATATGATGTATTTGTATAATTGTAACATTGAGGATTAACCTTTCAAAATATTTAAAAATAAATAGAGCACTTTCTGGGGCTGGTGCTTAGAGGCACTCAGAATTATCCAGAGGCTTTCCTGCAATACAGCCTCTAACAAAGCCAGGCTGTTCCCTCCCCAGTAAATTACTAAGTAAGGAAATGGCCTACAAATTTGATCTTATGGAGGGACTTTCTTAATTGAAGTTCCCCTCTTTCAGATGACTCTGACTTGTGTCAAGCTGACATAAACTATCTAGCACACCTTGGTAATAAAATTGTTTACCTTTATAACAAGTAGGTTGGAAAAGCATCAGAATTAGTATATGTGTATGACCAGGTGGATTTCAAGGACTTCATGCTGTAAGACTTTATGAGATTATCTAAAACTGAGAAGCACACTAACAAGGACTAAAGGGGGTCCTGTGGGCCAAGTGTGTCTAAGACCAGACACCAAGTGTATTTTCCTCATTGAGAAGCAGAAACATCACTCTGAAATATTGAAGTCACAAGTACACAGTCAGAAGACTAAGCAATTATGAAGCTTTTTATGCAATAAAAAGTGCAAAATAAAATAAATTGACTTATCATTTAATCAGTAGTCTCTGAAGTAGGGTATAAACAAGATCCCTCAGTAGAGTATAAGCAAAACTATTTGCACCCTTGCGCTGGGCGGTGGTGGCGCACGCCTTTAATCCCAGCACTCAGGAGGCAGAGGCAGGCGGATCTCTGTGAGTTCGAGACCAGCCTGGTCTAAAAGAGCTAGTTCCAGGACAGGAACCAAAAGCTATGGAGAAACCCTGTCTCGAAAAAATCCAAAAAAAATATTTTAAAGACATAATTTACAATAGTTTAATTATATATATATTTATATCAGCATAAAATATAAATATATCCTTTACAAACAAATTTATATGTCAATGGATACATTTATCCACATTTATCATTTGTTTTTCCCATCCAGATTGGTTGCATGGTCTGGAGACTACGAGAATGGAGTCTCCATGGATAGCTACCAGAATACTTATTTATATAGAGGATGAACACTTCTCTTTCAGGGCTTAGGCCAATTCAGACCTTGGCTCCCCCACATAGACTTCTTCTTGTAGCGTATTACCTTATTCAGCATACTGGACTTTCAGAATGTTTACTCTTTACCTAAATGTTTATTAATATAAACACTTGGAGACAGATTGGGGCTTGGTCATTTATTTACGTGTTTATTTATTTATTTTTTTTTATTTTTTATTTTTTTGGTTTTTTCGAGACAGGGTTTCTCTGTGGCTTTGGAGCCTGTCCTGAAACTAGCTCTGTAGACCAGGCTGGTCTCGAACTCACAGAGATCCGCCTGTCTCTGCCTCCCGAGTGCTGGGATTAAAGGCATGCGCCACCATCGCCCGGCCTTATTTACGTGTTTAAATGGAAATTAAACATATGGAACAAGAGGTCTGTGATCACCACGAGTAAAGGACCAGGCTCTTAGAATCACTCACGAGGGTACACACTGCTTTGGAATCATTGCTAGCTGCAGGCATGTTTCTGTAGCTACTGCTTTGGATTACAAACTCCTCCAGCCCTGGAACTGAGCTAGGTAGGTCCTCTACACGCGGCACTCCGCTGTGTTCATTAGACAATCTGTGATTGTTGAGCTGGTGAGTTTGAAAGAATGGAAAGCAGAGCTTAGGGCCTGTGGGGAAGTCTTTGGAAGAAGGGAAAGGTGCCCATTCTTACAGGAGTATTTTATGTTTTTCTTACAAAGGTCATTTAGAGTGGGTTCTTGTTTCTTTTAGACAAGTCATAGTATCTAAAAGCCTGCGTTCTTGTCCAGATGAGGGTGTGTTACAACTAAGTATTAGAGATGGAATTTAAATTCATGGTTTTCTGAATAGCAATCTGCTTCCTTTCACAAATTCACCCATGTGGGATTATTAGATGTCTTACCAATTTGAGCCATGCACAGCTCTGAAGGGGTGTAAATTGACTTTGACATGAGCAAGTTCTAATTTTTCAGCTTAAATATATCCTGCTGGATTTTGTAAAATATATCCATGGTCATCTGGCACATATTTTTTGAGCATTTACCCTGTTCAAAAGGGATTGTTATGTGCCTTGGTGGCACACGAATGGAGATATCTTTCTGCCTCTCTAACAGGGAAGAAACCATAAATTAGTAATAATTCTGTATTTTTTCATAATCTTAAGTGGAGTGAAAAGATGTTTGCATAAGGCTGTTTTGTTCAACTGCTTTGTCTCATGGAGGCCGTCAGTGATGGCCTCACAGAGCCAGGCTTGCAATGAGCTCTAACACAATAAACTCAAAGCCTTTCAGGTTGGAGCAATTTGGAAAGGACAGCAATGTCAAGGAGCTGTATAGAACCATCAGTCAAACAAGGTTGATGTCTTGGCTTGCAATGGTTCTTAGTAGGGTGCTTAGCCACCATGTGTCAGGCCCTGAGCTTGAACCCCAGTGCTGTACAAAACCAAGCGTAGTGGTACATGCCTACAATCCCAGCAATGGGAGGCAGAAGCAGGAAGAGCAGAAGCTCAAGCCATCCTTGGCTATGCAGTGATTCCAGACTTAAAGAATGAACCAGAAACATGTCAACAAGTATCTGTAGTAGTTCCCTTATATTTATTATTGAAACCAGAACATTGGGAATGAGCTTTTTGTTTGTTTGTTTGTTGTTTAATTTAAGGCCTTGAAGTTGCTTTTCTGTTTGCCTTATAGAAAGATTCCTGGTTTCTTTGGAAAGATCTGAGTTTTGCTACTCTACTTGGCTGGCCTGTCCCCTCCTCCAAATGTCATATTCTAAGATCACACTCTCTTTGATCATTAAAATTGGGGGTTCAGTTGAATGGCATTGTCTTCCTCTAAGCTACACACACACACACACACACACACACACACACACACACACACATAAACACACACACGGGGTTCTGTGTAGCTTTGGAGCCTGTCCTGGTACTCACTTTGTAGCCCAGGAAGACCTCAAATTCATAAGGATCTGCCTGCCTCTGCCTCCCAAGTGCTGGGATTGAAGGCAAGCACCCCCACCAGCCCGCCCTCTAAACTATTTAATATAAGTTTCTGATATATTATTTGTGAGTTTTTACGTGTATTTATAGATAGAGAAAGGAGCACGGAGAAAGAAAGTGAGGGAGAGAAGAAAGATGAAGAGTAGAGTGAGAAGAGCAGAGAGAGAAGAGAGAAGAGAGCGAGAGAAATTGACACAAACACAAAAAACATCAGAAGGGGAGAATGCTGACTCCAACTCTCTCAAATTTCTTAATTTCAAAATTTCTAATTTTTTCCAATTGTCACCGCCACCGCCACCACCATCATAAGAATCCTGGCACGGAATTTCCAACTGCATGTAGTAGACTTACTCTCTCAAATTTCTTCCAGTCTCCAATCAGGTCTCACCGCCTTGGGCTGTGATTTTAAGTTGTGTAGAATTCTCCTCCATTTGGTTCCATCCAAGCTTCTTCGTGTTGCTGTATGGACCTAAGAATCACGGGGTGACACAGTTCTCCTTCAGTGCACTATCAGGGAGTGCAGGATTTAGTTTGCTCCATTACCAATAATATTTACTTTGGCCCTTTAATTCATGCCATGTCTTACAGAAAGAGACTATATTGTATATAATTCCTATTTTTTAAGATGGTTCTTTCTGGGGGGACAAGAAAACTAATCTCTGAGCTGAAGTACTCAAACTTGTACCCAAATCCTGGCTTTACTGCATACTAAATGTGTGATCAGGATCATTGCATCTAAGTTCTTTAAGTAACTTTCTTCTAAACTACCAAAGAAAGATGTTAATTGTGCCTACTTCAACAGGCTGCTACAGGAATCAAATTTAGCATAAGAAACTCTGTGGATAAGTTTGGTATGTGATATTTTTATCGATTTGTAAGCTTTTTATAATAGGTTTGCAAGTTTTTTTTTTTTTTAAAGAAGCTTTGTAGGTGCTGCTGCTGCAGGTTTTTGGATATGAAACAAAATGAGGCTTCTTAATTCATATAAGTAAAATTAAATGGCTGCTTGTTTTTCACAAATCAGCTTAGCTATGTTTCAGGGTTCCTTTCTTCTCCTGTGGAGGAGAGGGCTTCCCCAAAGGTGACCTCTATAGGTACTTCTGTTTTTCTCCTTGACCGAGCTGGTAAGCCTGTCTGCTTTGTTTCATGCCCTTCATGACACCTTCACCACAACACCCATCCCTGGGTTCTCAAGTAGCACAGTACTCCATTTCCTGATTTTTTTTTTTTGAGGCAATGTTTCTCTCTAGCTTTAGAGCCTGTCCTGGAACCAGCTCTTGTAGACCAGATGGGTGTTGAACTCACAGAGATCCGCCTGCCTCTGCCTCCTGAGAGCTGGGATTAAAGGCATGCGCCACCACTGCGCAGCACGTTTCCTGATTTTAATGACATCTTCCACCCTGGGGTTTGGAATGTATGTGCTAACCGGCTTTTCGCCCCATCCAAAGTCTAACTCATTCCTCAGGGACGTAGCCCCCTTCTGCTTCAGACTACTCTAACCTTCCGTTTCTCTGGTGTTCATGCCTCTGTCTCCTGGGTTCTTAGAAGCACAGTGATTTCTAGATCCAATGTTTGACAGAGTTGTAGAGAGTGAAAAACGGGCCTCTGAGAAGGCTGAGAGAGGCACCACAACAGAGAAGCCCTGCAGAGGCTGGGGAGCCATTTGCTTCACCCAAGGGGAGCAGCAGTTTGTCAGCTCCCACCCCTGACTACTCTTGAGGAGCACTGTCTGCAGACCTTCCACTTCCTCGGGGAAAGCTGCACATGTGGACACCACACCAAAATTCCCTTAAAAATACACTGTTAGCAGAGGGGAAATCCAGCCCAAATTAGCCAAATAATTCTATCCCCTTAAAAACTAGTAGCTGAAGAATGAATGAAGGAAGGAAGTGTGGTCTGCTCCTCTAGTTGAAGAATCAGGCCCAGTTACCCTCTTTGAATGGAAAACGCACATGTGTATTCTTGTAACTTAAATCCAAGGAAAGCAGATGCTGTTATTGTTTTGACTAACATTACCTCATCTTATTAATGATGATTATTATTTTATTACTCATCTTGTAAAAGCAAGGCACATCTGGCTCATAGCGGTCAATCAATGCTTGCTTAAAGAATATATTTCAGGGATCAGAATCCCAGAGGGGCTTCAGATCCCCAAAGTGTGCTTGTCTAGGGTATGTTTGTGGGGTGTGTGTGTGTGTGTGTGTCCAACCGAAGAGAATCCTCAGGTTGGCAGAAGCGTAACCGCCACCTGCTGCTGAGTTGGGTCTACTGCCATTTGCAGGAAACAACCCACAGGGGAAGCATATTAATCAACTCTCTCCCAACAACATGCCTGTGAATCTGTGGGCTACCTCTAATCTCGCCTGTCACCCAAAAGGCCAGACATGCTCCTATTTAGATTTGTGGTGACCTGGATACAGGGATAAAACCCAGGAAGGGGACTGATGTGTTCATTGCTGGCGGGCAGGACGCGCCCACTATGGTAGCTTCTGAGAAAGGCGTGGGCAGGGAAGCAAAGGGACCTCGCTAGGCTGCTAGGCTACGGGGCTTCAAGGGGCTCCCTCAGTAACGCTTCTTGCTTTTCTGCTCAGAACGGCATGACTCACTCCTTTGTTTCTGGAAAAGATCTATCTGTATTGGCCCGAGGTAGACTTCACCCCTCCCTCATTCATCAGGGATCATCTGCTTCTTTGCCGCGCCCATCCGTGTATGTCTAGGATGCAGGCTGAATCCTTACGCGTCTGTCAGCTGCTGTGATGGGTGACGCCCGCCAAGTGAGCAGCTGCAGGCACCCTCCCTTCGAGCACTTCCTGCAGTGCTGGACCCCAGTGTAGGCTCTCTGTCGCGCACCTCTGCCCCCTCGTGGCAGGTGCAAGCATCGCTGCTTTGCAAACACCACCGCCCACCCGCACCTAGGATTGAGAGACTTCAATGTTTTTCAAAGGGATTTTTTTTTTGGAGGGTGGGGGGGGGGGGTGTCTTCATTCAGTTCCTGAGATCAGAAAAATGGGTTTCCAGGTTCACTTAGTACTTCCTAATGAGGGAGGTGTGGGGTTAGAGAAATAAGATGAGCAGGTCTGTAAAACATGATGTTTGCGGTGACAGTGACGGCGAGGAAGAAAGGAAGAGGAAAAATGAAAGATTTGAAAGGGAGAGAAGCAAGGTGACAGTGACAAGGGACTGGGGTGACAGCAGAGAATATGGGAAGAATACGAGAAGCAACAGTTTGATGGGAAAGGGAGGCGGTGGCACAAGAGAAGGGAGGGTGTGGCATCCAGGAGAGGTAAAGTCTTTTTGGTGAAGTGAACCCTGTGAGCATTTCCATATACCTCTCTCCTACTTTGCAGTCCATTTTGTTTGGCAGCTGCCGAAAATAAGTTTCCATCTTTCTGTCTTGCTTTAATATTCTCTTGTATCCCACATCACTGAGATCATTAGAGGCGGAAACAATTATGCCATCCGTTCCCTGTGCCGACAGAACTCTCGCTGCACGCTGGCTTATTAACTCCAGCCTTGCCTAGCCGCCGTCAGTCACATCTGCTTTTTTTTTTTCTTGTTTTGATTCATGTTTCATGCACACGAACCCTCTCCCCTTTCGGCTAACCTCTAGGACTCACTGGTCCTTAGGGAAATAGAATGGTAGCTGCATAAAATCCAATTGCATGTGACAAACATTTTCCCAAAGCTTTTGCTACCTATTTGCCAATAGACAAGTTAAAGCTAAGCTGTGAAAGCCACCGGGAACCACAAAATGGCTTCTTTTGAGTCGCATCTGTAACTCCCAACTCATCTCTTTTGTCTTCCTCCAAAACAACAAAAGGAAACTGATTTTGCACGGTCTGTGTTGGCCTGATCTCCAGGGAGGCTGTAAAAAGGTTAAAAGGAGTTTTCTAGACACCAGCCTTAGTTCCTACTATTTTGCCAACACTACTGATTTTGATTCCAGAATTGGAGAGGAAGGTCACATTTCAAAAGCCTGGACAGGATGATAAAAACTGTTTTGGCAGGAGATTAATCATTGCAGATGGGTGTGGGCCGTGATGCCCAAACTCATTTACCATAACAAATGGTTTCATGAAAATGTTCTGGTCAATACAGCTTATTTTACCACACTGAGGGCTGGTTGCAGGGGTGGGACGGGCATCTCCAGAGTCAACATTATCTAGATTCATTCAGAAGCAACTCTCAGGTAGAGAGCTTCATTCTGGAACATGCCACGGGTACTTGAAGATAGAAATCCTGCTTGGACATAAGCCAGTTTTCTTTGTGGTCAATGAACTGTGATGCAGAAAAGCACCAGGGATGAAGAAAACAACAAGCAAACACGGGTGTTTATAGCTCAGTTTCTCTCGAGGGCTTGGTCCTTTGCTGGCTGGTGGTTATTTTCATGCTGTGTCTGGTCCTGACCTTTCCTTTGTACAGATGCATTCTTTATGCATCTTTGTCTTTTTCTCTTGTTTAAGGACATCAATCAGAGTGGGTCAGAGCCTCTGTTTTTCTTTTCTTATTTCATATGATAGAATCTTCTGGGATTGAGTTACAGATGGTTGAGAGCTGCCACTATATGGGTATTCTAGGAATCAAAGCTGAGTCCTCTGGAAGAAAAGCCAGTGCTCTTAACCGTTGAGCCATCTCTGGCCGCAGAGCCCATGAGGCTCTTATAGCTTCCTTCTCAGTTCCTTCTTTAGAGAAAGAACTTCCTACCACCAGATACAGTCGCATGCACTCAAAGGTACATGCATTTAAATGTATTTAGACATATAAATCGTAGGGGGCACAACCTAGTTCATATCACTCTCCAAGTGTGTTCACAAGAGTTACTGAGCATTCTCTTTCTGGGTTCAATAAGGATAGAAAAGTCTGCAGTGGAAGAAAGTTCATGTTAAACCAAGAAGGCCCAGTTGGTCTGTGGTTCCACTAGGCAGCTTGCTGTGTGATCTTAAGTAAGAATTTTCTGACACTTGGTTCCATGAATTGGGAAAGGAGACTAATAGCTACAGCTTTACCATGAATTGTCGATGAAACCCAAGATAGTTAAAGATATTGTGTAGACCACCTGTTCTGCCCCTCTGTGTAGTATGTTCACAGTTAATCTTCTAAGTGGTAGGTTGGCTTTGTGCTTGGTTGGGGTCAGTATAATCTGTGAGCAAGGCGTGGAGGTTGATTCCTTCCATTGACTTTTTTGTTGTTGCAACAGAATAGCACAGACTAATATTTAATGGATAGCAAGTTTTGGCTCCTTTTTCTGGAGGATGAGAGTCAAAGATGGAGTAGCTGCTGGAATTTGACATTACACTGTGGACTCGGTCTTTAAGATATAATCACCACAGTGTAGGACCTGTTTTATGTGTTGTTTGGGAGTTAAGTTCCCAAACCATGTTTTAAGGACAACACATTCAAATCATTGTGGGAAGTGGATAAAGTCCTGAGTAGATGTGCATTGGGTACAACCATGTCATGGATCTCAATGCCTCAGACCCACGGAAATGGTAAAGTCTTCCCCCAAGTGAGGCTCAAAATAGCAAAGCCAGCTATGAGTCCCACTGGTCCAACTATGAGTGTTTATGATTGATTCATGTGTACCAAACCTTACAATTGCAGATTCCCTCTCCATACAGCCTGAGAGTGCCCCCCCTACAGAGACCTTCCAGTGAGGCAAAATTAAGTCCTTCTCTTTGTGCTGTCCTTAGCAAGTGTGCCCAGTTTCCAGACTGTGGAGTAGATGCCCTCCATTCGGAGAGCCTAGCCCACCGGATCCCAACTTCCTTGCTGGTGTCTCAGCCCCTTCGTCAGTCATTTCTTCATTCCTACCTTCCCCAAGTCAGGTTTCCAGGACCAAACAGTGCAGGATGCTCCAAATCATAACATTTCTTTTGGTTTATAGAGCTCAGGGGACTAATACATACAAGGTGTGAGGGGATTTTAGTAGAAGGCCACCCATCCTAGAGTGTAAAGTGACACAAATTGAACCAAATGTCTTTAACAAACAAAGGAAAAAGGACACAGAGTTGGGCAGGTAGAGAAAGGGGGATTGGATCTCAGAAAAAGTGGAGGAGGGGTGAATATTTACAAAAATATTTGTATGAAATTCTCGAAACAAAACCAATCAAAGTAAAAAAAATAGGTTATGATTATTCTCAACATTTTAAATTCATTTCTGTAAATTTATTCCTTGCTTATTCCTATGCACCTTAATTTCCAAATAGAGTTCAGCCCTGCTCCTGAATACTTTTTGCAGTATTTCTTTTTTGGTGTTATTACCAACATTTTGTTCATGGGTGCACACATGCAAACATATCTATGTGCACACTCCCATGTGCACCTTTATGTGTGGGACCCTGAAGCCAGCCTCAAATGTTCTTCCTCAAAGAATTTCATCTACCTCTTTGGTGACAGTGTCTCCCACTACCTTGAACCTCTCCAGCTAGGCTATTGTGTCCTGTCAGGCAGACCCAGGAATCTACCGGTCTCTGCCACCCGGTTTTGGGCTTTGAATTATGTACCACCACACTTACCATTTTTATGTAGGTTTTGGTGTTCAAACTCATTCCCTCTCGCTTTCAAGGCAAGTGCTTTACTGATGGAGTCATTCCCACAGCCCAAGAGTCAATCACCTCTGAGGGGGTCGAAGTAAGCATGACAGGACTTTACACTTGCTTTGCTTTGCAAATTTCTCATCTCCTTCCCATTAGATCTAATCATACACATGAGGCATGGCTATTTCTTTCAAGGGAAAGTGTTAATGGGTTACCTTGATTCCATCTTACTTTGGCTTTTCAAACTGGAGACGATGATGAAATCAGTACTTACCCTCACTTACTTGAGCAACCTAGCACCGGCAAAGCATTTGGGAAAATTATAAAGCCCAGATATATGTGAGTAATGAATGACTGGATGGACAGCGTCTTACCAGGATGCTAGCCATGACAGGAAATAGGTGGGGAAAATTCTGGTGGAAGACAGTATGGGTCCAAAAGGCAAAAACAAACAAACAAAAAGACCCCATTGATATTGAGGGGTGTGTGTGTGCACTCAAGAACGTGTGTGTGTGTGTGTGTGTGTGTGTGTGTGTGTGTGATACATTTTGAGAGAGGAGAGTGAAGAGGAGAAAGCAGAACTCAGAATAAAATAGCTGAAAGGAAAAGGAAAGAGGGAGAGGTTAAGATGCTATACATGGCAGGGGATTCAGAAACGCTTTTCAATTTATGGAGGGGTTTCAGGGTATCATGACCTAGTAACCCAAATCCCTCTTCCACTCAGCTCTTGCACAAAGTTTTCTTTGCCAGATAGCAGGTCTGTGAAAGGGTCATGAAAATGATGGCATAAATTGGTGTTGAATGGTTGTCTTTTGGGAGACAAAATTTCCGTGAGACAGCAGTTTTCTGGAGATAGCCGCTGTATTCACGTTACCTGGTCCCCAGGAATTCCTCACCTGGAAACTCAAAGACGAATGAGCAAATGATTGGGCAGCACAGTGATTGGCATCTGTGTAATCACAGATTCCTACAAGATACATTGTTTCTACCCCATTGTCAAATTGCCAGGGGAGGGTCCTACTGATCTCATGACAATACCCACACGCCTTGCCTGGGTTTGGTTGCCTTGTTACTCATGTGAGAACATTTTAGGGTGTTTCTGTTTCTGAAATGGATGATGCATTTAGCAATGTTATAGATAGAGGAGGTTTTAAGTGGGACTAAATGCAGCAATTAATGCTAACGAGTCTGCTGTTAGCGTGTAATATTCTTGCCGTTATAAAATCACGCACCACTGAATGTGGAACCTCAGTTTGTTCAACAGATGCCGATCTTAATGGCCACATTCTTTTTCCCATGGATAAGGTAGCTTTAGTTAAATGTACCATTAAAAATAACCATTTAAAATGTTAATGGAAACTGTGACTGTAACCACCGGGAGTTTTTATTTTAGCCTCTGCTTCATTATTCCATATTTTCAAAAGGTCCTTGAGAAGGTGAGGAGTGTGTTTTCCGTGAGGTGCTTCAAATCAGAAAGATGTTATGTCTTCGCAGCGCACAGGCCTGTGCTATTAACTTTAACCTGTTTGGAGGCTTGTTTTCCTTTGGTCTCATCTCTTGTGCTTCGGTGTGTGAGGCAGAATTGCTTAATTGGGATTCTTGGTTGTTTCGCTACTTGATAGTACCATTATTCTATCATCCGTTGTGATTAAGGGAGAAAAATACCAAGACGTTGTTATATAGAACAAGAAATCTTCATTTGCTAGAACAAGAAGCCTGGCTTAGGCTTGAGTTCTCTCTGGGAAATGGAAGTTGTAAAACAAAGGATTGGTGTACAGCAACGACACAGTGTCTTCCTGGGCTATATCAGTCATTATACTCAGGACACATTTTGAAAGCTATAGACTGTGGGTGCAGGACAAGAGTGATTAAAGTCTCCAGAACTCACCTGGTTTGATTAACAGTCTCCAAGGGGCTGGAGAGATAGTTCAGAGACTGGAGAGATGGCTCAGGGGCTGGAGACATGGCTCAGGGGCTGGAGAGATGGCTCAGGGGCTAGAGATGGCTTAGGGGCTGGAGAGATGCCTCAGGGGCTGGAGAGATGCCTCAGGGGCTGGAGAGATGCCTCAGGGGCTCTAGAGATGCCTCAGAAGTTAAGAGCACTGGCTACTATTCCAGAGGACCCTGCTTCAATTCACAACACCCACAGGGCAGCTCACAAGTGTCTGTAACTCCAGTCTAGGGTATATGACACCCTCACACAGACGAACATGCAGGCAAAACACCAATGTACATAAAAATAAAAAGGAACGAGAGAGAGCGAGCGAGAGAGAGAGAGAGAGAGAGAGAGAGAGAGAGGTGGGGGGGGAGAGGGAGAGGGAGAAGGATCCAGGCACCACTGTAGCTGCCTAAGGAATGGTGAAGTGGTGAAAGATGCTAAAGGCTGAATGGATCCAGAATGTATGTCTCTGAGGCAGTCTTTCTTCCCCTCCTTCCTTCCCTCCTTTCTTTCCTATTTTCTTTTTGAGATGTAGTATTGCTTAACCTAGGCTGGCCTCAAACTCACTCTGTATCAAACTCCTGGTCCTCCTGCCTCCACTTCCCAAGAGCTAGAATTACAGATCTGTACTAACAGAGTTGGCTTCTATGAAGCCTTGTCAAGTACAAGACACAACTGTTTTGCATGGAGGTAAAGTCACCATCGAGAAGGAATTCTTAGTCTTCTGGATTATGAAATTTTTATTTTTGTTTGTTTCCTTTCGTTAAAGAATTTGCTCAAACATTTTTCAAAGTTCCTATAGTCTCCTCATGTAATGTAGAACCTAAGGGTGTTTTTTATTAAGAATGAAAAATAAATCTCGTAGCGTGTGTTGACCTAATTGTCTGAATCCATGTTGTTGTGGTTGAGAAAAAACTGCGTCTGCATGACCGTCACAGACTCACAAAGGACCTGCCCAGGGCTGCAGCATCGTTTCTCCGCATCTAACATTTTCTTCATTACCAGATTTCTAGTCAGGTTTACTTACTCTCAGTGTCTGTGTGTCCTCGTAGAATTGTCTTCTTTGGGTAGGACAGAGACTCAGAAGTTTTTTGTTGTTTATCTGTTTTTGTTTTGTGAACTAGAAGCCCTTTATCAAGATGGTCAGTGAAAATCTTGTTTATTTGGACCTGGGAGAAAGGCAAGGGTAAGGAAAGAAGACCCAGAATAATGCAAAATAGAGAGAAAAGGCTTCAGTTTTCTTCTGCCTTTAGAGAAAAGCAAATGAATTCCCTGGCTTTGAAAACTCAAGAATTAGTAGTACCTTCTGGAGAAAGGGTGGGTCTGTGAGAGGGGTTGGGGGAGGTGATTTCTTCCAGTGTGTGTCCCAGGACACAATTCCTGGTTCTGAGACTGTCATCATCTCAGTACCCTTTCACCAGGACAAACCTTTGACTAGTTCAGAAAAAAAAAGAATTTAAGAGCCAGAGTGGAGGGAAGGCCTTGGACTATTCATGTTGACAGGTTACTGGCTTACCAGGGTTTTCATGTGTTCTGTATGTGAGGGAAGGCTCTACCACCTGTTTCACAGACTTGGGTTCAGAGATCTCCTGTAGCGATAAAGAGACGGTGATTGACAGAGGACAAATTCCATAGGAACAGCTTTGAGGAATTGAGTAATATTTAATCCTGTTTTGACAATTGTTTGCTAAGCCTAAACATGGATTTAATGCCATGCTGGGCATAAGAGGACCACAAAAGTGAGAAGATCATGCCTTCCTCTGGAGTATGGCTAATGATAGAACCGTGGTATTTAGGCCAGTTGTGTTTTTTTTTATCAGTCTGAACTCTGGACCAAAGAAAGGAGTTGGAGGCTGCATTCTAGCATGTGTCCAATGAACAACACACCATGCCTGTGTAATGAACTCTCAGACGAACAACAACAATGAATAAATTTTGGACACTCAAACTCAGTTGACTTTCTTTGGTTAAAGATATGTCTATGTGCTAAGAGAGTAATGTCCCTCATTGCATGAACACGACCAAAGAACCTTTACAGGCAGGGCCCCACCCCCAGACCTTCCCTTTGACTAGTTCTTTCTGTACTCTTCTGCAATAATAAAATTCTTCACCAAGGCTTTCCTGAGTCCTTCAATTCTTTCTTGCATACTATTGAGCCTGGAGACGCCTCATCCGCATTGTGGTGTGTGTCGTCAGCTGATCACAAATGGAAGGCTGTCACACATCACAGTCTTAGTGTTGGCACGTGAGTTTGATAAACACATCGTGGAAGGGCATTTTCTGATATTTTATTTGTTTAATTGATTTTTTTTTTTTTGAAACAGGGTTTTACTCTGTAGACCAGACTGGCTTTGAAGTCAGAGATACACCTGCCTCTGCCTCAAGTATGGGGGTTAAAGGTATGTGCCACCGTCACCGGGCTCTGACTTGTTTCTTTAATGAAATTCAGATATGTGAAGATTGAGTCTCTCTGCTGTTTCCCTGAACCACAGGGCTGAAGAGGAAAAACTTTCTTTTTCTTTTTCATTTTATTGGAGCTACACATAATGGCACACTTCATCACTCCCTCTGTGAAGGAGCCAGGTTAGGACTAGTTCTCTGATTCTCTTGAATGGGTTTCAGACCTTATCATACTGCTAAGAATGAACTATGGACCCTCTTGGTCATTCTGAGAAACTGTTGATAGCCACCTTCAGATTCTACAGGGTTTTTTTTTTCTTTCTCTAATTTTAATCTGTTCTGAGCAATGCTATAAGGGTTCTGTGATGATCCTGGGACTATTCTGTGAAGCTAAATTTCAACAAGAATGGAAAGCAAACTGTATTTTCATAGGTAGAATAACAGGCAGCTTTGGGAGGCAACTTAGGGTTTCATTCAAACTAACCCCTAAAGACAACTGTAGAAATGGAGACGTTCATGAAAGGACATGATGTCCTCTTGGTGTCTGATCCCAGAGACCATTCACGTTCTCACTCAGGAGTTGTCGGGTGCCTTCCTCCTCGGCAGCTTCCTTTGGGAATTTGCTCATATTTTTCTGATTAGCTTTGAAAGAAGACAGAGGAAAACAAAATATCAGGGGCTCCCTTTGTTTTTTTCTTGGGGAAGACAATTAAGGTAAATAGCGAATTCATGTCTGCAGAGGAAACTTTGTCAGAAAGCCTTGCAGCCATTTTCCAGTATGTTGTCTGCCTCTCCCTGGCTTGATGTTTGCTCTCCCTGGCTTCATTTCCTGAGCTATTCACTAAAACCGTCGAGAAACAGGGCAGCCAACCACAAGATCACTTGGACTCAGGTCAACCAAGACACATCTCCTTTTCACGTTTATTTCATTTTGTTTTAAGATCACAGAAGAGCAGAGCATTCATACTTGTGAAGTAACAGAAGAAAGAACCAGAATTTAAATACATTTTAAAAGAAAAAAAGGCTTGTTTTGAATTTTAACTTTTTTTTTTTTACACACATTGCGCTTTTTACTTTCCTTCACAGAGCTAGTAGTCAGGGAAAAAAAAAATCCACCCAATAAACAAAAATAAAATAACTTGAGCAACAAAATAAATGAACCAAAAAAAAATGGCCATGTGTTGGTATCATCAAGGGAAGATCAGTTCATGTCTAGAGGACCGGAAAAAGGAATATATTTTATATATATATTTATATGTATATAACACTGTTAATGAGGAGACTTCTAACCAAGAACAGGATTTATACAACCTTTAAGAGAGCAATGGAAAGGGAAGGGTTGAAGCAGAGCTGGGGAGAAGGTGAAGGCCTCCGTCCCTCCCCTTCTTATTTCATCCCGTTAGCCTCCCCGCTCCCAGCAAATATCTAGGGAGCAGAACTTGGCCAAAGTTCACCAGGATGAACCATGTTCATTCTCTGGTGAAGAGCAAAGACTTAGGTGAGTGGGTTCAAAGAGGCTCCTGACCAATGGCGAGGGCAGCTGCTGCACGCCAGGAGGCTAGCTCCATGGGTTTTCTTCGTTTGCAAGAAGCAGATTTTTTTTTTTTTCTTTTTACTGTGCCTAGATTTACCCAGGAAGGGTTTGTATTGGGAAGCGGGTAGCTGCAGGGTGGACTCGCAAGCACCATCCGAAAAGCTGTGCCTTGGGAACAACATGGAATCGGGGAGGTATTCGGTGGGTGGGTCTCTCTCCCACTTATGGAGTGTCCTGAGAAGAGTAAGCCCACTGAACATCCTCGTCTAAAGTGAGACTAATGCTGGAAGTGATGAGTAAACTCTGCTCTTCAGTGTCCAGGAGACCCCTAGTCCTTGTGCTCTTTGGGGAGCTCGTGAAAAGGTGACTGGACAGTTGCTAGGCTGAATGTTGAAGACAGAGTGGGAAGGACAAGTGGACCCGCGCCGAATCTGCCCAGGACGTGGCCCAACGGAACAAATCCCTCATTTACTGCTCCAAGCAACTGTTCTTGTTCAACCTCCCTTTCTGGAAACTTAGCTATCCCATTTGGTCTTCGCTTTTCCAGCTCACACTCCCTTCGACCGTGCCCCCCAATGGGCTTTTATGCCCTATTTCCCACATATCTGGACCAATATGAACTGTTAAAAAAAAATGAGGCCTCTCTAACCACTTGCTTGATGTCACAGCCTATGAGTCAACCTCTTCCTTGCCTGTTTCTCACAAAGCAGCCTTTTGAACTTGCTTGGCACCAGCCGAGAGTTTCCCGAGACACACATTTACTATAAGGATGAGAGAAATGTTTGGCCCAGGATGAGAGAAGGCCGATGTTTCCTCTCGCTGGCACAACTTCCTCATGTATTACATACATAATACCCAATCTGGCCATTTTCCTTCCTACGAAAGGTTATAAGTTCAACAGTCTCATTTCCCAAGATCATGAACAAGGAAGCCACCTCAGCTATTTCGGGGCCTTCACTCTGCATCTCTAAGAAAGTTCGCTCAGAAGAGAACTATGGAATCTGTCTGGAGACTCTGTGTTCTAGAAGGAGCTATGTTGTGGAGGACGGTTTTGAGAGAGAACCCGAGACCAGCAATGGTTCTTTTTGGGTCCTCCATGGGTGGCAGCACTTAATAAAATTTCAATTCATATTTAAAATCAGAGTTTAGAGGTGGAAGAGGCTATGGACTGTCATCTAAATTCTTTACCTTTGGAGAGAGAAAGCTAAAAACTCAGGAATGTAAAATAACTTGCCAACATCAACATCACACGGCTTTTTGTGTGGCAAGACACAGAGAACAACCCAACTTTCCTGACTCCAGTACTGATTCCCCTTTCACTTTACAGAGGCCTTAGGTGGACTAAAGTAAGACTCTCATCAAGGTGACCGAAATTTCCTTTTAGAATCGTCTTGTTGGACATCCCTATACTCGCTTTGATGATTCTCTAAGGTCTGATTAGAGAAATGGTAGGCAGGACACTGTGTTAAATCTGCAGGCACTTCAGAAGACTGAGGTAAAACCTGTGAGTGACGCTCCCTGTTCAAACGACCCTGTGCCTTCTTTGTAACCCATAGGCATGTAGATCCATGAGGCTACTAGAGAATATATATTAAAAAAAAAAAAAAGCAGGGCGCTTCAGCAAGATGTTTCTCAAGAATATAACGTATTAAAAAAAAGTATATAACGTATTTCTTACATCACATAATTTATTCAAATTGGGATGTCAAAAACGTTTTATGGGTTTGGTTAAGTGTAAAGCAGACAAAAATGGGGGATATGTGATAATTTGTTCATGTAATTATTGGTGAATCTGGTGAAGCTATTTAACTAAAGATACAATAAAATATATATTGGCTGACAATAACCTGGTACACAGGAGCGTTTCACACCCCATTCCTCTTTCTTCCAGTTTGCCTAGGGTTTGTTGGGTCAAGCTAAAAAACTAAGGAGAACCATTTGTGCTTGGCTGGAACTGCCTTTAAGTGTTCTGGGTGTCTACTTCCTTTGGCGAAGACAACCATGTTTGGAACTTCAGGTTTTCTACTAGACGTTTGACCTGTAAAAAGCTTTGGGTTTTCTTCTTGTTATTTGACTTCCTTTTCTTTCAGATTTATAGGTTTAGCTGAACTTGGGCTCTGCATGGAAAAATGAAGTTTACATAGTTTATATTATGTATATAAACTAGTGATTTACATTGATTTACACATGATTGGTGCCTAATTTATTAATCAGCACAGTATGCAAATGCGCTGACGAGAAATCAGGATTTTAAAATAAGTTTTCTCCAATATCCATAAACATTTTGCTGACAGGAATGCTAAGATAAACCTAAACCTAATATTAACATCGGCAGCCCTGCCAAGAGGAAAGTGATATACATTGCGGGCAAAACCAAATACTTTCTTAAGGTTCAGTTGGTGACCTTTGGACAGCACAGCTAAACGCAAACGAGAATGGTTTACTTTTTTTCCCACTGGTATGCAGGCAGATGTGAACTTCATTTTGCCTCTCGTGAGTTATTTACAGATATGATGTCGACCATAATGGTGAATTTACGTCACTTGGGCAGACTAAGGCTCTGGAAGAGAAACATTAAAAGTACTTAAGCAAGAAAGACACTTCCTGAAGTGGGTTTGTGTTTCTTAACTTGGGATCTATCTCACAATTTTTTTATGGTATGTTTGTTTGTCTTCAGAATTTTGATATCTTTTTTAGGGTCAGATGTAACATTGCACTTATATTGTTATAAAAACTGGCAGTTTGCAGGGGTACCAGGACTAAATCCCAGCTGAGAATTTATTAAGAAGGAAGAAAAACATGATGACATAGTTAATCCTAAAGCATTTGGTCTCATAGGCAAATTTCTTTCAAACAAATAGTAACAAGGTTGGCAAAAGGGGACCTGTGTCTTTCAAATGAAGCGTAACTCTTTTTTTTTTTTAAGTAAACCAAATTCTCTCTTCCTTTTAAGTTTAAACCATTGTTATAATTTTTCTTATAATACATACATGATTGTAAATATATCCTTTGTAAAGATAAGATTTAAAACAATACATACACATATATATTATTATTTTGCACAAAAAAATCCAAACCCTATAAGGAACAAAATGAAAAATTTAGGGAGACTAGCCAGTAGAAGCTGTCACACCATAGTCAACTCGAGGAGGACCCTGTGACTGTGAGCTGAGAAGTAAAAACTCAAAGCAGTTTCATGCTGAGACGCTTAGTTTCTGTAGGCAGAGGGGGTAAAGTCCATCTCTGGAGGAGAAACGCGCCTTTGTTTCTGTCCTCCAAGAACGTGAAAATCACGAGTTTTGTTACAAGGTCTCTTTGAATAGCCCCAGTTTCCTATGGAGTTAAAGGGAAAAAAATGTCCATGGTGAGGGGACAAAATGTCTGTCTGACTCGGAAGAGAAGACAAGAGCCAAGTGGAAAGTCCTTCTGAGCAGGAAACACATCTGCTTTCCCATAAGCAGTCATTCTTTTTGGACAAGGCTGTTTTGCAAGAACAGCGTTCCTTCCACTAGGCAAAACGGTTTTGATCAACAACTGCGCAGAGAAAAAATAATTTTGCCATTGTTGAGCTCTAGGAGAGTTCTCCTTTGTTGAGGCCTACCCTGGGTCAAGGTCATTTCTGCTTTTTAAACAGAAATATGAGGCTAACGACTTTGTTTTGTGAATGGTGCAAGTCCACTTTTCATACAAAGCCTATGAAATACATGAGTGGTCCCAATTAATGGATGAATTCCACTTCTTGATACTTATTATTCCCAATCGCTTGTTTGCTACTTCAGTAATTTGAGTGCCGACAAATGAGATCACTTATAGCAATGTGATTATTTTACTGTTGAATGTATGGCATCTTGGTATAGGTCCTCTGACCCTATAGTGATTCTGCTTCAAAGAATATTGTCCTCAGTTCTCCATATGACTTAGCAGCATTCTCAAACCTATATGATATATAATACCCAGGTTTTTTCCACAGGAAGGAGAAAATTTTAAAACTCTCAGATCCTGCTGGAGATATGAGTAAGCATCACATTTAAAAAAGTATCTTTAGCTATTTTCTCTATGGTCTTTTATAATAAAACAAACAAAAAATGGTATAGATATGATCAGGGATTCTTTTCAAAGGAGAGGCTCCTGCCACAAAATCAAGAATTTGTCCTTCTAAGATGATGGGGACACGGAAGACCAGGTGTATGGTTAAAGCCTGTGAGATGTTACAGCTATCTATTTCTGAAACTAATCCTAAACAATGTTGAATAAACTCCTTCCTTCCTTCTATCTAGACTTGCATGCACACCTCTAAGATTTCACCTGAGGATGTGGATGCCTCTTTAATGTGGGAAGCATGTATCCCTCAGTTCTTCTACAAAAAGGAGCAGACTGATAGAGCCATCCCAGATTGCCACTATGTCATATTGGAATGCGGCACATCTTCTCTGTGTTGTAATAGCTAAGTTCTTAGATAAGAATTAATATCCTACCTCTTGAGCATCCATAAATCCCCTTACCCATCCTAAGCTCTGTCTGCCATCTGTCTCATGCCACAACTGCCAATCCACAAAGAGAGGATGTGACAGGTTTATAAAGTAAATGATGTAATTCCTTAGAAGAAATATAAAATACTGCTCAAATTCCTTTCATCCTTCCTTCATCCCTCCCTCCTTCCTTCCCTTTCTTCTTTCCTTTCTTCCTTCTTTCCTTCTCTTCATTTTTGTATCAATGTGACAGCCATTTTAAATGTTAGAAAACTTGGGAGCTACTATTTGGCTCTGTGATATAACACATTATGGCCTCGACACTAATCCTCCATCCTTTCCTGAGGTGAATTACGTTGGATGTCTCTATAGTCTAAAGGAACATGGTGGACGGTTTCCTATCAAAGATGCCCATGTACAGAGGCATTCTTTCCTGGAAGGCTTCCCCTTGTTAAACAGTTTTGGTAATGTACTGAGCTATGGGATGTTCACACAACTTCTGCCTGAATTCATCACAAGTTGCCCAGACCTGACGGTTAAGCAATTAGCTCAGGTGTCATTGTTAGTATCACAGTGAGTCAGAGATGTATGTCTAAACAGAGTAGAGAAGGTGAATGCAATCTGCATCCGAGTGGCCTGGCTGTCAAACACGAAATAGCCCCCATGGGCAATGGTGTTATACATATCATCAGTGGAGCGGAAACCTAAAAAAGCTTTAGTCTAGAACTCAAGGATGATGGTCTACAAGGGAGAACAAAGTCTGGAATCCCTATTTTGTGATGGCCAGTATTTTGCCTTAGAGGTTTGGCGGCCTCTGCAGGAGGGACTTGGGCATCCATCTACTTTCCATGTCTCCCTTCCAATCTTTCATCTGAAAGAGGCAGCAATCTCTACTTAGGGGAATTATGGGGCAAGTGCTGTGTTATCTGAAGGTTACTGAGGGACTAAGCAGGCCTGCATAGGATCTCCCTGGCCTCCTCTTTCCCTTGTTTCTGGAGACCTGCTCAATGTATGTCACATATCTCTTCAGTGGGCTCAGCCTCGATAAAGCTAGGAAATGCATGAATCAATCCCCCAGGCATGTAAAATAAGAGTGAAATCAGAAACCATCTTCTCCCAGGTCATGTCATCCAGGCCACGGGTCTGTTCCCAGTCTGCTCACCCTATCGATAGTAGGCACTTTCTTTTACAGTGATATTCTGAGTGACTCCCGACTGGGTTTTGAAAATGGGGCTAGGAGGGGTATGGGGTCCTGCCCACAGAAGGAGTACAGCTTGGTTCTAATGCGCACTGATGTCATGTGACAACCATGAAGCGGGGGGGGGGGGGGGGGGGGGATATTCTGCTCCTTGCCTCCCACCCAGCCGTCTCCCCCAGCAACGTGTTACAGCCGCATCTCACAATTACAATGCAGGACAGTATCTACAGCACAATGAGTCTATGTACACATGGACCATTCCCTTGGCATGCTTTAGAGAGAGACACATACACGCTCACACACATGTACACCTACGTGAGAGCCAAGAGACTTGAGCACACACGCGCACAGTGGAGAAAACTGAAAATGGCACTTCCTAGCATTTGCGGCCTGATTGGGTTGCTGGGGCAGAGGGGGCGGGGGTAGAGAAAAAGGGGATATTTGGAATGTGTGGTCGAGGACAGAATACACTGGAGGGAAAGCGGGTGTTCTCAAAAAGTTAGAGAGGTGGTAGAGGCAGGGGAGCTGAGAAAGGCTCTACGTGGGTTTCCTTTGATAGTCCAAAATGGCTACACATCAGCTCAAATGAAAAACAGAAAAAAAATATATATGGAAATATAAACACCAAAGGCAAGACCTTCTTCTTTTTTCCCCCACAGGTGAAAATGAATGAAGGAAGGATAAAGTGTGTGGGGCATCAATATCCATCTGGTACTTCTCGACTAGTCTCATTTGTACAACGTCAGACATTTTTAGCATGGCGGAACCTAAACACAGCAATCATTAGCTTAGAAGATAGACACATATTCCGGTAGAGGTTCCCCACCCTAAGGTACACTCAGATTTTATTGATGGATCTTAAAGTTGCTTTTAGCGTTGTATTTTCTTCATTTTCATATCCCCCTCCATTTATAAACACACAAACTTGTGAAATAATAGTCTCCCCCCCCCCATTTTGCACTCTCTCTCTCTGTATCTGTGTGACGCACTTTTGTGTGTTTTTGTAATTATTTTTGAATTTTTATTCTATTAACATTTGCTGAGAAGGCAGAGAAGGGATGCTGCCAGCAGCCACAGTGGTACGGCCAAACTGATGGATCCGTTGATTCCTCTCACCGACCCGGGTCCTGCAGAGCAAGAGAGAGAGAGAGAGAGACAGGATAAGGACCTTCCGCCAGCTCCACTGGACAGCTGACTAAGGCTGGCATCAGAGGCAAGGCATGGCCAGGTACTGATGTCTAGCTGTCTGTGCTAATGATGGCTCCCACCTTCTAATTCCCGTCCTCTCTGGGGTACAAGAATGCAAAGGTGGCTAGTTTATTTTGAATATGGAATGACTCCTGCTTGAGAAGCTGCTAATGTGGCTTCCTCTCCCAGTCTCCACACAATTACTGTGGAGCTGACAGTGATTAAGATTGCAAACAGTGGTATGGCTCCTACAGGAGCTCAAAGCAGGCCCTCCCTGAAGACTCATCATAGCAGCTCCATCAATCTCAGATGGGATCAGTCACCGTCTCCGACTTCTTTTTCACAGGAAAGAGGCAGGGTTATTTATGCTTTTATACGGAGCAACTATTATAAAGTAGTGTTTAAGCATGGATGGTACCTTAGCAAGATCAAAAAGCAAGCAAACAAACAAAACACCCGAGTCTTAATGCAGAAGTGGAGCTCATCCTCCCCAAAGTCATCACTGTAGAAATTGAGAACAAAAGCAAATAAAAGAAAGCCAACCTAAGTGTCGAGGCTCAGCAGCAGGTTCAAACCTGGGGCAGCTGAGGATGGACCTCACCTGGGACTGATCCTGGGGTGTCATTCTGAGTCACTCGCATGACCAATGGGAATGGGATGCGGGTTTGGGTCTGAGGGTATAGTGGAGGGAGAGTGGAGGAATAAAGATCCTTGTGGGGGTGATAATGAGTACCGTTGAGGCAGAGGTTGTAAGTCTGACTTACAGCTCACCATGTACACTTCTGGTTCTGTTTCCTCCTTCTGTGTAGCTGTGATCATATTTCATTGAAAGGAAAAATTTAAAAAGGAGAACATTTTTTTTCACTCACTGAAGAGACTTTGATTTTAAGGCTATATGCTTAGACGATGAGACTCAAAATAGAAACTGACCTGACTGTAATTAAGGGCCACTTTGAAATCTTATGGACACATATGCAGGATCTGTGTGAGTGGGCATGCATGGGTGTGTAAAACTGATGGCATACCTCTACAATGGCAAGGTCTTCTAGTGAATGACTTTTCACCAGGCTGGTTAAAATGGATCAAATTTAGGGCGGGTAACAGGGTGACTGAATTCAAGAAGGGACTCCCAATACTCCCAATCTATGTTCCATCTTAAATATCAAAAACAATGATAAGAATAAATTAAAATCAATACAGAGCTTTACAGTACCACAGTGTATTGTGATGCACATTTTGTAAATAAAATTATATATATGAATGCACAGTGGTGTGCTTACTAAAACAAAAAACTGTTTTACAGTGAGATATCAAAGGAACAGAGATATCACATCCACAGTACACATGTGCACAGCTCATCGGGAGCAAGGCTGAATATTTAACCTTGGTGTCTAATTCTAGGGTCTTGGTTGCCACCACATGGCAAATTTCAACAGGCAAGAACAGCCATGTGTATCTTGGTCAAACCTTTGGTGAGTGAAATTCAGACTGGTTAAAACTATTGTTAGTTCAGACAAAAACTACAAGAAGATGGAGACAGTATCGGGGGGGGGGGGAGAGGGAGAGAATGATAAGATATTTTGGCTTGAGCTTTACAGAACATTGCTTAATATGAAAATAGGAACATATGCAAACTTCAAGGCTTTCAATTATGCAAAATGAGCTTTGCCTGGTATAAAGCCATGGGAACAGAATCAAAAAGTTAAATATCCATCATCTCTAGTCAAACAACTCATTCTGAGATTCCCTGAATCTCTATGCTCATCTTAATAAGAGACACTCTGACCACCTTCAGGTTCAGTCTCATGAGACTGGGGCTTGAAGCACCTGAGTGATTGTCACCAGGCTCTGGTGTCCAAGTGTTCTGAGACATCATACAGTGTCTGCTATGACCTCCTCCTGTCCTCTGCCAAACTTCCTAGATGCTTGGGACTGTCAAACTCCCAGGGCTCCTGTCCCAGTAGCGAGTTTTCCTCCTGTATCTTTTCAGTGGCTCTCTCTATATTAGGCATTTGAGTGTCCTGGCACGTGCGTCTATTAATGTACCAGCAAGGTTTCCAGAATAGAGAAAAGCTATACAAAAATTAAGGTCTTATATGCCAAAATGACTTTTGTTTTGAAATGGATTCTCATAAAAAGAGCACAATTTGCTTTTTTCTGTACTCATTTTTAGTGCCAGGATGGGCTACATTGTCTTTCTGACAGCTGAGAAGTGAGTAATATCTAATGACAGCTAAGGAAACTGGTCTTATCATTTTACTCAAGAGGTAGGAAATTTTAAGACAGCAAATGTTCTATTATCTAAAAGCATAATATACTCCTAGCAAGTTAGAAAAACATGCTAAAGTCAACATTCTTCTCAAGGCATTTGCATGCCTGGCTGTGTGTTATCTATGGTCTGCCCATCCCATCTATACACACACGGGCAAGTTTATATTGCTGTCTCGATACTTATTTGTACCTGTATGATACATGTATATATTATTGGTCTTTTGAAATGCATAATAAAAGAAATTAACTTTTATTTTTGTATGTGGTTCTGTTGTAATAAAAATTCATGCTATAAATGTCAATAATTTTTAGTTGTATTCTTGATAGTCTTATTACACATCTGAAATGCATTAGGTACATCTGGTAAAGATATTTTGCCTATATCAATTATTATTTATTAAGTTCTCTCATGAAGATATTTAATGCACATATGTGGCTTCTTCTTGTCACAATTGATTTTTGAGAGTAAATAAGCAGAATTGGAGAAGACTGTAGATGGGTAATAGTTGAAAAATTATTGAAGTTAGGTAAGCAATTATAGATGCATGTGTCTACATAGGAGACTATTCCAGTTTGTGTCTAGTTCAGGGAAGTACAATCCACAAAATCATTAATTATGTTTTAGCTTGTAGTTACAAAATTCTGCTTATTTGTTGATATGCAAATGGTAAATTTTAGTTCCTGTACCAGATGGCTGTGCTCAGCAACTGCTTTCATATAGTGACAGATACAACGAAGGCACAAGTTTGAAAACAGAACTTCGTTTTACGAACAGATAGGCAAATAGGAATCCAAAAGCTTGTTCCGTGGCTTCATATCACAGACCACAAACACATCGTGATATTTAACCATATCCTATATGGTCTCTGTGGGACTTGGGAAATACTCAGTATGGTATTCACAAGGCAAAAATTTTGCTTTCAGAAATAAATGAAATACCAACCCAAATCAAACATGTTTATGAATTAGATCGGGTTTAAAGAAAACCCAAACCGTTTTATCTACTTATTATGTGTCTATGTCAGCGTATGCTTGCATGTCATGATGTCTGTGGCCAGAGGACGACTAATGGTAGCCATTCTCCCCTTCCCTGATGTGGGTCCTCGGGCTTGGTAGCAGGTGACTTTACCCACTGAACCACTGAGCCTGTATGACTTGGGGCTTTTAGCTTTACTAGTAAGAGCCAAACTTCAGGTGCAGTGAAATAATAAATCAAGGTCGTCACGCAGGGATGCAAGACTATACGAAGGTAAATACGAGAGTTCACCTTGTTGTGACCATGTTTATAAAAGGACAAAACCTATAACTTAATGCAAAGCTTATTAAACATCCTAAAATGGAAGAATATGAGAAAGTGTTGGGCAAGATTCTCTGCTGCTGATCTGATGTAGGATTCTGAGCTCATTGCTTTGTTTTTCTTCAAATGCCTGTTTTGGGGAGGCTTTATAATTCGCTGACCAATGGTGCTGCCTTTGTTTTTTCCACTGTGACTGGTTTTATTCCAAGTCATCTTTAACCATGTCAACGGCGATCCCTGGCTGTCCATTACAGCCAGTTAGAAATTGGAGTTAGTCTTAGGTTGTGTTTCAATTATACAAAAAGAGAAAAAAATTGCCTTGGAATTGTCGGAGGCTGATGGAATGACTAAAAATAAAATGAAAGTCTTAGCAATTTATGAAAAAAATATGCTGAATAGCAGAGGCCCACAGTCTGTAGAATCTCCAAAACAGAAGTTCTGTGTAATCTACCAGGCCTGCACAAAGCACTTCACTGGCTTGGGAAGCCATTTTGAAGGCTAGTGGGATAACATTGACTCTGGTGCCACCTTCTGTCCATTTACTGCTAGTTCAGTTTCCTCTGTGTGGTTGAATTTGGGGTTGAAGCCTGTAAACCCCCAGGACTGGAGCTGATGAGAGGAGAGAGAGCCCGGTTTTGAATACTATACCGTAAACACAGACTCTTCCTGCATTTACTCTCTGTATTTACCCTCTAAAAAAGTGAGATTTTTGTCAGCCGGAGCTGTCTTGTAATACAGCTAAGAGCAACAAGTCTTTCTCCTCAAGGAAGGTGTGTTGGAGCGTGGCTGTAGCCTAGTATTTGGGAAGTGGAGGCAGGAGGCCAAGGAGATTATGATCTGCTTGGTAATTTGAGTTTAAGGCCAGCCTGGAATGCATTAGGCCCTGACACACACACACAAAAAGAAAGACCAAAGTAAAACAAACAAACCCCAAACCAGAAAACAATATGAAGCACTTTCTGCACACCATTTATGAAAAATTTAGTTACTACTTGCACTCACACTGATATCTTATCATGATGATATTTGAATAAAAAGCTATACCTTATTCATCATCCACATCAAAGTCCTGAGGCTTCATGTGCACTACTGGGCAAATTAATGGATATTTTGTGATTCTCTTAGGAAAAGATAAAGGGCTAAAGAAGCCACTAATATTTTATGCCTTCTTGCCTCAACAAGTCCTGTCTTAAGAGTATACTCTTGGCTACTTCCTATCTGCTAGATAGTGATAAACTGCAAAGACAACCCACCAACAGGGTACTGGTCTATGCAACCATAAAAGCTCTCTGGCTTTTGGATGCTGGAGGATGTAAATCCCCAAAGAATATGTTTTTATTATTGGTGATGATCGGGGTTGTCTCGTTCCTTTTGTGACTCAGAAGGAAAGTGGTTTTCCTAATGACCACTGACAGCCAATGGATTACCCCTGGGATTTGAAGGAATGTGCCATCTGGACTCACCACTGCTTCCTTTTGACTGGCGTTTGGCTGGAGCTAGACAACGTGAAGTTGATCTAGTGGGTGTAGAAGGTGGACAAGTTGGAAGTCGTTGCTGCTTGCATTTTTAGGGTTTGTTTAATAAAGAATTAACAGGTCTGCCCTGTCTTTGTAAAGATAATAAGTACGTGGCTTATGTGCCACATGGCTGGCAGGAGCACCCAGAAACCATGATGTGGCATCTTTTAGGGAGCCGACAGCCCAGGTAGGCTGCAGCAAGCGAGACTTTCAAGAGTGGAGAGAGAGAACTGAGGCAGGGTGGAAATGTGAACCGCTCCCATGCCTCAGCTCATGAGTTGACACTTAGCTGTTAGGACCAAAAGAGGTGTTGGAGCCCAGCCATACATTTGCTTGACCAGTCAGCAAGTGAGTGTAAAATCCTGAGAGTGCTGACACTGGGTAACTCGTACAAAGTGAGGTCTGTGGGATTAACCATGGACACTTAAGATGAAGCACATAGGGGATGGGGGAGGAAACAGGAGGGGTCAGAACAACTTGGTTTATCCCAGGGATTTAAAGTAAGTCACTGTCAAAAGCACTCCAGGGGCGATGGGTCAGATGGACAGTTCTTTCTTAATAAGAAAGTTCACAATCTGAGAAAAAATATTGTTAACTGCGTTATTGAAATTTGTTATCACAAATCACAATGCTAAAGCAAACTCAAGTGCATAAGATCACACTATATTGCTGTGGAATCTTAACTAATGTCTAGAAGCCATTATAAATTCCATTATAAATCGGAGCCATACCTTTTTGCTTGAAGTGCACGGTGGTACCAATTTCTAAAAAAGAAACATTTAGCAAAACAAAAACAAATAAAAATCTTTATCAACTGAGAATCAACAATGGGGATAGTTTGTCATCCTCCTCTAAGGGAGAATGAGAGTAAGGCAGGCTGGGGATGGGACAGTGGCAGGAAAGGCTGAGAGAGGCTGAGTGATAGTCGAATGGAAAGAAACCTTTCTAAGACCAAGTGAGCAATTAGGAGTCACAAAAAATGAGTGGCAACTGCAGATCCTCCATGCTGTGCACATAGGCATGTACAAGGTCTCCAGCATGGCGTGTGAGTGTAGTCTTGATGCACTGTATGCAACCATAGAATGTGTCTGATCCCCGGCCCTACCCTGCCATTTTGCCCCCACGCACATTGATTGACCCCAGAACTTTAAGTCCACTCCAACCTCAAGCCTCACAGTTGCTGTGTCATCGACTAAAGATGTTCTCCTAGATGCCTCTGCTGCCGGCTCAGTCACTCCAGTCACATGCCTGTCAAAAACCCGTTCCTTTCCTGAACTCAGTCCGAGCAGCACTCAGCACCTCCCGGCATGACATCACTCACTCGCTGAGAGTATTTCTCCTCCCTGAAACACAAGCCCTCCAAGGGCATCCACAGGGCATGGTCCACTAGCCACTGAGTCTAGCTCTCAGTGCCGACCATGAGATATAGAAAGTTACAGCAAACATCCGTTGCATGTATATAATAAGTGTCAAGGTTGAATGAGATCAGGTTGGTTAAATATCTGGATTTCTTTTTAAGTGTCTTTGTCAAATAACTCAAAAGACTCTTGTACCTTTGGAAGTAACTATGTATAACTTCTATGGGGTACCCTTTCCTAGCTCAGGAATGACTAAATGATTGATTAGATGTGGAAGCCCACACTGGCTGTGAAATTCAGATTTTTATTTTTCCTCTGTAGCCATCAGGATCCAGACCTGCATTCCTCAGTAACACAAGCTAGCAGAAAATGTAAAATGGCAGACGTTTTCAGCCACAGACAGCTTTTCGCACGAACATCTGTCATCTTATAGTCCTGCTTCCAATTATTCTTGGGTTTTGTGGCCTCGAGGGTAAAGACCCAAACCATAACTTGTTGTATGTGGCTCTCCTTGCCACCCCCGCCTGTCTATTCTCATAAATATCCATCACATCATGGGCTCTTCTTCATGCTCCTGGAACCACACTTCCTCCCCCGGGGCACTATGGTGTCTGCAGTAGGGTCTCATCACCTTTCAGAATGGGATTGCCACTTTCAGAAAGGAGACTTTCTTGTTCTCTTTGAGGTTACTGGTCTTATTATTTCTTGCCATGCTCATCGGTATCAATTTTCAACGTGTCTGATGCTTCGATTAACGCCTGCCACCTCACTCTGAATACACAATGTTCCAAAACCCCAAATCTCGAATCACTGCAACACAAGACAAGCAAACATGTGCCCCAAATGCTTCTGCCCCACATAAACAGGGAGCCCAATTTAGCACCTAAGCCTCAGCTCTTTGAAACCAGGCCTACAAAGTCACCAGGGCTCAGGACAACCTTCGGATCTCCTCTCTTGGTGATTTTTCATCTGTCTACCCAAAGCAGTCAAGAGGAGAAGTCCCCAAGTGCAATAACGTTTCCTGGTATCACCGTGGCAGTCATAAAGAAGAGCATGGCTATCCCAGGGTCGGGAGCTGATAAATGATTGGCTGTGGATCATCAATATCAATGCTAATGCCAGCCAACCTGTCCCTACGTTTGTAGGTGAGGTGGTTTCCCTGAGCTGGTCAGTCGCAGAGGGAATCGCTCTGAAGGTTCTCTTGTGTTATGAAGGTTTGTGCTGTTCAGAGCACACTTCTGAGGATCTAGGGACACCAGAGCCTCTCCGACCTGTTTATATCTGTAGACAGTCCAATCAACAAAGGCATGGTAGTGTACGTTCATACAGAAGCATGGAGTACATTTCCTTCTATGAGTCAGCTATGATGCCAATCACCCAATGGATTCTAGACCCTAGAGGGGACCATCTCAAGGGAAGAATTATGTGCTTTCCTTTTCTTTTCCTTTTTATATTGGCTTCACAGGTTTCGTGGGAAGAAGTTTAAGCAAATGTTTGGATGGAAAGGGCCAGCGGCTCTGATGAAGCTAGGAAGTGTTTCTTAACCATTCAGGGCCCCAGCTTACATTTTCTACATGATTTGAAGAACTTGGCACACACCGGTCTATTCCCTGGAGTAGATCAGCACTTAGTGTGCTATCCTTGCACCCAGCACAAAGTTGAACAAGAGTGGTCGTTACCATCTTGTGCTGAAATCCTTCTTGAGAGGGTTATCAATGCAGTTTTTGTAGTGAAAGGAAGATATCCTCATCCAAAAGCTGTGGAGGTGTGTGTGCTAACAATACGATGAGCAAAACAGTAGGGGACCCTGGCACTTGGAACACAAAGAGGCCAGAGCTAACTAGGCAACATGTTCTTTAGGACTCAATTGCTAATATGCTCACAGGAACCTGTCACCCATTCAGGCTTGGGTGAGAAGCTGTGTGTTCTGAATAAGAATGTTGGGGAACAATTCACAATGAAGAGGAAGAGTTTCAAGAAATAAATTGAAACACCACAATACTTTACTTTATGAAGCAACTATGCAAAACACTTGCATGTGTATGCAATAGTGCTTTAAGTATTTTTAAAAGACAAATCAAATGTCTAGTTACATTTTAGATACTCCTTCCTATTAGGGCAAGAAGTTGATTTCTTTGTGAAATAGAAGGTCTTTAAACTAACTTCTAGTTTTCTCTGTGAAAATGAAGTAGACTTGTGATTTTTGTGAACTATCTCCTACTTACCCTGTTCGGGAACAGATAATCTCTTTGTGAGGAAGAAAACTGGATGATTTTGAGGTTGTTTGAAAACTTGGTTATGTGCTGCCATCTTGTGGTCACATTAGGACATGTTCCTTGGTGCAGTCGGAAGACATTATTTCTGTCCACCAGGTGGCAACATTGAGAGAAATGACGTGTAGCTTCCCTCCTGTGAAATGTCACTCTTTAAAAGGGGCGTTCCTATGACTGCAGACAAGTTTTTAATCTGGTTCACACTGCCTGGAAATCATTTTTTTTTTCCGTTAGTGAAATATGCTCTTATGTTCTTGACCAATGCTGAATTGCCAGGGATACGGTACTTTGGAAGGATTCTCTGAACACAACCACAGTCTCTGACTTTTACGTCTTTCGTGAAAATGTCTTCCTACATATTGATCTTGCTTCAGAAAATATGTTAAATAAGCGAGCATAGAGGTGCAGGTTAGAAGTATAAGCAAACACATCTGCCGTAAGGGTACGGACAAAACTTGGGGCGTGGGGATTCTAGAGAAGGTTCTAGACGTTCTCAGTGTTGTCAAATGCTGACTTTTTAACCCCTGAGGTGGGGGCAAAAGGGAAAGAATTTAACACTAAGAAAGGCGAGTACTCGGAAAATTTTGTTTATGCTGATTATACTAACGTGCCTTTCATTTTTGACTTTCAGATGCTTTATAAACAGCTATGTTAGAAAAAAACCTGCATTCTCAAAAACACTGGAGAGTCTCTCTGGGCGTGGACAAACATCGTCCTTTCGTTATCAACAAGATGCTATTTCTCAAGCACCAAGTTAAGTGTGCGGACATGCTAGTTTGCTAAACACCACCACCCCAGTGAACGCGTGAGCCAGTGAATGAACTCGCTTAAGACCTCAGGGACCAGCCCAGCTAGGGAGCTAGCCAGGAGAAATTGTAGTCAGAACCACAGTACCTCAAGCCCTAAGTGACACCTAAGCCAGGGTGTCACTGGGAGGTAAGTCATTTCAAAAGCCCTATCAAGAGGGGGCTCTGGCCTTCCATTCTGTGATCTCTGTCTTCCTCTGTATTCTTTCTTCTCCCCTCCTCTTTCCTTTCTTCTCTCTCTCATCTCTTCTCCTAAAGTGAGGACTTGGAGATATTTCACTAGAAACTTGTTTCAGTTAGAGAACTTTCGTGTTATCTAAGAGAACGTGAGTATCTTATCAGATACAGAAAAGCCGTCACTCGTGCCTCTTTGGAGTTCCGTGGTGGGGTTAGAGGGCGGCGGGCCGGAATGAAACAGCAAGACTTTAAGATCAGAAGTAGCATTGCATAGCTTGGCGTTTAACCACAGCTCTGCCCCACAGCTCACCAGCCTCCATTCCTCCCTGTTTACACGGAGGGGTCCGGGGAAGGACTGGAGTTGACACTGTTTGCACAGCTGTTGTGATTCCAGAGCATTTATTTGAACATAAGTATCTCATTTATTACCCGATGCAGACGTGTTGAATAAGAGAATAACAGCCCTTATCTACGACACAACCCCTTCAGAGAGGCCGGTGTTCTGCCTCGTTTGCTACAGGTTTGAAAATTAACACATCGGTAGCTGACTTTATACACTTAGTGACAATTTTTTTCTGGGTCAGAGTTAATAATTTTCTGGGTAGAGTGTCCACAATGGATAAAGGTTTTGTCTTCCAGAGTTCCAGAGGCTTGAATGTTGCATGTAAGAAATGTGGTTTAAATCACTAAGACAGTCAATGAAAAAAGAAAAGGTGGGGGTGGTCAGGTGGTGGGGTGGTGAAAGGATGGAGGGAAAGGGGGTGGGGGTGACTCCAACCTTTCCTCTCCTTCTCTTGCTGTCACTGAGGTCTCAGAGAATAACATTTGCAAGGCTCCTCTGTAGAAACTGGTGGGGTTTTGTTCTTTGACATTTTATGTGTGCCAAGGTTTTGAAAAATAAAACCTTTATTATTATAGTGGCTTAAAAGAGGGACATTTTTATTAATTCAATTTTGAAAGCCACACTTTGGAAGTTATTAGTTTCTTCCTCATGGGCTTCTCTGCTCTACTCAGAGGCTTTAGGGATTAGCAGCCTCTACCTCCAAGTATGATTATTTTCCCTTTTGTCAAAGAAAAAGATATGCCCTGTGATTCCTATTTGTATTGCTAGAGCTTTTGATTTCTTCCATGTATGATATTCAATTTGTTTAAATCTTAGTGCCTAATATTTCTAGAATATTGGTTTCCGGGAATCATGGGGAATCAGTCTGGGTCTAGATGAGAGAGGAAAAGGTAGCCTGAACCTCAGTGTTGAGGATCTTCCATAGCTGTCCTTGTTTGCTTACATTATTGCAGAGGACCCAACCCAGGGATCCAACCCTGGGTCTCACACAGGCCAGACAAGTGCCCGACTAGTGAGCTCTGCCCTCAGTCCGAGGTTGCATCGGGGTGTAGGCTAGAAGCAGGCAGCTGTTGCCTTCGGTAACACAAGCTTTCTGCCTCTGCCTGAGGAGAGACCGTGAATGTGCTGAGGTGGAAAACATGCCAGAGTGGAAGGACTAGACAGCCTGAGCTGCTTCTCACCCTACCCCTGTTCGAACCCTGAGCAAGACAGATGTTTCCCAGCCTTGGAGAAGCTGGGAAGTAGGGGAGACTCTGGAGCATGTGAATAGTGCAGATATTTAGATGAGATATTTATTTATATTCTATCAATGTCGCTGTCTCTGAGGAAACAGATTGTATATGATCTTCATTTTCTTTTTTGTAGTCCCAGGATTTAAAAAAAATCTTGTCAAGAGGAGATAGTGTTTTTATTTTAAAAATGTAAAACTATAGAAAACAACTTATGCATTAAAATATATGCAGGGTAGTATGGAAACAGTGCAGTAGACGTTCCCTAAAATATATACATATATGAGGGTGATCTAAATAAAATCACAAGATAAGTGGGGACACAGCCTCAGCTGGACATCTCTTGTCAACAAATAAAACTTTCAGTCCTGGAAATATCTTGCCTCTATCCAGTTGTTGGGCAGAGGAGTTCCATGGAACCTCCAAACAACCTAGGGTGTCGCAAAGAACCTAAGTTGCTTTGCACAAACTGCTGACAAGGCTGCGTTGTTGAAGACAGCACCTACACAGTTTGTAACATGGAGAAGTCGCACTGGTGCCTACATTAGCCTTTATCCCTTTGGGCTCGCATCTTTGGTACAGGGAGGTACTTTGTGAATTAACAAAGGAGAAACGTAAACACCAACCCAGCTACAAAACGTTTGACCTATAATGGTGTATTGAAGGAGTAAGCCACAAACAATGCCACACCAGTTTGGAATTATGATTAATAGGGTGGTATTTATTAAAAGGGGAAAAAAAACTTACAGATCACCGTCCCAGACAACAGCCCTCTGCGCAACCAGGAAGGGAGTATAGTAGCCAGCGGAGCAGGAAGTGAAGAGAGAGAGGAGAGGGAAGTGGCCACATTTTTAAAGGGAGAGAGACCACGCCCCAATGGGCTGGTATCTCATTGGCTATAGGCTGGAGGGGCGGAAGGACCTCACGCAACAGTGTATTGCCCGCAAGATAAACTAGAGCAATGGTGTCACCATGGTGGTAGCCAACCAATGTCTGATTTGAATTAAGGCCCACTCGATGAGATAGAACCCATACCCACCACAGCTTGAGTGACCAAGAACCTGAAACTAGATAGCCCAGGGACGTAGGTAAAGGAAAATACTATAATAAAATGATTCCTAAGGACATTCTGTTATACTCATAGATCAGTGCCTTGCTCAGCCATCATCAGAGAAGCTTCCTCCTGCAGCAGATGGGAACAAATACAGAGACTCAACGCCAGACAACTCGCAGAGAGTGAGAGATCTTAGAACTCTCAGCCCTAAATGGAATGTCTCCATCAGACCCTTCCCCTGGGGGATTAGAGAACCCTACAGAAGCGGAGGATCAAGGAGTTTAAGAGCCATAGGGGATGGAAGACACCAAGTAAATGAGGCCTCTAAATCAGTGGGCTCAACGTACAGATGAAGTCACAAAGGCGGAGGAAGTTTCCCAGGAAGCACTCTCAATATCAGCATGTGAGAAACAGCTGCTAAGGGAAGCAAAGGGAAGCAGAAGGAGTGGACAGAGAAAGGAGATCAGCTCTGTGAAGAACTCTAAACTCAGATAAACCCTACAGTTGCCTGGCATGGTGGAAGGGGGCCTTTCTAAGTCCCATTCTCCCATCAGTCACTGGCTCAAGCTGCCTGGCTGAGGGCAGTGCATGAGGAGTCCTTCAGCTGCGAGCCATCAGCTGCCAGTACTTCAAGCAGAAGGAAGCAGACACGCTCCAGGCTTGAAGGAGTAATCTAGGCGAGGTGCCCTTTGTGGTGCATGGTCCAGTGTGCTCTCAGGTAGCATCTTTCCTTACGCTAGTAAAGATGGCAAAGAAAGTGGCTCCCAGGATCCCGAATGCCCACAACCTTCTCTGGGAACTACAGGCAAAGTCCTAAGGAAGGTTCTGATTGACTAACATGCTGCTCTGTTCAAGTCTGGAGTATACATTTAAAACTGCATTATTTTGTCTATATTATGCACATTGCTTTTTAAATCCAAGGATTATGATAAATAATAATTTCAAGTATTTGGAATGCTCTGATGATTGTATGTATCTATGTAACATCACTTAAAACAAGCTATAGAATGTGTTCCTTCCCCCACAAAATTTTCCCTTTGCCGTGAACTTGAAAGGAGCAGGTTTTAATTTCTACTATTTCAAGTGTTCCCGGACTTCATATCATTATTAACATGCTACATGCAAAAAATCAAATCTAGAGAAAATTTTTTTTTTTGATTTTTCGAGACAGGGTTTCTCTGTAGCTTTTGGTGCCTGTCCTGGAACTAGCTCTTGTAGACCAGGCAGGCCTCGAACTCCCAGAGATCCGCCTGCCTCTGCCTCCCGAGTGCTGGGATTAAAGGCGTGCACCACCACCGCCCGGCTCTAGGGAAAAAATTTAAAAGCATTTTTTTTTTCTGATTACTTGGCAGTTGGCTGGCAATATTCTAAGCAGACTGCACCCCTTCCCTACAAGTTTAGTTGGCAGGTATCACAAAATGAGACAAAAGAGAAGCCAGCATGGTTGAAGTCTAATTTCTCTAAGGACTGTGTCTTCCCAGTGTGAAGTGGGAAAGCAATAGAAGAGGCTTATACAGGCCTACAGACACCTTAGATTAGCTTGATGTACTGGTGGTTCTTCCTGTAAGGTATATGACAGCTCTGGGCTCTGCCCCGTGGATTGTTATAGAAAATAAGTCTCATTTATCACTCACAGTGTGAACAGAGGACTCCAGTAAAATCAAGGCTGCTTTTTCAAATTCCGAGGGTTCCATATTTACCCTGGTAGGCTTAATTTTTAATAATAAGTGCACTAAAGTGTCCCAGAATGCCTACAGGCTTACGTTGAACAAAGGGTTCTCTGGGGTCTGTAATTCAGAAAAGGTATGTGTGAGATCAGAATGCTCACAAAGCAAGCTCACTTGACACAGTTGTCAGTGGGAGCTCCCGGCCCGGCAGGCAGTTTTGTCTTTAAAGAGGTAACAAGTGTTTCTAGCCTTGTCCCTAGAATGCTCCGAATTGTACCTGTGGGCACCATCTTGGTCTTTAGGCTCTTGCTATAACAGAGGCTAGATAACTGCTTTATAACGACGCAGCCCAAACCCTCTCTAGTTGCTGATTCTATTAAGTTGTTAAAGCAGAAATAGATTCTAAGATCTATGCTTTAGACTACACATATTCTGTATATTTTAATGATTTTTTGCCCCTTCGTCTATTTGAATTGCTAAAAAAGGATTAAAAGCAAAGGTTTGCATGGATCTCTAGAGGGTTTTACTTTTTTCTTATCCTGCCTCTTTTTGGTTTTACTCCCTGCTCTCTTATTCCAAGGTCTAAACTGTGAATTTCAGAATCATTTAAATATACATTTTAGGTTCAAAATCCTGAAGGATTCAATGCAAGCAATTTTTTTAATCCATGTAATGTGAGTTTTCATTTTTGTATGTTTCAAAATCAAAAACATTTGAATGCTGCGAAAGGAATAAGCAACTGGCCTGTGGAATTTGAATGCAGAGAACATAAGTGAATCCGTGAGACTTCCTAGGTTTAAAAGTTCCTGGAAATAAGAAGATTATGGATTTAAAAATGTCGGAGTGCTCTGTGCTCCCCGTGCCTACACCTGTGCGGTTGAATGTGACAATGTGACAATGCAGGCCTTGGTAAGGGAAGCTATGCCTCTGGTGCCTTCTGGTGGCTTTCTTCCTTGATCTGCAGGAAACCTCAGTCACAAGGTTTCTGTGTCTACAAGTCCTTCTGTATATTCCTGCCACAGATGACCACAAGTACAATATCTATCCAAACTCCTCCCAAACTTCCTAAAAACAAGGCTTACAATCTGATATTCCTACAACTGAAAAAGCTAGACACTACCACAAACTCTATTAGCAGCTGTAAGATTCTTTGGAAGTTCAGCTGGTAAGCAGACCCAGTATACCCCAGACAACGAACCTTAGGCAATGCTACTGCTATAGAACACACAGTACCTGTGCTTGCCATACATTCCGCCAAGGTGATCTTTCTCATAACAAAGCAAAAAGTATCTTTCGTAACTCCTCCATCCCTACCTCTTTCTCTCCCTCCCTCCTTCCCTCCCTTCCTCCCCCCTCCTTCTCCCCCCTCTTGTTCTTCCTTCCCTTTGTCTTCTTACCTTGTCAAATGCAAAAGAACAGAAGTAAGAAACTCAGGGAAATGCCTCTCCCACTAGATATTAAGAACCAAATGGACTTTATATTGAACACCTGTCAGTGAGGCTTTCTGGATTCTATACTTTTGTGTGTGCTGGGTTACTCTGTTTCTCAAATCCCTCTCCCCCTTTCTGCTGTTCAGCTTCCCTTCCCTGGGAAAGCATCCTTGACCTACTGACCTACAGTACCTGGTTCTGTTTTCCTCAGCACCTTGAAGGTACCCTAATATGGCAATTAACAGAGGTGACTTGTCTACACCACAGACTTTACCATGCGCTCTGTAAACCTTCCTTGTGTAGACACTGTGGTTGACTTCCTCTGCACACTTACTCCCAAAGGCCCAGCTCAGAACACATTCTAGGATAACATTTCTTTGAGTAAATCAATGGTGTCTTCATAACACTGTTCAAGGCCAAATTAACTTAGTTTGAGCCCAAAATGAGTTTGATTGAGAGCTATCAAGGAATGTTCTTTCTTGTGTTCCTAGTGAGTAGGCAGCTTAAGGAAGAGAAAACATGAACTCTAAAGGAAACACTACAAAGCAAAAGCCAGAGCAAGAGGGGAGCAAAGAGAAGCCCACAACCGGAGGATCAGAATGGGCGAGTTGAGCCTCCAGGGAATCAGTCTCTCTTTTCCAGCTGCCCTTAGAAGCATTTGGTGGCAAACTTACCTGTGTTTCGGAACTCTGGGGAGATAATTTGAAAGTTCCCCAAGTTACAGGAGCTTGTGAATCAACAACAACGTTCAAGTTATTGTTTAGTGTCTGCTCTCCAATCACTCCTTGCTTCCGAGCAATGAGAAGGCAAACCACACAGGTAATTTCGACAAACAAACAAACCCAAAACATTGTCCAATGGCCAAACAAGTTTTACAACATATAACATGGCTGGGGTATTTGGAGCTGTGTGAGCTAGATAGAGCATCTGGGATAGCTAGAGTGAACACCCTAGGTACTGCTCTCTTTCACTGCCGGGAGTAGCCCCGCCCCCTGTCCCACTCTCATCCCTGCTGAAAGGATGCTATACCTGCCCCAGTGATCTCTTGGGCAGTAGCAGAAGTCATGCTGGAAATGCAAGGTCCCTAAGGTGGACAGATGAGCAAGAAACGTTCCTATGAATTATTGTAAAGATAGCATATTGGTGGTGCTGGTGTCAAGTGTGTATACGTGTCATAGACATGAGGAAAGGGTTTTTTCCTAGTGTTAGTGAAAAGCAGATCAGTGTAGTCACTATGGCAGCCTTGGCTCCCCCGTGGCCAATTAGAAACCTGGATAAATGCTTGGAAGGCCCCTCCTCCCCCGATCCGTGGTGGATAGAAGCTGACAATTCTCAGCAGAGTCCCAGTGAGTAGTGGGCCGACTCCCCTCTTACATCTGGCACATAGGAACCCCTTAAATTGGAATCCCATTCTCATTAATTCACGCTGCGTTCTGACTTGGCAGGCGTGTTTCCTCACAGCGGTGTGTGAGGGGAGATGTAAGGGGCGTGCTTTACCTTTCGTTTTCTCCATCAAAGTGCTCGTTTAATTTAATACCTACAAATAACTTAGGATGATGAAAGAGCATCGTGAGGAAAGAGGAACTGTGTAAAAAGAAGTTGTTACTAAGGTTAATTTGTATCCTGCCTCTTTAGAAATTGCTGTTTCCTTCAGAGAGATTCTACAGTGGCTTTCTGGTGTTTGTATGACAGTGACCAGTGGCTAGAGGTGATTGGTGCTACTCTCCAAACTACTATTTTTGTTTTGTTTGAAGGGAGTCCAAGAGAATATGTATATGGGAATGCAAGATGAACCTGAACAAAATGTAGAGAAAAAGAAACCGAGAAATGCATATAGGAAAATAAGAACTGCAGGTGACAGAGGGAGAGGGAACCAAGGGACAGACTAAAAATAAGGTCTATATTCAGAAGGAGACTATGGTATGGCGTTTAATCAAGGTCTGGGAACACACTGATACCTTCGTACTTGGAGGAGTATGTACTATACATATCCTGTCTGGGTAGCGGGATGCTGAGGATTAAACCAAAGACCAGTGGCATGCCAGGCAAGCTCTCTATTACTGAGCCACTTGCTCATTCGTCTCCCTCCCCTTTCACCTCTCAGTGCTTTCTCTAAGGACTCTACCTCCATGCTGTGTCCAAGAACCCAGAGATAAGCACCTAAAGAAAAGACCTACTCCAGCTCTGCCCACAATGCCGCTCACAGCACTTTCATGCTGAATAGCATGTGGGGAACACTAACGCAAGCACTTCTGGGGTACACTCAGCAGACCAGAGGAGCTCATGCCAGCCTTTTCTGCCCATGCAGGACCCCGGTCTTCTCATTCTGTGTATGCCAACATTTTCCACTGTAAATCTCATTGAGCTCTTCGTAGGAGGCTTTGTTCCTTTTAATTAAAAAGACAAGAATGCCAATTACTTAAACTTAATCCCCAAATGTAATTGTTACTTTGAAAGATTCTTTTTTCCATAAAACTCATGCAAGAGTAATATTTCCAACAAATTAAAATTTAGTGGAAGCTTGAATTTTCAAAAAAAAATCATTTTCAAATCCCAGCTGGTTCTGGAAATCAAAATAGCGCAGCAAGGCATAAACAAAGGGATGAGACCAGGAAAGACTGACTGGGGTCCACAGATCCAAACAAGAAGAATAAGAAAATATGAAAGAAAAACCCTAATACTCAGAATTTCCCTTCCTGGAAATCATGTTGTCAGGCCTTTAGCCATTTAGCTTGAAGCCAAATGTAAATCCAGAGAGAAATAACACTGCCAAGCGGCTGGTGGACATTTCAGTAAGGTAGTGGGTACATCTCATAGAGATTCGTGATAGCAGATTTCAGTAAGACTGGATCAGTAAACAAATCAAACAAAGAGGAGAAAGGCATAGAGAAGTAAGATATAGACACGGGAGTAAGACCTCACCATTCCGTGGCATTCAGTGACCTACTGACACCACGTGAAGTAATGGCACAGCTGCAATTGTCTCTCACAAGTGAGGAAAGGAAAATCGTCAGGAAGACTGCTGATACCTATCCTAAAAAGCCAGAGAAGAAGGTGTGCAGATGGTGCCTTAATTGTTCTCTTGTGTGTTAACCGCAGCCATGAAACCCAATATGGACAAGTTCAACAGAGCCGTCATGTATGGGCTGCCCATGCATGCTTCCCCATTGATAGGGCATAAATTTCAATTTAAATTTCTACTATAGCCAGTGAAATTTCTGTGAGTGTGTTATGTTATGGCTGCATGAGTCTTCTCAGAAGAAGTAAGACCCTTATTTCTGTCAGTGAATAGGCAGGGATAGACGTGTTTCAAAACTTAAAACTCCGTAGACACAATCCATCTCTATCTTTGTCTCATACAAACTGCACATCCTTTGGCTTGTTGACTTTGGGATACTATGGTGTGGTAGTGTGGTCACTGAGAAGTGAGTGTGCCACACAGCAGAGAAGGGTGACATTTTGAGGCTCCTCTTTAAGATTTTTATTCTGGTATGGGTAAAAACTAAGACAAAACCTCTTTCTTTTTCACTTGGCCTTGAAGTAGCTTTTATCTTAAGCTTCTTATAACAGGGTGGGCATGTAAACCATGCTTGGGATTCACAATAATCAAACTACAAGGAAACCCCACACAAGTCACGTCTTTCTGATGCTCATGCCCACGTGGCATGAACATACCTCTCAGGATAGTGGTCTCAAAAGCCACAGAAGAATGTGCATCTGAATATGATTATTGAAAATTCAATATGCTTTCTTTCTAGCGTCCTTCTTCATATAATATTTAAAATACCACTTTGAGCTTGTAGGCATGAAAAATACAATTTCTTTCCCATTTCACAGTTGGAAAAACTGAATTACAGAGAACAATGCTAGTAATTACCCATAATTAATAGAGGTGTGTATGCAAATCAGTCTGAATAAGTGTGTGAAATTAGATGTAGTGATGCCAGACAGCCCTTTTCCTGTGTTTCTGAGTGCTTTCGTGCAAATCTCTGTGTTAGTCAGGCATACAAATATGACTTTCCAAAAAACTGTATGGATAATAGAGTGACTATTATGAATGTATGTATTGTAGTGTGAAAAACCAATTAGATGGATCATTGCAACTTGTTAGATAGGTGTATATCTAATGAGCATTATGAATACATATATAATGATGGTTGGTAATGTATTATATAAATCTATAGATAGCCTGGGTTTAGTATGAGGTAGAGTGGATTTGAGTATACTTTGGGCAATAAAATGTGTGGGAAGAAGTATCAATTTGTTATGATTATGGGGGTTGGTTAAGATAGTCCATACAAAAGACCTAATAATGAATTGGTAAATGAGAAACACATTATGTATGTTAGATATTATTGTTATTCTTTATATTACCAGTGCTGCACCAGATGAACGTGTTAGATTTAAAAGTTGATAGGGGCATCTTCTCCTTGATTTCCAGCATGATATATTCAGATAATAAGTGAAAATGTGAGGGTTATCCAGCCATCTCTAAAGCATGGGTTATATGCTTCTCCTATTTTCCCTTCCATTCTCTTGGAACCCCATTTTAAGAACCCATGCACAGAAGAGTCCCCGTAGGGGCAGATGTGTCTCTTTCTGAACTGTAAGTGGAGCTTAGCTGTTGGGCTCCCAGATTTGTTCATAAGGACACCAATCTCCTTTGGGGAGAAAACAAAACAGGGCAACTTCAAATTCATGTAAATCTGGTTTGTTTGTGGATTCGATTGTGCGTTTTTTTAAACTTTAGTTTTGGAGAATTTGCTTTGTTTTCAGAGTGAACTTTTAGATAGCTACATTAATCATGCAAACCCAGCCATGTGCAATATGTTTTTATCAATGGGAAAACAGGGACTGAATGGCAAGCAGCTGTGAACAAACCTAGTGCAATGCCTGGACCTGGAAGATAATCTCAACATTTCCCAGATCTACTTGCCACATGGGGTTAGTGATTGGAAAGGCTGTTCACTTGGGATAAATAATCAGATGAGAGACAAACAAATAAGACACATTCATTCCTGTTCTTTAAAAAAAAAAATAATATAGGCAGTGATTGGAGAAGGGTGGGCTGATAAAGTCCCGAGAGGCGCACGCTCAGGGGAAATTTTGCTTAGAAGCTGTAAAGACGAAAGAATGGTGGTTGTCCTTGTCCTCCCTTCTTAAACTTGATTTTAACTTTCTAATGCTCTTTTCCTTTCCCCAGACTGAAGCCATCCTCCTTCTCAATGTGAGGGCATCTTCCAGTAAGATGAAAGGTTTAGCCCAAGTTGGCTGAAGGGAGACACCACCATTGCCCAGGCTCACAGAAACCCCTGGAAATGGCTCGAGCCAAACAAAAAGGGAGAAAATTATCTAGAAATTTAGAGCTGACTCTTCCCTCATTTTATAATTCACTGGATTTTCTGCAGTGCTATAGTTGAGGTATTTATGCAAATATATGCAATTCAGGACTAATTTCAGAATGAATAAATCTAAATTAAAATTAATGGGAAAATCCAACTATCAGAAACAAATCAAGAAGGAAGCAGCATTTATTCTCCACACATATATATTATTAATAATTGATATTCTAATTAATATACAGATATATTAATTAGGGAATAGTAAAGCACCCTCCTTTTGTTGTTTTGGTTTGTGTTTGACCCAGAGGTAACTGCACTGGAAAATTTCTATTTGGCCACAGGCAATATATATTACCTTTGGTGTCATTCAGTATTGTGGTATCACTGCAGACAGGGCAATTCATTCCCAGATGGCCTGAGGGCCCCTGGTGGTTGGGACAGGAGAGGATTAGAGGGGCCACCCTCTAATGGGAGGCACTAAGGAAAGAAGCCATTGTAATGAAAAGCATTTCTACTGGGTTATGGTTAGGGGATGAGGTTCTTTCTATTGAAGAGGGCAGACAGTGAGCAGCCTTTTTTGTGACTTTCAAGTCACCTTGAAGAAATCAATTGGTCTAACATCCTTCAGGCCATTTGCCTCAAACAACAATCACAAGACAAGGTTAACACTTTGGGGATGGAAGCTAAGATCCCAAATAGATGATGACAATATGTAATAGTTAATTAAATAATGGAATGATACACAATAGTGGTGGCCACAGTAAGATATGCTTTTATAGGTGTTTTATAAGACTGATTGTCACTCTAAAGGCTTAGGCATTCTGTCATTGTCTTTTCTTTACACAGGAAGGTGCATTTCACATGGGAGGCCTTCTTGATTGGAAAGAGAAGGAGAAAACGTGATTGGGTCCCTAGAAAGGTGGTGCCCTTGCCAAGAACAGGGCATTTAAGAGAACTGGGCATTCTCCAGGAACCTCTCCCACCAGCTATCCCATGTCTCCATGAACAGCTTTTCAATCCCTACTAGCAGAAGCCAAATGTATTAGTAGAAGATGAACTACATTTTCTAAAAACTATCTAAGAAAGCTAACTACAGTCTACATAACACAAAATCAAGCGAGGGTCATTCTCCAATCAAGAATTCAGTATTTGGGAAGCAAAGTTCCACAGCATTCAACAAGATCAGTCCCTCGGTGAGGCTGCACTTCAATGTGCGGCAGCTGTCCTCTGTGAACAGTGTCTGGCGTTTCTTTGTTCAGCCACAACGCATGATCCTGAGTCTGTGCCTGCAGAGCCACTGTCACAGAGACATTCGGAGTCATCCTGATACTGTGCAAAGCTCATCTCGGACAGGGCATGACCTCTTCGCAAATGTGATCCACGGAGGCAGATGTGTGTGTGTGTGTGTGTGTGTGTGTGTGTGTGTGTGTGTGTGTATGTGTGTGGGGGGTTCCTCATCAAGACGTGTTTGCAAGTTGCCAACAAGATAAAATGGTGTCAATCTCTGTGGCAACACTAGAAGCTAAATGTCTTAAAATAATTGTGGCATGTCAGGAATTCAAGATGGAATATTTTCTACAAACGCTACACTTCCTGTCAAGTCTGAAAAGCAGGCACACTTTAACAGTTTTATTTTTAGTGGCCAGGGTAAGGAACAGCTTTAATTAATGCTTTAGGGAAGTTGTTCTATTCAACAGAGTTCCAAGTTGTATTCTAACATAGTCTAGACTGCTCTTAAAATTTATTGAGCTGTCTTGTCAGCTCTAGAAACCTTCTACTACTCATTGTAAATACAATGAAAGCAAGTTTGCATATATGTGAAGGCATACATATGCAAAACATGGCATTATTGACAATCTGAAGATCTCCTGCTCGGAACTTCAGTTTGGGCAAGTTAATGAAACACGATCCATCTTCAAATTTATGAAGCAGCAACTTTCTTCCTATAATTCTGAGCACATTTTCCTTTAGTGTGTATGATAATCTTATTTAATTGGATTTATTTTTTTCCACACTAGGCCCTGCATGGCCTAGTTTCCTTTTTTTTTTTTTTCCTCACGACTTTGAGTGTTATTTGAGAATCACTTTTCTGGGATTTAATTTCAATGGTAGGTTGGTTTCACTTCAATTCTTTTGTATTATTTTAATTTTATTTGCCAATTTGCCTTTAAATACCCTTAAGCTAGAAAGTTGTGGCTGTGACTTTGCATCTAAATGTGATGTAGGAGGCAAAAATTGAATTTGAATATGTAGAAAGTTTTATGAAAAGAATGCAGAGTGGTTATTTTTTAAATTGTTATTTGCATTGTCTAAAGCATTTATGTTTAAAAGGTAAAACATGCAAGATGTTCAAGAGTTTAGGAAAAGCAGTGTTCATGTAATTGCGTTGTGTTTAGTCTTTGGGAAAATACATTTTACAAGCAACTCTAATGACCGTAGGTTCAGAGTCTATAAACATTTGTGTTTTGGGGTGGCCAGTAGGATCTTCAATGGGCGTTTTTTTTTTTTTTTTTTTTTTGTGGGTCAGAGAGTTACAGCCAGCACCCAGGCAGCTATGTTCCCAGTATGGAAGCTCTTAGAGACCCGTAATACATACAGATCGAAATGCATTATTCCCTCTCTGTCTGACTTGAAGTTAAGTCAGAGACACATCTGTTACTCTCCACAGATTGTCTTGTTTTGCAGCATTTAAGGGGAAATGGTAACTTCTAATAGATGTGGATTTTGCGAATGTGGCTTCCTCTTTTGCCTTTTTTTTTTTGCATATTACATGTTGGAGAATGACCCAGGAACAGAACTACAGTGATAAAAATCATACTGACCTTGAATGGGGTGGGGGACTGTGGGTAAAACACGCTCTGAAGGGGAAGAATGGTAAACATCATGGAGTGTTTAAATACACAATTCTCAAGGCTGATTGCTTAAACAATGACAGAACAGGAAATTCCTGCCTATAGAATCTTATCTCCCATGTGGCATTTATTTGTTCTTCCTGCTAGATATCAAGGACAAATAGCAATGAAATTATAAATATAAAACGCCTTTTTAAAAAAAGCAAGAGTAGGGAGCCAGCATAGAGGTAGTAACCCTCTATCTGGGGTCCTTTCCTCTGCTAGAAAATCCAATACTGAGATGTTATCTTTTTAGGAAAAGGGAGTAGAACAGAATATACATGTTATAAAATCTTTCTTGGTCCTGTTCTTGTCTCTGGCTCCTGATAAGTGGAACTATGGCAGCTACCATCTGTTTCCTTTCTCTTATCCTATCGCTTTTATCAGCTTTATTTATCCAAGCACCTAGACAACTTATTCTGGGAAGCACTAGCTCACCTTTTCTCTTTTGGGTTTTACTTACATACATCCATGCCAGAGGAAAACGACTCCCTGGTAAAACGTTTCTTGGAATGATAACGTTTTATCTTTAGTCCGTCTCTTAATCCTACTCCTTGCTATACCCAGTGTCCTCTGAAATTTGATTCACCAGTCAAAATTTGATGATATATCCCATTAAATAATAGCAAGTATTTTCCTTGGAACACTGGGGTCTCTGTATGTACATCTCTCACATGCACAGTACCATAATTCGTCTTCCTGTCATTTAAAGATACTGATGGCCGGGCGATGGTGGCGCACGCCTTTAATCCCAGCACTCTGGAGGCAGAGGCGGGCGGATCTCTGTGAGTTCAAGACCAGCCTGGTCTACAGAGCTAGTTCCAGGACAGGCTCCAAAGCCACAGAGAAACCCTGTCTCGAAAAACCAAAAAAAAAAAAAAAAAAAAAAAAAAGATACTGATGGAATTTAGGTTCTAGAGCACCTTCCACACTTCTTATTAATATTCTCAGTTTGACTCTAAATCCTTCCTGAGGCTCTTTAAACAAGGTAGAATAATGTGGCAAGGTTCACCACTTGTCAACTCCTAACTGCATAGCAGAAGACAATTAGTGTGCTTACTTCATTTAAATAAGGATAAATGTCAGATGAACATCAGTCACGACCAAACCATAGAGAAATACACACATTCAAGCTTGTTCTGCCTTCCATCTCGTCCTGTAAGATCAGTAAGGAAAAGTTGGTTTTTCCCGGTCTTTAGGTCTCCCATATATCTGGCCATCGAGAAAAGTACCAGGCACCTTACGCAGTGTACCCTCTAGATTAGCTGAAAGTTGCTAGCTAAATACGAAAGCTTCCTAAGTGCATTAAGACATAACAGGTCAATAAGATTCAGAGAACAACTGGGCCTTAGTTATACAAGTGCCAAGTAGAAAAAAATGATTTAAACCTTCACTGCGTATTTGCTGTTTAGTTTCCAGCTTTGAAAATAAATAGCTCAACTGCTTTCTGCATTTCTGTAGCAGCTGGAGACCACTGTCCCATATAGTCTCTCTACTGTATTTTATTTTATTATTGCTGTTGTTACTCAGAGTGTTTAAGTGATTTAGCTTAATATTTTCCCATCACACTGTTCACAGCTGGACCAATGCACTCTGCCCTGATTTTCACAAGAGGGTTGCTATTCCTAAACCTTGCTACTTCCCTCGTTGCCTTTACAACTGCTTCCCAGCTTGTGATTGCCATCTTAGACCCACCCCATTCTCACCATTTTAGGCTTATCACCTCATTAGTTAGTCTTGCTTCTTCATTCTATCCTTTTGGCTTATCTGCACTTAGATGCTTTCTCATTCCTGTTTTTTTATCCTCACTCTTCCCACTATTGTCCCTACTAATGTTTTAAAGTTTACAATATGATTTAAGGACTCCCCTAAGAGTGAACTGCAAAGTGAAGCAGATACCAATAGAAGCAAAACAAAACAAGACAAAAATAAAAAAAGAAAGAAAATTGTTTTTCAAGCAAAGCAAAGGGCTTTGTTTCTACCTTGGATTTGGATTCTCAAGGTCAAAGCAGTTCAGCAGCCTAGAGGGAGATCTTAGTGACAGATTATACTCTGGACCCTAGAAGGACAGGCTGTGGCTTTATGCATGGTCCTTAACTCTGGACTTTGCTTTTCTATTGGCTGACTCTTCTGTATAGCTCAAAAAAAAAAAAAAAAAAAAAACTATATGGGAACTGTTTCACAAGGGAGCACTTTGAATTGACTGCACCAGAAAGATAACAACTGGAATGGCGGGCAAAGTGTTTATATCAAAATAATTTGTTAACTCAGATTATATTTTATTATAAATATTACACAAGTCTTCCTGGAACTCAGCTCTTTTGATGCACCCCCCCCTTTTTTAAAATAAAAAGCAATCCAGATGTGCATTTGCTTCTTTTTATGGAGATAGAGAGTCTTTGAAAGAGTCGCTTTGAAAGTTACAGCTCAACAATAGGGTGCTTTATTATGAAGTATCTGTATGAATCTAGTGAGGGAGTATCCTATGTCTTAACTACCGCCAAAAAGTGGTGTGCTTTCAACACCAAACTCCCAAAATAATAGCATAGAATGGTTTCTGAAAAATAAGGGGGAGGTTGCCACTGTGAAGATTCGCTGTAGCCGTGGACTGCTTGGGCAGCTTTCAAAATCTAGTAAAAAGTAAAATGAATAAAACACCCCCGCACACTGGTGCATAATGGGCCAGTGTAGATGTCTTTGTATTTTTAGCCATTTATCTTCAATAATCTTAATATCTTAATAATCCACCCATTTCTCTGAATTGATCAACAAAACTTTCCTTTAACGTGGAAACAAGACACTCACCTGGAATGTTAGTTGAGAATCTCAACAATTTAAAGATTTAAGTTTCTAGTCTAGGAATCAGTGAACCCAGGCCAATGAGGTTGGGGACTGTGGGAGTTGGGCAATGGAAGAAGGATTTTTTTTTTTCTACCATGAAAGAACAGAACAGTGTCTGGAGAAACGTCTCATGGTGTGAACAGGAAGAGATTAGGTGTTTCTTCACCTGCACATCATGAGCTGTAGATCCTGACATTTTTGTCTATATAAATAAATAGTGTGTTGATTTAGAAACTGGCCTCTGGAAACATTAGGCTCACATTGAAATCTCAAACTCAGCTTGTATATAACTTTGTTTCACTGATTTCATAATCGCTGTGCCATAGGGAACCACGAGCACATAGTGAGACCGTCCTTAAGTGAGAAGCATGTGAAGCAAGCACTCGACATAGCCTCCCTTGGGAAGAGTTAATAACACTCAAACCATTGCCCTTATTTTTCTTCCCTATCCATTCTGCTAATGGAAACTTAAGGGAGGAACTGCGACAAGGTACAGCCATCATCCTGGGGGTAAACCTCAGTTACCAGAGTAAGAACATTGAGATGTTCCATATGTAGACTATGAAACTTCTCGTGGTATCAGAAGAAATTCCAGTCTTCAATTATGGCATAAACTGCTCTCTCCTGATAGACTAAGGAGCTGAATCCCAGCCCAGGTACATTGTGCCACTAGATTCACGCATTTATAAAGATGTGAAATGTACCACTTAGTTCAGGCATGAAGAAAAATGCCTAAAAGGAATTATTCAAATACACACACTAAAGTAGTCTCTGGCAGAATACGGGCATGTGTGAAGAACAAGAACAAATGAAAGAGAAATGCTTTCACTGGCTCAGGGAGAATGTATTATAAACACAATGTATTCTTGCACCGTCATTCAGTTATTCTGACCCCTCTGGAGAGGTGAACAGAGAGTGGAGAAGCGTTCATATATATGTTGCTGAGGACAAGGGATGGCAATTGACACTGCAGAAGTCAGCATGTCACTGCAGTGGACGGGGCAGGAAATGTGCTGACCCACCAGCGAGGATGAATAATCATGAACTCAGGGACTCTGGCTCGAGGTCTCTACCTGCTGCTGTCTCTGGCTCCAGCAGCCCACCAGCTGCTCTATCTGCCCTGGCAGAGCTTGGTCAGCAGAGCACCCTGCTGCCCACACAATGTTTCTGTCAGAGCCTCTGGCTACTCCTCCTGACCCTGCTGGGTGGAGAAGGAACAGCCATAGCTTTACAGGGGCCTTTCCTTCCCTTCCCCTTTAATCTCACCCACTTTGAACTGAAGAATGGGTAGTCTTACACAGTCTGAAGAATGGGCGATCTACTCACACATGCTCCTTGTTTCTTTTCTTTCTTTCCTTCTCCTTTATTCTTCCACCTGATCCTTCTTTCTTTGCCTTCTTCTTCCCTGTCTCTTTCTTCTTTTGGTTAGTTTTTGATCTTTGCAAACTTGGCCACTGTAAAGCCCCACTTCAAGGTTCTAGCTTTGCAGGTTGTAATGACATGCTTCCTGAACCTAACTGATGGAGTTGAGGTGGGCCTAAAGGCATGCTGTTCTTCTTGCAAAAGACATACAACTTTTCCCTTTGAAGTTCCTAACTGGGTTTTAGGTTTAAGAAACAAAGTTGCTGGTTGCCTAATTTTCTACAATGTCAATACCTCCTTTCTCTTCAAAACCTAATGATCTTTCATTTGTCTTTAGTAAGTACACAACCTCTCAGCTTGATCACTGTGGGGGAAATATTCTAAAACCAAGGTGAAGGCTTATGCTGTGTACACTAAATGCAGCTGTGTGTTTCTAAATGCAAAACTGGTATTATGCATGATGCTGTGTAGAGGGCAGTATGGGACCACTGGGAAGATGGCCACCAGTGATTACAGCACTGTGTACTTTATAATTGAGGATGACGTCCCCAAATCATGAAAATCTTTATGATATGAAATATTTGATCAATTCCCTGATTCTCTGTTTAAAATGGAAATTCCCTAAGATTTTTAAAATATTTCTTCATTTTACCATGTTAAATCCTCTTATGGGCCACTAGGATCTGGCATTTCCCTTTCACTAGCCCTACAAGTGTCTCCGCTCTCTGTGACTGAACCCTTGCTCTGTCTCTCTGCTGTGAGGATTCTCTCCTCAACTTTTCCTTCCCCAGACTAAGGCAACGTTTTACTTGTTACTTGAACTGTATGAGTCTCAAGCTTTTCTTATTCTTAATGTGATGTGTAATTGTTCATTCTTCTAAATAATTGGGTTGTAATATTTTTTGTTTTTTGATCCCCTGATAAACTCTTATGTTATCTGTATGATGTTTTACTTCAGCAGGTTTCCCTAGATTCATCAGAATCTCAGATTTATCATTGCGACTGGGGTTTGCCTATACCTTTGGATTTCCTTGTGTTAGGGAGGAACGAAGTAACTACATTTCTTAATCCGTAGCTCCCTAAGTGTCTTTAGTCCCTAAGTGCTCCAGCTGAAGGCTGGAGCAAAGACTACGTACATTTAGTCTTTAGAGACAAGTAAACAGCATATGAGTATCCAGCTTCCCACGGATGTATCGTTTGATCTATAGCTCATCAAACGACCACAGACTGATGCGAGGAGGAGTTAGTTAAGAATAAGAAAGCTAAGGCTCCATTTAGGGTAGTTTGTGGCTGTTGGTTTTCATAAGTGGCTCTAGCTCTCCAGCAGTTTTCAAAGGGTTTTGATTCTGTCTTTCAAGAGAACTCTTACTTAAATTGATTTTTCTTCCCAGAATTTTTTTTTTCCTTGAAGGCTCACCTAAATTGAATACAGCAAGATGAAGACATCTTTCCTAGCTATGGTTTTTTTTTTCTAATTGAGCACATATAGAGGGGAAAATAAGTTTTTAGTGGTTTGTTACCTTCAAGTAATAATAAAACTTCAAAGTGTTTTCTATATAATCTAAGTGAATTTTGAGCTCAGAAGGCTAACCATTTGCCTTACTTATTCTGATAAATAAAGAGTTTGTGTTTCACACAGGGTCATCTTTCTGTGATCTCATTCAGCAAACTCTGCATCTCAGGGACATTTGAATCTGGAATTATAGCTACCTGACCAACAAGGCTGTGGAGTTAGAGACCTGATTGAACATACTGCCAGTGACCAAGACTCCACGACAGGGATCCCTTAACTTTCGTACCTTTGAAAAAGCTGATTGCTTTTCAGCCATCTTTCAGGGTCTTCTCTGCTCTTCAGAGACCTGCCCTTTCCCACTGTTCTACCTCTGCTGCCAATGGTGTATCAGGTCCTTGCTGTCATAGGGAAACTGTCCTGCAGCCTCCTCTCTTTTACGTTTTATATCTGGCTTTAATCATTCATTATACCCTTGCTCTGTGTCAGTAAAATCACTTGATTTTTCCAGATTCTCATTTTTCTAGGGCTTCATTCACTCTCACTGAGTATTTCTTTTCCCGGGGACTCTTGCTGCTGGAGTAGACCAACAGCCATCTATTTCCTGGCCCTCAAATTACCCCAGTTTCTTAAAGAGGAGGCCACAAAAGAAATATATGTCATTTGAATATTCTTGAGGAGTAACTAACCAACCAGGGGGAAAATGAAACCAAGAGACACAGATGAAAAACTGGGCAGTTTTCCAAAGTAAGGGAGTACAGAGTGGAGTTCTTCCCCTTTGTAAATCTTGTCCACTGAGCCTCCATTCCAGTTTCAACAGGAGTGTTCTTATTTCTGTATAGGTTTACTTTTAAGAAATGAGGGATGGTTTCAAGTCAAAGCGAAGGAACCCTGTACTTACACCGAGTCAGGTTCTGTTTTGACATACTTACTGAAAAGGACTAAGCTGGCATTGGTGACGCCCAGCTTGTTGGCAGCCACGCAGGTGTAGTTGCCATAGTGCTCCTCAGTGACATTGGTCACCGTCAGGGAGGACTGGCCCTCAGTGCTCTTAATCTCAAGGCCATTCGCACTGTTTATCCTAAGAGGAACAAATAGAAGAGTTAGAAGGGATAGGGATAAAGGATGTGGCTTAGTGGTTTCTTCTTCTTCTTTTACACTGGAGTGTTTTAAAAAGAGGAGAGTCAATAGAGGCTTGTTTTCTTTCCTCAGTTACTCATTGTAGTCAAGTTCTCTTATCAGAACTGAGGTCCATCCATACAGAAGACATAGCAATGGCTGAGTCCCATTAAAATTAAATTTCTACTACATCCAAGAAAAATATATAGGTGGAAATTATCAGCTGGACCATATTCTTCACATTTAAATTTATCTGAGAGCTTTTGTGTTCAGATTTTGGGTGATGTAATAAAGGAGGAGTTGAAAAGGAAAAAGCACAAAATTGCAGACGACTGAGGTCTTTCTATGAGGCTCTGGGAGACTTTGAGATCATAATTTGGAACTTGGGCCATAGAGCATGTGGTACATACCTGGTGTCATCCCGGTACCACTCAAAGTCAGGCGCAGGCACTGCTGAGGCCTCACATTTGAGGGAAGCTTGCCGTCCTGTGGTGGCTTCATTGCTCTTGGACTCCGTGATAGTGGGTGGATCTGTAGTAAGGGCAGAGAGAGAGGTTTCTTATGCTAGAGGCAAAGGATGCTCCAGGGACAAAGGGAAGCAGTGAGAGAAGCTTTAGGAAGAATGGGCCCACAGGTTCATATGAGAGCTTGAGAAGTCTCCAGAATTGCTACCCTGAATAGAGTTAGAAGAAGTATCTGGTTGGAGAGAGACAGGAAAGGGATTCTGTGAAAGCATCTTTGACATGCCTCATGAGCAGGTAAAGGGGACTGGTCGCCAGCAAGCTAAGGTAAATTGGAAAATGATGGATGGAAAGGGGAGTTGGCTTACATAATGATACACTTTTTATAATAGCATTTTATGGGAATGAAACCCAAGGTTTCTTTTCCTTTCCTCCTCAATCGTTCCAATTGCCGTTTATATTATTTGTGATTTTTTTTCTGGAAGTGGTGGAACCAAAGGATTTTTTAAGATTTATTTTTAGATTATATGTAGGCACGCATGTATCTGCGTGGGCATGCATATATGATGTGTAGGTGAGTCGGGCGCTGGAGCCAGTGAATTCAGAAATGGTACTGCATAGTCTAAGATGGAGCTGTAGGTAGCAGTGAGCCAGCTGACATGGATGCTCGGAAATCTGCCTCTCCACGAGCAGTGTATGTACTTAGTCACTGGGAAAGTGTATCACTTGCCCTTTTCTTTTTCTCATTGTTATTGTTACTCTAGCTAGAGAAGGCTTTGAGGGGTCTGATGAAATAAGAGGGTTAAACTGCTCCCAACTGAAAACTCTGTCCTATGTTTTCAAAGTACTCCAGAATGTAAAAAGCAAAGAAACTACCATGGGTCATTGTTTTGATCTTTGCCCCAGGTGTTCCCTTCTGTAACTGTGTATGACCTAAGCAAATTTGGCTTTTATGTATGGTTTGCAATATGATATGCCTCACAGTACACAAAAGACCTGCTTGTCCTCAGGACTTCACTCTCACTGGGTGTTCAATATTGCTTTGTATTTTTTTTTTTTTGCCTTTGGCTGTGCCTAATAAAACTATAATTGACTTGAGATGAATGAAAAAAAGGCTTATCTGATAGTCTAATTTACTACGAATCTCTAGATAGTTCTACTAAGATGACTCTAACTTAAAAGGTAAGATAGGAGACATGACCTCCTGGGTCCAGGGCTGTTTTATGACTGCGTGAATTTTGAGAAAAATGTTTTTCCCAGTCAGGGTGTTTGGCTAAGCCAGTAAAACTCTTGGCTTTTAGGCATGAGTACCTGAGTTTGATTCTAAACCCCCAGGTAAAAATGCACACCGTAGCATGAGCTCGTAATCTAGCCTCACTGGTAAATTCCAGGCCAAGTAAAGGAATTTGATGGCATTCCTGAAGATGACACTTGAAAGTAGGTCCCCACCTACATATGCGCGTGCGTGCGCGCACACACACACACACACACACACACACACACACATTCACACACACCACAGGTAAGAGAGATAGAGACAGAGAGAGACATAAAGAGAGAGACATAAGCCGGGCGATGGTGGCGCACGCCTTTAATCCCAGCACTTGGGAGGCAGAGACAGGCAGATCTCTGTGAGTTCGAGACCAGCCTGGTCTACAGAGCTAGTTCCAGGACAGGCTCCAAAGCCACAGAGAAACCCTGTCTTGAAAAACCAAAAAAAAAAAAAAAAAAAAAAGAGAGAGAGAGAGAGAGAGAGAGAGAGAGACATAAAGAGAGATTTTAAAGCAAAGGTTATTTTCCAGGAAATGGTAATTTAGCTGTGTGCGGGTAGAAAAGCAAGCCCAAGCACCATTCAATATGCTCAGCTTTTGTGGAGGAAAATAATTAATAAAATCAACTTTGACATACACAACTCATTCAAATTCTTGGCCTGTATTTTTTTCTGATTTTCTTCTGTGGTTTTGGGAATCTGATGGAGGAAGGTCATTGGCTAATAAAGGAACTGCCCTGGCCCATTTTATTGGTTAGAGGATAGCTGGGAGGAGTAAACAGAACAGAACGCTGGGAGGAAGAGGAAGTGAGCTCAGAGACTACACAGCTCTCTCGGGAGCAGACGCCTCAGAGAGAGACGCCATGCCCCGCTCCCGGGATGAAGCTCCGACCCAGGATGGACTAGGCTAGAATCTCCCCGGTAAGCGCACCTTGGGGTGCTACACACAGATGATTAGAAATGGGCTAAATTAATATGTGAGAATTAGCCTAGAAGAGAATGGGCCAAGCAGTGATTAAAAGGATACAGTGTCCGTGTAATTATTTCGGGGCATAGGCTAGCCGAGCAGGCGGCTGGGGTGCTGGGAACGCAGCCCCGCCGCTCTCATTACTTCAGGAATCAGTTTTAAAGGCCCCTGTCTACATAAACTCTGAGCCTGAGTTATAGTCATGTACACAAACAAGCATCAGGCCAGCCTGCAGTTCCCTTCCGTCTCATTTAATTATCAGTATGAAGTTTTTTCCCACTTTCAGAGAGAACAGAGTAAGAATACATTTGGACAATGCTCTCAAACTGTACACAAACAACAGGCCAAGGCATTGTTATTGTTGGCAATGGTTTTGCTTTAGACTTAGCTATTTATTTTCTTATAGGCACAAAATGGGAAGATGAGATATTGAAAAGCTAAATGGAAGAACAATAATGACAAAACCTGGACTGAAAGTAGGGGTCCTAGGATATGGTTTTAGTATGGTTGAATGGAGCTCTTATTACACTCTGTCACCTTGGCCTTGGCTTATCACATATATATGATGAGAATCACGTTTAAAAGCCCTTAGCAATTTTCACAGCCTATTCTTCAAAACCGGGCTGTCTTAGAGGTCAGGAGTAGGAAGTCTGAGTTTTGAGCCTAGCCTAACCCAGAACTGTGCTTTGTAGAACCATCCACATGAGTTTAACCCTCCACTTTCTCTTTCTCTTTTCAGCTTAAAATGACCACCAAGGTTCCTTTAAAAAGTCTTTCTATGATTGGCTATTTAGGTCATCAGAGCCCATCAGTTCAAAGGATAATACATGAACTGGATATATTGGTGCTGATGATAGATCAATTCGTAGAGAGATGGTGTTGTGGGATATTTGTACATTGCATGAAAGTGTGTTGCTGTGTTTCGTGTAATAAAAAGCAGAGAGCCAAGTAGGTAGGAGGTAAAGGTGGGAATTTTGGGCAGAAAGAGGAAGTAGGGAGAGGACTCTAGGAGCTTGAGGGAATACCAGATGACATGGAGAGTAAACAGGAAGTGCAAGATTGAAGCGAGGCAAAGCCATATGAAAGGGCATAGGTTAGTATAACTGGGTTAATTTAAATTATAAGAGCCATTTGGGAACAAACCTAAGCTATAGTCCAAGTTTTCATAATAAGAAGTCTCCATGTCATTATTTGGGAACTGGCTGGCAGGTCAGAAAAAGATCCATTACAGGATAGAATATAAAATAGAGGAGGTTATAAGCTTAGATTTAAATTTCATATACTTGAGCTCAAATTGAGGTTTGACTCAATGTTCTCCCTTATTAAGAGTTTAGTGCTTTGCCCAGCATCACACTTCTTCAATTTCCTCATCAGTAAAATGCTGGAACTAGCAGCAGGGAGGCCCATTTGGAAGCTGATGAAGGAATTTAGAAATATTCTGCTCCAGGTTTATGACAAAATATGTGCAGGAGAGAACAGATTCGGAAAATACAGAGGTCCAGAAATGATCACCGAGAAAGGGGCTAGATGAATGGAGAAAAAAAGGAGGAATAAGAGGATAAGAGTCAGGATTTTTGTTTGGGAATCAAGAGAGGTCATCCACCAAAATAAGGTACACAAAAAGTGGTAGTTGAAATTGATGCAAATGTGAGGACCTGAGACCAGACGTATCTCCAGGACCCATGTAAAATGTTGAGCATGTTGGTGCATGTCTGGAATGCCAGGATTGGGTAGGGTCAGATAGACAGATCACTGTCTATTCAGTTCAGCCAATTGCTGGACTCCATCTTCAGTAAGAAACTCTGCCTCAAGGGAAAAACCAAAACAAAACAAAACAAAAAAACCAAAATAATGGCAACAACAAAAACAACCATTAAGGTAGAAAATGATAGACAAAGACAGCTGAAGTTATCTGTGTTCCTCACATGTATACACACTCGTATACCTATACACACATGTACACATGTAGATATATGAACGCATATGTTCATATATATATATGCACATATACACATCACACACACACAAAGTAAATGAACAAATAAGCTAGAGATGACCAACAAAGAAATAACTCAGTACATTTAACTGTGCATCCTCACCTGTTTTCAACATTTTTAATGTTCTTCAGAAACACATGGCTTCACAATTTGTAGCACAATGGTATACAGATGTTGGTGGGAAAGACAATTTTGATTCTGATTCTACAATTTATTTAGTTATTCAATATTGGAAAATGAATCTTAAGATATGTTTGTTTCTGTAGCTACATGCAGATAATTGACAAATCCTTAGTGAAGATGGATGCCTCACTACTCTGCCATTTACACAGTCAAGAAAAAGCACACACTCATATTCTACTACCAGCACTACCAGAACTACCAGCACCAGCATCACCAGCACCACCACCTGCACCACCTGAACACCAGCACCAGCACCATCACCAACACCAGCACCACCAGCACCACCAGCACCACCAGCACCACCAGCACCACCAGCACCACTACCATAGTAGGCACAGCCATAGCTGTAGTGTCTCAACATGCCATTGCTGTGGTGCACTCCTTCAAATCCCTCTGCCCTAGTACTAGGATCACAAGTTCCATATGCGTAGTTTTGCAGAGCATTCCTTGCTCTGACGGTTTAATTACATCTTGTTATTTAATATACCTATTGTTGCCTATTACTTGGGGGATAATGTGGAATTTCCCCCCCTTACTAAAATACTTGAGAACACACTGGTCCTGTTTGTCTCATCTTTTCTCTTTGTCCTGTTTGTTTTTGTCTGTCTTTATTTTGGAGATAGTGTCTCATTATATTGCTCATATGGTTCTTGGACTTAGGACCCTTCTTTTTGAAAAGAATAGCTGGGATCACAGGCGTATACCACCATAGCCAGCTAGTGCACTTTGTCTTTTTGGAATTTAGCTTGGGGCCAGGGAACTGGGTCCTCTGTTTCTCAAAGCTGCATGTAGGATCTCTCCTTCCTGTTCTCATACAGGCAGATATCCCATCTCAGGGCACCTGGTGTGTGTGTGCATGTGTGCATTCATGCGTGCATGCCTGTATGTGTATGTGTGTGTGTGGCTATTTGAATGTGATAAGATACTACTTCTATTTTGACCTCTAACACAGATGTATTTGTGTCTTTCAGATTCATCCTTATTCTGAACTTGTTTGGTACACAAGCAGCTAAACAACAAAGTGTTTATTAAGCCATTAGAGGCTGGCTAGATGCTAGGGTTATGTGCATTATTCAGAAAAGGATGACTCTGGTCAACCACCAAGTCCAAGCACTTGCTTCCTTCTTTTAAAACCCAGCAAGTTCCTTTCCCCGAAGTGAGTTCATAGCTACTGATAAGGAGTACAAATGCTTGCTCCTACTATTATTTCTCCAGTGACATCATAGTCCAGGTCTTCTTCCATAGCTTATGGGAATGGACATTTCGAAGTTCATTTAGAATGAATTCTGTGTAGGTGAGGCTAAGAAAGACCATTACGAATTATATTGTTGTATGCCTAATATAGTTAAAATAAAAGATGTCCTTGCTCAAAATATGGTTATAATAAAAATGTGGTTTTTACAAATGCCGCACAGAGAGATTCATTGTTATTCTTTATGTAATATTGGAAGAGCTTACAATCGTCAAATGATTCCTCTAGTTTTTATTACTTCAAAATTTCAGGCCCTGAAAACATTAATCAGGGCTTTCTTATTCTTACATCACTGATAACAAGATTCTTTCCATTAGAATGACAATGATAAGGATAACAGTGGCTTAGGCAAAAAAAAAACCCTCTCATTCATTTAATCTTTTTAATATTGGGGGAAATGCACAAAACCATGAAATTTGAATAAAGGGTTTAATTTACAAGAATTATATACACATGTGAGCATTGTTTTAGATATTAGACATCCTTACTTATCCAAATGGTGGTTCTCAGAGTTAGGTGTTAGTAGTATTAGTTGAAAAACAGGAAGGCAAATTTGCAGAGGGCTAGTAACTTGTACAAACTCATATGACCAGTTGCTGAAGAATGGATTCAGAACTAGGTCAATCATGCTCTGAACCTCTCTGATCTGCTTTATTGTTTGAATAAGTTTTTTGATTTTATGTCTAGATTTATGTACTCTGCGTGTCTCAACATCTTGCTCACATGTAGATCTGTGCACCACTTGCCTGCCTGATGCCATTAGGGGTCATAAGACAGCATTAGATTTACTGCAACTGGAGTAATGGATGGTTGCAAGTTTTCATTGCCTCTGAGTACTGGGAACCAAACCCAGGTTTTCTACAAGATCAGTAAGTGCTTTTAGCCACTAAGCCATCTCTCCAGGCCCAGGAATAGACTCTTACTAAAGAAAAAAATATTACATAAGTGAACTTGGAAAGTAAATATTGCAGATTTTTGTTTTCAGAGTGCTGAAAAAATGGCACAACCCATAGTGACTTAGTTGCTCTATTTTTACATTAGGAGTCAGAAGATAAAGGCTTGATTTCCTTCTGTGTCTCCATACACACCCCTTTCCTTACCTGCTTACCTATGAATGCAGATGATGACATCTTATTATACTGTAAGGTGTAAGGCAAATACTTAAAATCATATGCAAAGAGCACAAGAAGAACTTTTAGCATCTAAAGTACTAAAATTAATTGCATTAACTGCTTTTACCATGATTACTCTGTTGTGTGTGGATGAAAAGTTACCATGTTAGACCTAGGAGTCTTAAGTCTGCCATACACAAGTTCTTTGGCTGTGTCAGAGAATGTTTATACTCCATGTCTATGAGAGAAGAGGGGTGGCAAGAACATGAAACTGGAGAATTGTGGTTTAGGGAGGAGATGGAGGATCTGGGAATGGAGAATAATTATGATTAAGTATATTCTATGAATTCTCAAAAAATAAGTGAAAGTGTTATTTGGAAAAGGTAAGATCGGCACAGAGACTGGCTGAGTGTTGCCACAAATACCTAGAGAAGATCTTACTCTACACTGAGAGGTTATTTTCCTAAAACTTCCTCATCACATGACTTTTGAATCAAAGTACTGCAGAGTCTGGTGAAAATACACTTTTAGGTGCTAGAGAGATTGCCCAGTGGTTACATATATGCTTGCTGCTCTTCTGGAGAATCTGAGTTCAGCTTTCAGTAGCCACCTAGCGGTTTATAATTGTCTATAACTTTAGATCCTGGGGATCCCATGCCTTTGGCCTTTTGGACTTGGTAGGTACTCATACACACATGTATACCCAACAGGTGTCTTCAATCCTGCTTGCCTACTGTGAAGCAACTTCCTTCTGCTTTCTCTAAATCAACACACATCATAGGTAAGGGCTGTGGAATTCATGTCTCATGTCCACCACCATCTGTACAGGGTGAATCAGTTAGTTCTAGATGCGGAGTTGGGTGAACGGGAGATGGAGAGGAAAGAGGAGCTGTAAAGGCTGACAATGTGAGCCACTCAGAGAGAACTATGGGCTGACAGAAGGTGGGGACATTAGCATGTCAGCTGAGGAGGGGGAAGAATGAGATATAGAAGCAACCTTTAGGAATTTCTCCACAACTAGGAAAAGCTGTCCCCTGTAGTAATAAGGGCATCGGGGCTGCATCCCCAGCACCCCGGCTGCCTGGCTAGCTTATGCCCGAAATAACAACACACAAACTGTATTCATTTAATCACTGCTTGGCCCATTTCTATCTAGCCTCTTCTAGGCTAATTCTCACATATTAATTTAGCCCATTTCTAATCATCTGTGTAGCGCCCCTAGGTGTGCTTACTGGGAAGATTCTAGCCTATGTCCATCCTGGGTCGGAGCTTCATCGCCTGTGTCTGCCTGGGAGCTGGGAGCATGGTGTCTCTCTGAGGCGTCTGCTCCCAAGAGGAGAGCTGTGGAGTCTGAGCTCACTTCCTCTTCCTCCCAGCGTTCTGTTCTGTTTACTTCTCCCACCTAACTTCTAACCAATGAGGGCCAAGCAGTTTCTTTTTATTTAACCAATGACCTTCCTCCATCAGTCCCCTCTAGGCTGAGTCAGAGTAAAACCAGCAGCCTGCATTTACTGAACTTTGCTATGTAGTGGATACTACCCAGAACTTATTGATGAATGGTGGAAGCTGCAGTTGAGAGTGTGCACCTAGGACCTTCAAAGAAGAGGTAGTGTATCCTCGTGATTGATATCTGAAAGAAATCTGTGGCTACATAAGAAGCAGAAAGGCAAAAGTCTTGTCCACTGTATAAATTTCACGAAGCTTATTTAATGGCAAAGATTTTGAGCCAGTGATTTAGCCTTCTATAGGTGCCAGGACCTCCTACCACTTAGAAAATGGATGTTGCGTGTAAAATGGCTATGTGTAATGATATAGACCTACCACAGAGGCAGGCTATCTAAGAGAAATAAAAAGGAGCAGCTACAGAATCTGCTGTGAGCTCCACGGGTGAAACTGTTATGTCTCCCTTCCTTACTGTGCTAGCCTTTATGTGTCCTGCACGAACATCTGTTGGTAACTGAGTAAACGAATCAATGTGTGGCAATAGGAAAGTTACCAGTGCTAAGATTGCCCCTTTTAGTGGTACCCAGGGTATGTTCATTATGATAATCTCTCCCACCGGTAGTTTTCTTAGGCATCCTGATTGCCGGACCTAATCCTGAAGCCTCTGGCTTGGAAGGGAAGAGAACTCTGGTTAACAAAAGAAGGAAGGTTCAGATAAGGTGACAAAAGGTCTCCTGGCTGTTTCTCTGTCAGTGAGAGCATGCTTCTTTAATTCAGTCCCGTAAATCTCATCTATTTACACGATGCAACCAGAGGTACCATGACTTATTTGAACTGGTGTGGTGACTGATTTCACACAAATGCACTCTATGAAGGTTGGAGGGAATAAGGTGATTCCAGAGGAATTTGAAATTAGAATTTTTTTCCCTGATGTGTAGCCAGCACCATTTATTTCTAGAGTTTGGAAAACTATTAAGAAGGAGTTTTATTTTGAATTTCCTATCTATACCTTCAGTTAGCATTGGCTGAATAGTTTTACAGGGCCGGGCACATTGTTGTTCCTCTTGGATAGAGCACATTGGGTGTTTAATTGAACTCAACATGTCCATGTAGTCTGTTCCAAAATACTTTTTGTGACTCTGCAGGCTCTGTCTGTATTTAGCAATTCACTCATCACTGGCCAAAGCTCATATTCTCACCAAAGTTTTCTTGAAAATTATCAGTATTTTTCCCACTCTAAATTACACTTCGGGGACAGTGGAAAGGGAGCAATGTCAGACTAATTGCTTCAATAATAACAGGACCCAGGCGGCTAGCTTTGATCTTGGAAACCATCTACAATCCAGACCACTTTGATGTTTCATACAATGGAAGCATAAATATTTTCTATTTACTACATGATTGGACTTTCAGAAACCTAATTAAGTTGAAGGTCAATTAAGAGAAAATGAAATCTTGACTCCAAAAGTCGGAGAAGAGGTGGCAGATGATAGCACGGCTATGGGTGCACAAAAGAAGTTAACTAACCTAATTATAACTTACATAAACAGCCAGAGAAACTGCCTTTCATGTGAAAAAAAGGACCTAAAGCATTTTATAACATTGAGATCATTAATGCGTCTTTGAAACACACCCAGTACTGCAAAAGAATAGTAACACTGGCATTTCAAAACTCTACTACTAAAAAAATTGGAGACAGCCAGGGATAAAAGCACTTCACAGCTCATCAAATGCAGCCCCTTGCTCTTCAAAATGAGACCATAAACGTGTAGTTCAGTGCTGTGTCTATTGCTTTCCCCTAGGTATACTTCCAAGTCTTCACTGCCCATTTCGGAAAGCTGAAAGGCTGGCTGGAAGGGACACAGGGGACCAGGGCATTCCAGCATAGGCTGAGCTACCTTAAACAAGATTTCTGAACTCTCTAATGCCCAGTTCCAAATGTCTACAGCAAGATTATAGATGCTTATCTCATTGGATTACCTTGAGATAAAATAACATGCTTAAATTCCTAATAGGAAGCAGCGTGGAGCATTACAGGTAATTGAAATGCCTCCCTCTCCTCTTCTTCCTTGGCAGGTTTGGGCCTTAGAATCAAACAGACCTGAGGCTGAATTACTTTTCTTCCATTGGTTTTTGTGTTGCTTTGGGTAGGTGATTTCCTGGACTCAGGCTTTGGTGTCTTTTTTTCTTTTTTCTTTTTGGTGTGAGACAAGGTTTCTCTATATCCTTGGTTTTCCTGGAACTAGCTCTGTAGACCAGACTGGCATCAGACTCACAGAGATCCACCTGCCTCTGCCTCCTGAATGATGGGACGTGGCCACAGTCTGGCTTCAGGCTTGTTTCTCAAGTTTTAAATTGAAGTTGATTAGATTTACTTTTTCAGGGGTATTAGAAGGCTAGAGAACATTTATCCCTGCTCTGGCACATAGGTAGCAGCATGAAATTCATAACATGAAAAAAATATAATTCAACGTGGCCTAAAATACTCTTTCAGAAGTGGTATAAATTATTTGTGCATGTGTATGTGCGTGCTTGTGTGTGTGATCTGTGTGCATAGATGGAGATAGGTGTGTATAAAGGGTATGAATGTGGTGACACACATGTACACACACAGAGAAATGATAGATACAGATAAATGATAGATAGATAGATAGATAGATAGATAGATAGATAGATAGATAGATGACAGATGGATAGGAATGCATGTTAGGATAGCTCTCTGTTCTCTCATTAGTCACAATTATGTGGTATAGGAACTTGAATTTGAATGATCTTTAAGGACACTGCTAATTGAGTAAGATAAACAATTTTTCAATTCCTTTGCTGGGTGACACACATCTTATAGATACCCTCTTACTCCCTCTTTGCGCTTTGAACTACATCTAAGAAACCTTTCATCTGACAAGTTCAAAGTATGCCCACTTACCTATGCATCTTAGTAAAATCTTCATTTCTAATGCCCAGGCTTTAGGAGAAATAGATAACCAAAATTAACTTATCAGGCATCCCTGTTAGCCATCAGGGACACACAGTATCTGACCAAATGAGCTTGAATTTGTTCCCAGTGCCAATTAGTTAAATAGCAGAGGATAAAATATAATCTTGGGGCTATTCTCTTCTGACAAACAATGCATTAAGATAAAAATTCCAGCTAAAATAGATAGGGATTGCTGCTTTTCCCAAAGTAATTTGACCTTGGTATCCACAGACTCTACAGCAGTGACTGCCAGAAATTTGAGTGGTGTCTGATCATGTTTTCTTAATTTCAGTCTGAATAAAAGACCAAGGCTCTTGTGAAATGTATCATTGGTTATATTTAGAATCAGAAGAGTTGATTTATCAAATTCAAAGGCCAAGTCTTGCCCTTGGAAGTGTCCAGTGTATAAATGTGCTTCCCTGGCCAGAGGAAGACCTGCTTGAAATGCTAGGAGCTTTCGATAATGGAATCTATAGAGTTCTCTAGAAGAGAAGATACACCCTGAGCATGGAACACCTGCTGTTGGTGTACTTACAGTTCACAGTGACCTTGACTTGTTTGACGTCCGCAGAGGAGACCTCATTGGCGGCCTTGCACTCGTATTTGCCCGACTGCTCCCTAGTGATGCCGAGGATCTCCAGATATTCTTCTTCTCCTTCAAATTCTCTTCCTGAAAAAACAAACAATTGTATGATTTTTTTTCTAAGTCTAAAATATGCTGCAGATTGCTTCTCTCCCCCCATTTTTTTTTAAAAAGAAACAATGAATCAGAAAGGTTTTTCAATAATTTGACAACATGCTTTGTCTGAAGTCAAATTCTATAGACACAGACCCCAAGAAAAAGTTTCTTGTGAACTTGATTAAATACAAAGTGTTCTGGGGAAAACCAGGTAGAGAATGGGGAAACGGGAGCTGGAATAGAATGAAGCCATACAAGGTCATGACGCTGGGTTAAATCCCCAGAAGCAATGTTGACTCTGTTCTTTGCGGACTCCAGGGACCACACACATCCCTTTTCAATACTGTCCTGATAACAAGAAGACAGGAGTTGAGAGTGCTGACACATTCATAATTGTCGGTCATTGATGAAGTGTTGGCAACAGGTAGGGGCAGGCGAGCACGAATCACCAGAGTTACTCGTGAGGCACTGTTATCATCCTTACACTATGAGTTTTGCTCTTATTCCACAGTAGCTATTAGAAAGAGAATGACTTGCTTGTGACAAACACCAGCCTTCTGATTATATGAATCTTGTTTTCCACAAAAATGATGTGCCAGGACTGGAAAGACGATTCAGTATGAAAGAGAGCTTGCTGGTCTTTCATAGGCCTCAAGTTCAAATATCAGCACATCATGAAGCTCACAGCACCTATGACTCCAGTTTCCAGGAATGCTTTCCTCTGGCTTTTATAGGCACTCCCACATACGTGTTGTGTGTGCATGTGATGGAGGAAGGTCATTGGCTAATAAAGGCACTGCCCTGGCCCATTTTATTGGTTAGGACATAGGTAGGTGGAGTAAACAGATCAGAATGCTGGGAGGAAGAGGAAGTGAGGTCAGAGACTCCACAGCTCTCTCGGGAGCAGACGCCTCAGCAGAGACGCCATGCCCCGCTCCCGGCATGAAGCTCCGACCCAGGATGGACTAGGCTAGAATCTTCCCGGTAAGACCGGTTCTCACCGATTATTAGAGATGGGTTGATCGGGATATCAGAATTAGCCAGTAAGGGCTAGGGCAGAAAGGCCAAGCAGTGATTAAAAGAATACAGTGTCCGTGTAATTATTTTGGGTAAAGCTAGCTGTAGGGGCGGCCGGGTGCTGGGGATGCAGCCCCGCCATCCCTATTACTACATGCATGCACACACACACACACACACACACACTTAAAAATGGATATAATATAAATCTTTAAAACTAAACCTTGTGCTAATTTTTGTCTTGATGCTATGTTGTCTTTTTGATATCACCATCCAGGCTTTCAAGCCTGCGAATGTGCAGCAGGATATGTTTGAAGACAGACTCTGCTACCAAGTCTGAGTGTAGGGAACTACACACCCATGGGATTAACTATTGGTGTAGGGAACTACACACCCATGGGATTAACTATTGGAACTGGAGACAGAGAGGCCCCATTTTGCAAAAATTTACAAAATTGAGTGTTTTTATTTCCACAAAAAAAAAAACTATATAGGAAACCTTTTAAATTCTCTTATGGAACCTAATTGATAAAATAAACATTTTTTTCTTGAATAGATTGAAAGAAGAAAAAAGTTGGGGGGCATTAAAGGGGAAAAAAGAAAGTGGACAATGAGGTTGTGCAACAGAGAGAGCTTAGCTAGTTTAGAGAGATTTGTGACCTTTAAATTCTACATCACTCACTCACCCAAATGCACAATTCCATTGCACACTGGGTTAGCACAGAGCAGCTGGGAAGGGTGTTAAAACAGTCCTGCCCCCATAGTGGAATCTTGCTCCTCGTCATGCTACACTAAATGGTACCAATTAATGACTCTGCTCAAATGCCACAAGCTGTTCCTTTCCTAAAAAATCCCCTAATGGCCAAATCAACATAACATCCAGCCAGCATGGACATGAACTCTTTGTTTCAGTATGTCAACCAAGCTTCAAATCTGCTAACTAGACTTCCAGCAGAACACAACTGTTAGGAATACTAGAAGCTTCAAAACCCTTCCAACCACCAACCTTTGAGAAAAGTAAATGAAACGGGGAATAGACAGTAATAATATAAAATGATTTGGTTTGGATTAGTGTACCTTGGGTAGCACATGCTCGTGGTGAAAGTACTGTGCCATTGCTCTAAGATGTATCTTGGGATATTTTTTTTACAAATGAATAATTTATGCCTGTGTTTCTCCTTCCCCATCTTCAAGCATGTATCCAGAGAGGAATTTATATTCCAGATGTAGAATGTAGAACATGTAGACCATATGAGAGGTTGCTTGATTGGGTCTAAGAGTTATGATAGAGTATAACAAGAAGCAGCTGTGGAATAATCCTTCTGTACATAATGAAAATGTATTGCTCTCCTTGTTAATACGAAGCTGATTGGTGGATAGCTAGGCAGGATTTTCAGTATAGAGAGACTGCTGGGAGGAACAAGGGCCAAGTCTTGGGAATTATGAGTAGATGCAGAGGGAAGCAAGATGAACGTTCAATGTTGAAAGAAGGTACCGCCACATGGCAGAGAGTATATAAAAAATATGGGTTAATTCAAAATGTAAGAGTTAGATAGCAATGAGCCTGAGCTATGGGCCAACATTTATAATTAATAAAAAGTATTTGAGTGGTTATTTGGGAGTAGCTGCTAGGACACAGAGAAACACTACCTATAAGAAGTGTTAAAGATGACTATAGAACTTCTCAGATTTCTCCCCTAGCCTTCTTCCACACTCACAAACCTAATTCTTGAGTTTGGAATCTTCAATAAGAGAATCAGAATTGGAATAGGCTTGAGAATGGTTGAAACATTGCATTCTTTTCAATCTTCATAACATGTCAAGAAAAGGAGGAAGAGCCATGGATCCCTTCCTTATATTCTTTTTTATTTTATTTTATTTTTTTTTAAAGAAATAAGCCTGTTTTGGGAGAGAGATACTTTGGGCAGTATTCACTCAGGCTTGACTAGTTTGAGAAAAAGGAAATCTGAGGGTAAATATTAAAAGAATGAAAGAAAATAAAGCCATATTTACTGGATTTAGGTCTAGAATTCTTATACATCAAATGCACATGTTAATCTAGTTTATTTTCCTGATCAGTGGTCAATAAATCAGATCCCCACCAGAAAAACTTTCAGACTCATACCTATAGAAGAACTTCCCCAATATGATGTGAGAAGGAAAGGGGGTTTTCTTTCCATGATAATACACATAAGGGAGGTATATGTTCTCTATCCACCCATGACAGCCTCCCCCATTCTAGTGCTACCTCTATTTCCAGAGTATAACACCTGGCTAGATTCTCATTAGAGTGGAGAAGTTCTGGTAGAACAAAGTACATGAGTTTCCTCTCATTCAACCAGAGTTTCCCTCCTTCACCCAGGCTGATACCTATTTACAATATTGAATAAGACCTCTGTATATACCTTGTCTTTTTCCCTTTTCTTTCTCCTGGATCCTCTAGTTGAAAGTCAGGCATTTCTGGCATTCTTGCTATTATATTCTGCCTAAGCCCACAAGATATACCTGTCATTATATCTATGACTTCACTCAAGAATTTCTCATTAGTTCAGAGTAATAGGACAGGAAGCACAGGTCTTGCCAGAAATTCAAAGTTCCAGATGGTTAGCCTCCTGGGATCTTTCTTACGCATACCCTCCCCATGAAGTTGCATGATGTTTGCCATAGATTAGGAAATCAGTAAGTGCTTACTAAGATAGTTTGATACTGGTTTAATAGTTGGCTCTTCCATAATTTGAATGGTGAAACTTAATCTACAATGTGATGCAATTTGGAAGTCAATCTTGAGGAGATAATAAGAATATGAGAATGGGCCCCTTCATAAGGATACAACAGGCTTCCTATGAACAAGTAAATGAGCCCTCACCAGACAGTGTATATGCGGGCATGCTGATCTTAGACTCCCCAACTCCAGAACTTTGAGAAACAAGCTCCTTTTGTTTGTGAGCCACCTACAGTTTTTCATTATAGCTGTCCTGATGGGCTGGGTCATAGCTGAACAGAATTAAGCAAGAGAAGCTGGTACTGGAGATAGTTATAACACCTCAAATAGCTCATGAGAATGGATGGAGCCAAGGATGGAAGCCATCATAAAAGCTATTCCTTTTTAAAGATCCTAATAGAATACTATTTTGTGAGTGGGCAGAGTGTGCTGCTGTTAAAGGCTGGTCAGGGGCATTGCTTGTTATGTCCGGAGGATGTAAATGCTATGTGGAGTCACTGCTTCAGTAACCAGCTGAACCCCTGCAGACACAGGCCTGACAAGATGCTTTTCCTTGGGTCTCAGCAACTGCAATTTTTGTTTTAAAGCATGCAATAAACCACATGAATTGTGAACCAGGAGATGCTAAAGTGCAATTCTTAGTCTCCTGTGCTTTTCCTTGGACTCATTGCGTGTCTGCCCATGGAGGCAGGGTCTCCATCAGTCACACTCTTAGCTACTACCCACTGAAAGATTCCCTCATCATTTTCTGTCCTTTCAAAAATTTCAAATGTCTGAGGTCCAAAAGTGAAGTCATTTAAACTCTGCAGAACTTGCCCAATAGCTGCAAATTAAATCTTTCCTTTAGCCTGGTCTGTTACTGTCTGCCCTGAATAAATTTTGCTTAAAATGTCAATCTCAACATTTTTGAATTTTAAACATCTCAACCACTTTGCTCACTCTATTGGGTGTTATGTTTATTCTGGTGTCTGCTGTTTAGTTTATTACCCTTTGCTTAATTTTGCACTTCTGGCAATAATTCTGCTCTAGGCCAAATAACTCCTTGTCTTCTTCCCTGTCTCTACCTTTCACACTCTTGCTCCCAATTAAGATGGTCCCCTTTAGTTTCTGTTTACTCAAGGGGTGCATTGTTAGTTTTTGTAATAGGTCCTCAAGAGTCAGAAAGAGGAGGCCAGAGCTAATGGTAAGAGGAAAGCATTCTCTTTGGTGTTCCCCAGTGTAGAGGCAAAGCAGCTAGAAATAACACCTATTAGAGGATACCAGGTGCTATGCTGAAGACAATATCTGCTTTGGTGAAATTGAGTTTGCAAGGTCAACTAGTCCTTGTAAGCACGCAGTCATTTGCAACTAAATCCCCATCTATGGAGCTCGCTCTTTTTCTTTCTTCTCCCTCTTCTTTTCTTCCTTATTTTCTTACCTTCCTCTCCCACCCCTTACACACACAGACAGGGACAGAGAAACACAGAGACACAGACAGAGAGACACAGAGACAGAGAGACGGGGGTTGGGAGAATTATTAAATTGAACTTTAATATGGAAATTCACTGGCCCTCTAATTAACACAGTAGGCTCTTCTTAATTTTTTCCTAGGATATGACAACTTTTCTTCTGTTAGACATAAAACAGTACATTTTAAAGGCCTGCTACTTCATTACTCAGTAAGAGATTTATAATTCTTTTTTCTTTATTTGAGATTCGAGAAGTGCAATTCATAAAACTTGATAAATGTGTTTTATGGGTTTTGCAATGCAGAATTCAGAGGACTCTCGACTGTTTCGAAATAGACAAATCATTTCTTTCTGTGCTCCAAGAAGAGTTTTAAAGCAACTTAGCAGATTAATCTTTCTTTAAGGAGAAAAATTGTTTGAAACGGCAATCTTTTTACTCACCTAAATTTGAATATTTACACATAAGTGGTAAATATTACATTAGCCATAAACAGAAGCACACGCAGAATTTAAGGAAATGCAAAGTACTAAAATTTATCTTGTGGGGTATGTGAATATTTGTGTTTTATGCATCTGTGTTTGGAGATGAGAGTAATGACAGCAGAGGCCAGCTTTCAACTTCTATATACATACACAAAAGGAAAAAGTATCATAAATCAATGAAGCCATTTGAAGCTTCCTGGGTGGACTTCAAATGCTGTAACAAGTATCTGTTCAAGTATCTGTACTTACAGTTTCTTTTGTGCTTTCATGAGGACATGCCTATGTGTTCCTGTTTTTATTCCTTCTCTATATTTCTACACTACACACCCTACACAAAAATATTAAGAAAAGGAAGAGGGAAAAACCCCTAACAAATCGAAGGATGCCCACACGGGGGTTTTGCTCATATCTCCACTGTGTTTCTCTCTGGATCCTTTTAAGCTTTTTTTCTCAGCTTTATATTCCATCTGAGAGACCCTTTGGTATTTGACAATGCTGTGATCCTCCAGGGGAAACCTCTTCTCATCCCCACTTTTCAACTTGGCAGGGAATGATGAATGATGGGAGGCAACAGCAATCAAAGCAGACAAGGAACATGGTGGTGAATTGAAGGAAATGAAGAAAAACCAGCAATCGTGTGGAAGGGATCCATTCAAGAATATTATGAGAATGTGTTAGACAAATGGACGAAAGAAGAATGAGCTCCCTTGAGAGGTATTGGACCATTGAGATGTTTTCATTGGGTGGACAGGAAGGGGTGAGTTACTCCTATAGAACCAATGTTCCTTATTTGATTAGCAAAACACAACAGTGGAATATACAAATTGGCTTCCTCCCTTCTGCATCCCCCATGAGTGTAGTCAGAAACCAGTGACAAGTATGAAGCCAGGAGACTCTCACAATTGTCTTTGCCTTCGTGAATCAGCTTGGACTAAATAGGAACACCCCGGATTTTATTATCTGGCATCCAGACAGACCAAGTTAATTCCTATTTTTGTTTTCACACACAATATCAGCTAGCTGACATTGTTTAAGCTCAGCATCCCACGTGAGGTCACCATCCACACATCCTTTTCAGTTCTGGGTCTTGAAATTTTTTGCTGCATGCACACTAGTATACTGACAGTGATACTTGGTGTTAGAATAAAATCGAGATCATCTATATTTAGCTCTCCATGGAATATATATTATATAATGTGTGCTATATATTTTAATATAATAATATTATATAATACACATATATTGTATGTTATATATAAATATGTTATACCCATGTTGTGCATTATATTAAATAGGAATAGCTGATATTACCTGATGTAATAAAATGTTGGACCCTATTGACAATTCATGAAATAGTGCAGATTTGAGGCAGGGATTTAAGTGAGTAAGCTTCAGAAAACCTTACACAAAGCCTACATAGTTAGCATATGAGAAGACACTGTTAACAAAGAGAAAATTAGAAAGCCCAAAGGTGAGGCCAAAACCGGCTGGAGTCATTGGCACAGATACAGAGGCATTCTAGCGAGTCTGAAGGTGACCCGTAACTCATTATAACACTGAAATACACACCCCTCAACGGATATCTAATATGCTGAGGAGTGCTGAGGATGTAGGTCAGCAGTAGAGCGCTTGTCTGATGTGTTTAAGGCCTTGGATTCAATTGCCATGGCAGTCAAAACAACAAAGAAATACTGCTATTTTGGTGTTGGAGAGATGGGCCAGTTCCTAAGAGTACTTGCTGCTTTTGCAGAGAGCCTGAGTTCAGATACTAGCATTCATGTTGACAGGTTACAACCACCTTTCACTCCATCTCCAAGTAATCCAACACCCTTTACTGGCCTTCATGGGCACCTGCATCCATATGTGAATAGAAGCATGCACACACATGTGCAGGAACGCACACACACACAGACACACACACACACTTCAAAATAAAATAAATCTTAAATCCAAGATGCTAATGAGACATAGGATGCATGGAACTGTATGTAGAGCAGCATATACCGTACAGCAAGTGCAAGAAAGACAGAGCTATGAAAATTGCATCCAAAACCCCATGTATGTGACCCAGAGCTCTGTCCTTTTACAGTGGGCACCATAGAACCACCAACCCTTTCTTCTGCTCAGGTTGGGTTCCTTCTTTGGAAGTGTATTTTTCCCTAATAAAGTCTCTCACTTTATTTGCTACTATCCATTTTTTCTGTCCAGTTCTTTATTTTGGAACTCCCTCTAAAGGTGCTCACTTAGCCCAGATATCAGAACGGGTGTCAAATGAGATGCTACTTAGTACTTGCTTCAGAACAAGCTGCTAATACATTGAGCAATAATATTCAAGATATCTTATATCAAGTCATGATATCCCTAACGTCACTTTTAGATGTGGGACACAGGTTTAGAGTGGTATAGGAAGTTGCCCAAGTTTATAATGAAACAAAGGGCTGATGTTTAAACCAGATCTGTGGTGTTTTGAAGTTCAAGATGAAAATTAAGTACAAAATTCTTTTATAATTTATATTTTATAATTTTACATTGCTGAGGGAAGCTAGAGTTTGCTTAGTTCATAGTTTTCTAGAATCGTGTGAATTTCTTCCTCCAGTGTATAAAATAGGAGGGTGAGTTCAGGGAACTAGGGGGTTATCAAAGCAATGAATGGAATTCTGCTAGAGACACACAGGGAAACACACAGCCCTCATCTGTACACTTCACTTAACCTCTTTGCTGAGAGAACCAAACAAAGCAGTAAGTGTGAAAAATGGCAGTTGAAAATTTGGCCTTGCTCATCTATTTTTAGAAATTCCCCCATTAGTGTTAGAAACCACTGGCACATGAAAATGCCAGCACTAAGCAAAGAAGCCCTAGAAGCCTCGAGCAACGGATTTACCATTGGCAAGGAGATTCTGGAAGTCAAGTGAAAAACACAAGGGTCAACTGGGCAACCACAAAGGAAGTGGCCTTCTTGCTTAAGAGAAGGAGGACCTGTGGGACTGCACTCATAGATGTGAGTGACAGCATGGGTTCTGATTTGCTTCAGTCAAGCATTCACCTGATTATCCTGCTCCCACAGTGTGCCTTCCTTCTCCCCTGACCTCTTCTCCCTTGCATGCCTTTCTCTCTCCTCCCCATTCATTTCTTACTCTTTCCTCCCTTCTTCCCTTTCTCCCTTTCTCCCTTCTTCCCTTCCTCCCTCCCTTCCTTCCTCTCTTCCTCTTTCCTTTCTTTTTTATTTCATTCCAGAGAAACATGTTTTTTTTAAATATAGAATCTCATAAGTCTCATTAAAACTCCATTTACCTGAAGTCCTTTACATACCAACATCATTTTTTCTCTTTTTGTGTATGTGCAAGTGTGTTTTACACATGCATGGATGTGAGTATATGCACCAACTTGTACACATTTGTGCTTGTGGAGGCCAGAGGAAGACATCAGGCGTCTTCTTCAGTCACTCTCTGTTTTATATATTGAGACAAGGTCTCTAATTTGAACCCAGAACTTGTTTACTTGTCTAGTCTAGCCAGCTCTTGGAATTCTCTGTCCACCTTTAGAAAGCTAGAATCGCAGGCTGGCTACCAGGCACAACTGGTATTGGGTAGCAGGGATCCAAACTCCAGTCTTCATTCTTGCAGGCCACCTCCACAGCTCAGTAGCCTCATTTATTTTTGCCAATTGTTTCTTGGCACTGTGATAAACCTTTATGTGATTGCTTTGAAAGTGGAGGGCTGTTTCTTAAAAGATGTCAAAGAAGTCCCCATAATTATTTTTGAGTGGCTGCTGCTTACACTACCATGGTGAGAACAATGCCAAGGTGAAATCTGGGTCCAAAGAGAGGAAGTGGAAATATCATCTACGAGGGCAGAAAGTAAGAATTTGGGTCACATACTTCAATCCTAACTGGTTGAAGTATATTTACAAAGTTTTATAAGACTACTACTTCTCCTTCTTCTTCTTCTTCTTCTTCTTCTTCTTCTTCTTCTTCTTCTTCTTCTTCTTCTTCTTCTTCTTCTTCCTCCTCCTCCTCCTCCTCCTTCTCCTCCTCCTCCTCCTCCTCCTTCTTCTGTGAAGAAATGTATTCTAACCACTTCGTGTTTGTTGGAAGCTGTCTTAGGGTTTCTCTTGGTGTGAAGCGACACAATAACCATGGCAACACCTATAAGGAAAACCTTTAATTGGGGCTGTCTTATAGTTTCAGAGATTTAGTCCATTATCATCATGGTGGGAAGCATGGCAGACATGGTGCTAGAGAAGGAGCTGAGAGTTCTACATCGGGATCTGTACACAGGAGGAAGTGAATGACATACTGCTCACCACTCGAGTTTCTGAGTCTTCGAAGCCTACTCCATAGTGACACAACTCTTTGAACAAATTCACACCTCCGAATAGTGCCAGGCCCTATGGACCTATGGGGGCCATTTTCATTCAAACCACCACAGAACCTAATAACTTCCTGGTACAAATGCATTTGACATCACTTGGGGAATAAAGCAAGGAGGCTTTTGTAGATTGGGATGTTTTATTTCATTGATACAGTTGGTATTGGTAGGTCTGAGGTCTTCTCGGGACATCCTGTGGAGTGGACTATCATCCATGGTTGCTTGAAAATTTCAAGTTGCTGTGAGATTCTGGATAAAAGTGGATATAAATGCTAAGTTTCTAAACAATGGCAGCTGAAACCAGTAGAAATGGGGATGCAGAGCACCTGTCTGATGGATCATAGCTGTGGTTTACGTGTGCTTTTAGTAAGCTCCTCAAGGAAGGATTTGTGTCTTAGAAAACTTGGTTTCCCACGTGTGGACATTAGGTGGTGGGACCTGTAAGAGTTGTGGTTTAGCAGGAGGTAACTGGGTTATTGGAGCACTGTCCATGGAAGGAATTTCTTACAGAATCCGGTTAGTTTTTTTTTTTTAAAGGAGATTGTTACAGAAGAGCAAGCTTAACTCCCTCTCTCTTATCCCATGAGCTCCCTTTTGTACATGTTTTCCCATGATGCTATATACTATGGCCTGATATAATCAGGGAGGTTTTGCAAGAGGCATTGAAGTGTTGTTTGGATTTTGTTCTCCAAAGCGGCAGAAACTGGAACTAATACAAACTTTATATCATAAAGCAATTTCACTCTCCTACCTCAGCATCATCATTAAGCATGCAGGACAGAAGAAGCAAACAGTTAAAATTGGATAAAAAAGGAAAAAATACTTAGACGAGTCCTTTGGGAACACAATAGAAGTGAGAATTCCTGTGGATGGTGATTGTGTGCAAGATTACATTGTAATGGGGTGGGGAGTGAGGAGAAGATATAAGTTGCTGGACAGAGGCAGCAACAACCAAGATCTTTTACCATTGTCATCAAAACGGCAGGGGCAATACTCGACCTGTTATTAGCGATTCTGCCACGGCTGAGGATTAAATATCAAGAGAGATGAGAGCAGCAGTTGCTGTTTTCAAGAGTCACATAAATCAATTGGCATTTTGTAAGTGAGTGTGTTAAACCCAGCAGGGCAGCTGCGCTGTGGAAGCTCAGCTAGGCAGAGTCCTGGAGCTGCCGAAGAAGCTTTTGAAATGCAATTAAAGCGAAGCAAAACATGGCCACCCTTTCTGGCCTCTGCATTCCTTCTTTACAGGTCTGGATGCTAACATGTCACATTTGAGTTCACCCCTAAATTCCAGTTCCTTTTCTGGGACAGACTCATTGCTGAATGAGGTGTTCGATCCAATTTAGAGAACTATTCTTGCTTAACGTCAATACACAGACAATGAAAAGCGGAGACGAAGGTGGGGAGTATAGAGCAGAAAGAAAAATATCTATCCATGAACTAACAGATGTTTTTGTGGTTTCCAGAAGTTAACATAAAGTGGACGACCTTTGGTAAGGCTCAGGGGTCACTGTAACAATAATGAGGGCTCTGGCAATTAGCGTCTTCATTTTATACCAACATGTATAAGCTGGCGGTTGCCTTAGCTAGCCACATTCATTTGGGGTTGCAGGCCTCTGCCTGCCTACACCTTTCAATTTCTTCCTGGGATTTTTAAACCTTTCTATGCAGCAGGTGGATCACAGCTGGGGAGGAGCCTCATGAGTGCACATCTAAACCAAGTGGGAACAAAGAGGGGAGCTGCTACCTGCTCTTTAAAGGAGTTGATGGCCCACACTGGGCCAAGGCACGAAGGAAGGCTATGAGGCCATTGGGCCAAAGTCTAATAGGAAAACAGCAGCTATTTGTCTCCACTGCTATTTCTGCTTCAAGTGCTGGACAGGCTGTCAGAGCAAGTGGGGTCGCCGAATTTACTGCCTTTCAGATTACCGCTACAGTCTCCAGCTTGACAAGTCACTTCATTTAAAAACCACAGCGTGCGGATATTTCTTCTCCTTCTTTTTAAATAAAAACAAAGGGAGAAAAAAGGCCACTGGAAGTTTCAATGGCTGAAATGAAAGAAGTGCACAAGATGTTCTCAGCCTGACACATGGATGCTGGAAGGAAGTGGCCACCCTTACAGGCTTCTCGCTAATGAAATTGTGTAGGGAGCAAGGAGCCAAAGCTGTCAGACCCACTCGCCTGTGGACTGGGTGAGGGAGAGGGATAGTGTGTGAATCTGTTGGGAATCGTACTTAAAGGCATTTATAAACAATGGGCTACGAACCAGAGCGAACTATACCTGTTGTCTTGATATTTCACTCTGCTTTTTTCTGAGGCCTTGAATTCTGGGGAAAATAACTATAAACAGAAAGAAGAAATCAACTATCCATTGAGTGAAGGGGATAGATATGGGCTACCTTGGAATGTTAAATAAGATTAACTATTCAAAGTAGGATTCTTTAGAATAAAAAGGCCTGAATAGTTAGATGCAGGTTTGAAAGTTGTGGATGGAATACGAGCACAGCTTCTTAGCATGAGCAGTCATCAACAGGTGTCTACTGCTGTGCTCCTGCCCCTTGGTGAACCAGGAAGTATAGACAAAGAGAAATGCGCCATCTACTGCTCCCACGGAACCTACATTCTCTTTAGGGTCAGAGGAAGGTCCTGAATTTAATTCACATAGAAATAAAGAAAATGATGGGTGTCATGGCTCACATCTGCAATCCCAGCACATTTGGATGATTGGGGCAGGAGGATCACCACAGGTTTGAGACCAGCTACACCCACTGATCTAGATTGTTTGAGGAAAAGAGTGAGTCCCTGTCTCAAAAACAAAACACCAGAGCAGTAGAAAACAAAGGAAATGGATTAAAGGCTTTGAGACTAGAACTCGAACTTTAATAATTTTAAGACTGAATTGTATCTTAAATGCTTCTATTTACAAATTAAGATTTTGTCTGATTCTGTCTGTTTTTTGTTCTGTATTATTTTATGTCTTTTGTTTACCCCTCTGTCTATATGTGACCACTTTAATTTTCTTGCTTTATAATATATTTTAGTTGCTGATATAAACAGTCCCTTTTCAGCATTTTTCCTATCGTTTCTACATGTTCATTATTTTATAATTCAAAAGTAAATATTTGGTAACTTGTATTTGCTTATGGTCAGTTTGTAGACTAAGGTAGAGGAGATTCTTTTATTTTTTGCAATCTTGATTCTTTCGATTTAGGAATCAGTTATTATATTCACACCACAATTATTTGTCTATCAGTTAGCTATTGTTTCTAAGTCCAAAAATTTGCATTAAGTTTATTTTGATATTTTTATTTCTAAGCCATGTGGCTCTTTCTGCTGGTCCTACTTACAAAAATCACAGTAGAGTATTATAATTGGTAAAATTATAATTTGTAACTGAGCTGCCCCCAAAAGCTCTTGAGTTGACACCATTGCCCCCCGCAATGTTCAGACATGGGGCTTTGGGAAGGGATTGGATTATGAAGACTCTGACTTCATTATTACATTAGTCCTTGAACCCATGGAATTTGAGCTTTCTGGGGCTTTTCCTTGTGGTAGAAAATGTTAGAAGTGGAACCGGTTGAAGGAGATGGGTTCCCAGGGGTATTTCCTTGAAGGGGATGCTTGCCACCCAACCCCTTCCTCTCATTTTTGCTTTTGGCACCAATGAGGGCTTTGCCCCACCACACCCCATTTTTTTCCTCACCACAGGGATAACACAATGAAGCCAAATAAACATAAACAAATTTCTGAAACTGAGTTCCAAAATGATCTGCTCTTTTCAAATTGTGCTTCCTCAGTCTTTTTGTAGCAGCAATAGTAACAAAGATGATGTTATAAACAGCAACATATTGGGTGGCCTTCTAGTCCCACTGTGGAAATTATTTTTGAAACAATGGGTTATTATATTTGAAACAATAACCACAACAGTATTTTCATTTTATGCACCAAACCACATTTAGATGGATCAAAGGCCACAAAATTAAAAAGAATCTCTAAGTATATTAAAAGTCAAATCAATAATGCCTTGATTAAATTGAAGAAGATAGCATCTAAATAAAGTATGAAATAAAAAGCCACAAAAAGGAAATTTATTATTTGACCACATAAAATATAAACTTTTTCTCATAGTATAAAACTTTCATCAAAAAATATACAAATGACAGAATGAAGAACAGATTTGTGGTATCTATGACCCAATGGGATCACATTACTTATAGAGCTAAAGCTTCAACCCAGAAGGATGTCTTGACATTTTGGGGAAGTGTTTGGCCACATCTCCTCTAGCTACACATGTTCTAATGGACCAGTGAGTCCAGACCCATGCAGTGATGTTCAGAACACCAGAAGTACCTACATTCTTAGGAGAGGACATGCCCTGCTTTACAGCCATGCAATGTGATAGCACATTGTAAGCATGACATCTGCAAAAGCATCAGGAATAATTCCTCAAACATGTCATGTGAAGGAATAAAACAGAATGCAATCTGAAGGTCATCATAAGAAAACTATACACAGGAAAATTAATCTCTATTTGTCTGGGCATGTAGCTGGCTGAGTCATAAAGCAAAATAAGAAAAGGATCATCACAAAGTTTTTACCATCATGCCTTGTGCTTATTCAGTGCTTTGTGTTCTTGTTTGCACAATTAGTTTATGTACAGTTTAGTTCATGTAATATGTAATACTATGCTACCTAGTCACATTGACAATATAACATTATCTATAATATATTCTTTGCACTTACAAATTCATGTGCACACAGAAACAAATATCTTCATATACATAATTTTTGATGCACTTGCTTACATGTGAAGGATAATGATGATTAAGTAGTGCTGTCAACAGTTTTACTTATGGACCATAGAACTGTTAGTGACAGAAGCCTGTGGCTAAAATCTTCCTTACACTTAGCCCCCCCCTTTCTTCTTCTTCTCCTCCTCTTCTCCTTCCTCCTCCTCCTCTTCCTACTTCTTCTAGCTTTAGACAGGGTTTCTCTGTAGCTTTGGAGTTTGTCCTGGAACTAACTCTTATAGACCAGGCTAGCATCAAACTCACAGAGATCCATCTGCCTCTACTTCCCGAGTGCTGGGATAAAAGTCATGTGCCACAAACACCTGGCAGGGCCCCTCTTCTTATGCTACCGTACACTGCTTACATTTTCAGCATAGATCATGTATTACTGCTATAGTAAAGCGCTTTAAAAACGAATTAATTTTATAATTTCAGTATGGAGAAAGCCTTACTACCCCTTGTGGCTGAATCCTAAAGGTATGTTGGAGAGAGAGAGAGAGAGAGAGAGAGAGAGAGAGAGAGAGAGAGAGAGGAAAAGAGAAATTCTGAGATGTTTCCATTTCTGGCATAAATGAGGACAAAGTAATAGGCAAATAAGACACCAATCCCAATGACAAGAGAGTAGTAACAAAAAACAAAACAAAACAAAATAAAATACAAGCCCAAAAGCCCAAAACCAATCAACCAAACAAAAAGCAACAAAACCCCAGTATTATATGAAACAAGTACAATTTCCAATTCCCCAATTAAGTGGATGGACAGGAGGAGGCTTCAATGTGTGCCCTACGCATGTACATTATCTCTCCGCCTTACCTCATTCACTTTCCCTATAGATATGGAAAGAACTATGACTGCAGTTCCAATTCACCCTGCTCCACCCAGTGAGAGTTGAATTTGGCTGGCTGCGAGAAGCTCTTTCTCCACTCTAAGAGGGCAACTGGACCTTGAAGGCGGCAGTGCTTGTATGCACACTCACTTGAATATTCCTATCAATTCTTTACTCCATAGACTCATTTTGCAAAGTTCTAGGTACTGATTAGAAATTTTAACTTGTTTCCCCAGCAAGGGCTACAATATGAACCTTACCCTTCATCTTCTGTCAGGGTCACTATCATTGTCTCTTTGAGTCTTGTATTTCTGTTAGCAATTAGAAGCTGAATAGCTTTAGGCAGAAGTCTCTGAGCCTGCTACTATGATGCCCTTTTCAACTTGAATATTTGAAGGAAGATCCAAACTGAGCTTCTTTAATGAACCAAATGACAAGTCTTACAGGAAATGGCTGGAGGTGGATGTAGATAAAATTCACTCCTTCCCTAATTCATTTTTTCTTTAATATATTCTTAATCCCAGAAAAACTCAGTGTCTCGCCTGACTCACTGGGAACTTCTGAACTTCCCGATTGGCTTAGCACCTCCTCCTTCAGGAGGTGATGCTGATGTTTATGAATCTCAAAATTGTCTCCTCATACAAATACAATTAATAGAGTCTTTATGGAGAACTTTTACAGATGGAGAGAGCAGGTGATAACTAATAAATAATTACCATAGGATCATATTGGGCTTATGAGTTTTCCTATATAGCATCGCAACAAAACACTTAAGTGCACTCAAACATTTATTGGCATCAGAGAAAAATGCTGTTGTGTGAAAATATCTTAGCCCTGTGCTAAAACCATTTTAATCTCAGTCCGGGTAACTGACCAGTCAGCTCACTTGGAAGTTTGCAGCTTCACCTTGTATCCCATTTCTATCATGGGGACCTCACTGCAGCTACACAGAGCAAGTGCCCAGACATTTCACTGAGAACGAGTTTCATTCTAGATCCCATCAGATGCCTGTTTAAGACAGTTGATAACTGCAAAGCCTATCTCCTCGGATACCACTCTCCATTTATTTAAGAGTTGCCGAGTTCTATCCAAGGATCATGTATTTAGAATGCAAGTCATTTGGACCATAATTATTTCAGCACTTCCTAGAAACGGTGCCACTGAAGTGAGACCACAGCTTCTCTATAAAGATGATGAAAAACATTACCCCTTTGAACACATTTTCTATGAACTTCATAAACTTCAGTATCTTTTCTAGGGCCTTGCTTTGTAGCTTGTATTAAAAGATTGATTCAGATGGCTCCAGAAAGAAATAAAATCACTTCAAATATTTTTAAACTACAATTAACTTTAAAATTAAATATAGCTATTTAAGTACTTTTCTTTTGCTTTCACTTTAGAGAAATTATGTCAGTATATTGCCCAGATTGCAAGCACACTGTCAGCGTATCTCGGGTTCCTGTCAATGTGCTTTCCAGTGTTTCTAAAGGGGTCCATGAGCCACCTGCATGGGAATCTCATAGTTGCTTCTACATGGACATTGTTGGGCCTTTCACAGATGTACTCAGAGGCTCTGGGGTGGGTCCAAAATCCTCAGGATTTGAACCATCTAGGTAATGCTCAGGTACTCTAAGTTTGATTTTACTATCTATCTGACATCTAGATTAACTTTTAAGATTTTTTCCCTCCAAAGAGTCAGACTGCCTAGGGTCAGGAATCAATGTCTTTTCTTTTTTTTTTTTTTAAGGTCAGGGAATTTGAAGGAAGAAAAAAATTACGAGGGAAACTCATCTTTTTTATTCAGTCTCCACCTGTTGCATACAACTTTGTATCTCACAGATGGCTGCCACATGTTCAGTATGTTATTCTTGTTCTTTCTTGATACGTGAAGAAAGTAAAGTTCAGGAAAGCAGGAGTTTTCGGAATGTCTCACAGATAGAAAGGGGTCTTGATCCACTACGCAATGTCATCATCTTGACTCTGTTTTTGTAATTGATGTCTGTCTTGTTTACCTGTTCTAGATATTAGGCTCTTGACAAAATCCAATGCTGTGCTCTGTCCAGTCTGGAACTCAAAACATGTCTGGGTCTCGACTTTTAACAGTTGGCTGTTCTTTACTTTCCTCTCAATGTCACACTTCGTTTTGTCTAGCCTGGTATGACCAGGAGATTCATATGTCACAGAAATCACTAAGAATAGACTATTTATATACAGAATAGGATCAGAAAACACACATCCACTTTTTGTGCCCCATTATACATGTTTTATCCCAGAATTATTTTTAATGGGCAGAGAAGCTGTTAGCAAACTTAGAAAATGACACAGATAGCAGTTGTCCTTCTCAGTTATAGGAAGATGTTCTAAAAACAAATTAATTTGTAAACGTTTGAGAGTTTCAAGATTTCTTTAGATTATGTCATATAGGATTCAGAGCTGACCCATCTGCACCCTGTACTCCAGATATATGGTTATAGAAATTACCTGTGGCCAGCCCGGGCTACAGGAGGCAACTGAGAAGCTGTCTGTGTGGAGAGACGTGACAGATTGCCAGGTAGGATAAATTTCATCAGAGATATCAATCTTTAAAGCTTAATTATTTCCCCATTAAGACTCCTTTTGCACTGCAAATATTAATGCAAGTGGTTGTATGTAGGGATAAGTCACATATTCAGGTTTTCAATGGGCTACTGCCCTGAGCTCAGAAAAGGCTGATTCAGTAATCACACATTTATTGGAAGTTATGGCCATCATGGGTATACCTGCGCAAATAAAGACAGATAATGGTCCAGCATATGTATCTAAGAAAATGAAACACTTTTTTGATTATTATAATATAAAACACATTACAGGTATACCAAATAATCCTACAGGTCAGGCAGTTATAGAAAGATCAAATCGTACTATAAAGGATATGCTGAACAAACAGAAAGGGACTGAAAATACCCCCAGAAATAGATTACATAATGCTTTATTAACCTTGAATTTTCTTAACGCTAATGAGAAAGGAACGACAGCAGCAGAAAGACATTGGATAATGGAAAAGTCTGCTGAACTAAATCAACCGATTTATTTCAAAGATGTGCTGACCTCTCAGTGGAAGCCAGGAGATGTGCTACGCTGGGGAAGGGGTTTTGCTCTTGTTTCCACAGGAGAAGAAAAATTGTGGATACCATCAAAATTAATAAAGTTTCGATTTGAAGAGGAGAAACCTCTTGGAAAGGAGAAATGACAACTCATCCACAACGATGATATTCATACAGGTGGTAAGAAAAACATATAGAATGGGGGCAGGGTTCTTTTCTTATCTCCACAGGAAAACACTCATCTTTGAGAAATTCAAGGGACCCTGGATGTTTGGATACTGACAGATGGAAAAATACCTGCCCAATAGGAAATATCAAGACAACTGAATGGGTTGTGTAAGTAATATTAAACCATATTTCTAAATTTATAAAGCTGGTTTTGAAGTTGGACTCTGGCTCAGTCCCTCTCCAATTCCAAGCCTGTTAGTAAGAGAAAAACCCAGAGTTTCTGGAGTTTCTGTCTCATGTCAAGAGCCATGATATGGGACAGAAAGAAATATGAGTTTAGAAAACATCTTTGCTTTTCTTCATATCTATCATACTTTTCATTGAATATATCTATCATGTCTTTCATTGAATATATATATATGTCTATATATGTTTATATGATTAATGTTTAAGTTTTTCATAATGAACAATGAGTTTTTCCTGAAGTGACATTTGAAGTTTCCAGGAAGAAGATGGGGCCCCATAACAACAACTCCACCTGGTTGATATGACGTCATGATACTGATAGCGCTACTACAAGACCTGCTTTTGATACCAGCTGCACAAGACAGTTCCAACTTGGTTAGCTGAAATGGTGCACATCTTATACAACATTTTGGCCAGACCTGCACGAAAATACTCAGAGACTATTTGCAATTTTAAAAGACATTATCTTGAAATTTAACCATCATTTTACTTTCACAGGATCCCCCAGAAAGAACGTCGCCCCTATGACAGCAGGAAGTAATTCTAGAGAACGACGTCCCCTCTCCCAGTAAAGTTTGCCCTTGGGTTTAGGGACATCATTTAGGGGTTGATTATAATTAGTATATGATTGAGGGTTGGGAGAGGAATTTTATAAGCTCAAGGATCATTTTGAAAAAAAAAAAAAAAAAAGAGGGAATGATGGGATAATAGATTTATAATTGTGAGTTACTGCTTTTAGACAAATATATTGGTATCAATTCTTGTACAATGAAACAAAGTTAAATTATATGGACTATTGTACGCATGCATGTTTCTACCTCTGTTTAAAACATTCTTATGTATTGACATATATTGTATTGATATATATATATATATTGTATATATTTACCATATTGCAGTGTACATTTCTACCTCTGATTAAGATACTTATATAATATTTGTGTATTGATATATATTTACCTACTGCAATGTATATTTGTACATTGTTTATATTTGGAGGTCATTGTCCTCATTTGTTTCACAGTTGTTTATTGTCTTATTCTTTAAGTTAGATAGATATTGAGAATTATATAGACTAATTGTCATCTAAGTTTGTCATTTATAATTAGACTAATCAGGTTCTTTAGATATATAGAGATTATACTCAGTATAGATAGATAATCTTCAACCTCTTCAAAGAGCTGTAGAAAATGGCCTTTAATCTAACTCAGAGTTTCGTGATAGTGAGACACAATTGCTCCTGGCAACACCGCTCTATTCCCGAGAGAATGTTGAGCACCAAAAACACTCCATCTGGAGCCTTTCTATTTGGCAGAACTGGCCTTTGGGCAAAGAAATGCCCATACCTCAACCACTGACACAGATACAGAGCGTGCATCAATGGATAAAACAGGACTGTCATATCCTGCCAAGACAGGGTAAGATAGTTTTGAAAAGTTCCTTGCCTTTAATAATGGTATGTCAGTTATGTTAGGCCTTTGCCAAAATTGGTTGACTCAACGTTGCAAACGAGACTTTGGGTGATTGCCCAGGTAGTCAGTTGTCTCTGTCAATTGTTGCACATTTTGGATATATCTCGTTTGTTGAGTAGTGTTTATTCCCTTCTCAGATCTTTGACTGAGTTGAAGATTATATAATTGTAGTTACTCTTTACATTATTTGGACTCCTTGAGATAGAATGTTTAGCAAAGCTTTTGTTCTCAATATTGTTTGTTATATTTATTATTTGTTGTTATTGTATGTAGTTGTATTTGGTTTAGTTCTGTCTTATTTAGACAAAAAGGGGAGATGTAGGGATAAGTCCCGCCCCTTAGGGGGCGTGTTCGCCTCGGGCTAATGTCTGCCTATAAATTTGGCGAGCAAGCTCCGAGTGCTTGCTTCTGCTTTCCTGGTCTCCGCGGGAACGGTGGTTCTGTAAGTCTATTTCTACATTAAAGCTATATATATATTTTTACCCTCTGTCTGCATTCATTTACGCCGTTACAGTTGTACCTTTTATCAGCAATGTCTTAATTCTCAATTAACAGCTAAGGGATTTCGTGGCCTACAGGCAATCAGGATGGGTACTTGTGGAATGGTTTCTGGGGAATGAGGAAGAGTAGAATGAAAAGAGACACTGCTGGCAGAAAGGGGAGGTCGCAGATTCAGATGGCACAGGTTTTTTTTTTAAATTGAGCTTTACAGATGCCACATTTTAAACAACTTATATAAATATTTGGGGTAACCTTAGAAAATCATTCTTACCAATGAGTTATGATAAGAAATTATTTGCAGGTGTAGATACAAGGCCATTATACATGATTTATGCATAAGCTTCTCTTCTTTTTCTTCTCCTCCCTCACCCTCTCCCCCTCCTCCCCCTCCTCCCCCTCCTTCCCCTCCTCCTCCCCCTCCCCCTCCTCCTCCTCTTCCTTCTCCTCCTCCTCCTCCTCCTCCTCCTCCTCCTCCTCCTCCTAAGGTTTGGAGACTTTAAATGTGCTTGAGGAATTTAAAGACTAATACTAATGGTCCTGAAACAGTTCCAGATAATGGAAGGGTTTTATATTCAGGATTGAGCAACCGATAAAGGTTCTTATCCACATCAGAGATCATGAATATGCTATCTTTTCATGCTCAATACCTATTTGATGCTGTGTCTACCTACAGAAAGAGTATGTGCTATCAAAGACAAAGCCTACTTGCTCTTGCTATGGAGATGTGGTTTGGGGATACCTATTAACCCCATGTGTGTAAAATATACTCAGGCAAAATAGATGAAAATTATATGAATGAATTTAGGTTTGAGGTGTGAGTAATTATGCAATATTGCAACAGAAATATATTTTTCTCTGGAGATGAAGATAGGAAATTTGGGAGAAAGATACAATGAGATTGGAAGGTCAGCTACATGACTCAGTAGATAATGGCACTCATGCTAGGCTGGAGGACTTGAGTTCCATCCCCAGCACTTACACAGTGAAAAGAGTGAACCACTCCCATTTACTTATCCTCTGACCTTCATATATGTGACAGGGCATGCACTTGCACACATATTTGCACACACACATAAACAAACAGAAAACAAACAAATAAGCAAAATAAATCGAAAAAATGAATAAATAAGATTTCATTGAAGACAACTTTCAAAATTATTTTAATAAAATTGTACATATTTCATCTTCATTTTCCTTCTCAAAATATTTTTATAATTTCATAATTGTGTATGTCAAATACAATGCACTTTGGATTATTTACCTCTCCATTATCCTCTTTCAACCCCTTTATTCTTCTATTGAACTTTTTCTTCCCTATAAACTCCCCTTAACTCTCTCTCTTTCTCTATTTTTTTTTTTAAAGATAGCATTGAATTTCCAAGATTACAAACCAGGATAATGATTTTTCAGAATAGTATAAATGGTAGATATAATACAAGATCAAGAAATTTAACTATGACAATTTGGGTTTAGCCTACACTGGATCATTAAATTTTTAATTCAGAAAAAAATTCAACAAGTACCAAAAACTCAAGATTATACAAAATTTTACCCTTTGTCAGAAGTCAGGAAAAGAATACCAATATTTCATTTCTGCCATTAACATTCACTTTTAGAAAGAGTAGAATTCCTTTCCCCATAGTTTGACAAATATTCAAAGATATTCCAGGAGGATAAACCAAAACAATTTCTCTCCAGACACAAATCTAAATTACACAGTTTAGAGAGTTATAAAGAGCATGGCCACTGTTGTTAGCTGCCGCTGTCCAAAGATCAATAACCATCAGTAAAAAGCCAAATACCATTGCATCACCCAATATCCTTTATCTTTTTTTAAAAAGAGCTGGACACACATACACACACACACACAAACACATACACACATGCATGTGCAAACCCACACACAGAGAAAAAGAGAGAGAGAGAGAGAGAGAGAGAGAGAGAATGAATATAGGAAGGCTTTTATTATTGTAGATCTCTATTAAATATTTACTAGTTCTTCTTTGTAAAAAAAAAAAGCATAAAAATGAATTTGTGTTTAATTTGGAGCCCAAGAAGACAAAACATATATTCTTCTCTAACATGTGTGTCCTACCTTCTTGTTTTCAGATTTATGTGTTTCATTTGGATTTTCTTCAGAGGCCAGAGAGGTAGAAAGATGGCAAAGAGGGAGGAGGCCCTTAAAGGAGAGGAATACTAGAGGTGAAAGAGTTTGAGGGTAGTGAAGATCTTGCATGGGGCAAGGAAGAATTTTCCCACTATCCTGAGTGAGGTATCCCAGAAGAGTGGGAGGAGGGGGAGGGAAATGGGAGGCTGGGAGGAGGCGGGAATTTCTTTTTTTTTTCTTTCAATAAAAAAAAAAAAAGAAAAAAAAAAAAGAAAATTCCCGGTGGCAAAATACTTAACTTTTGGCCAAGGTAGGCCTAGAGACTTCACAAACAGTATTGTTCTCTCTATGCCATTGCTGTCTATCCACCTGAACTGGATGACTATGCCCTGGGACTGAAGACAGCACCCATTGTCATTTCAGAGTATAGCCAAGTGGAGAGCTGGGACTGGGTTGAAAACTTGCTCCTGTTGGCTGTCTTCACAGTGCCCAAAAGTGCTATGGAAGCTGCGGAGGGAACACAGTCATGAATGGTTTCACCCTGAATACTGTAGCACCTACCTGTCAAGGTGAGATGTGCTCACTAGTGCACTTGTACAATAGTGGGATGGGTATTAAGGAGATAACCCATCACTTTCTGAATGGTTCTGACTGGATCCACAGGAGGGTTTCTTTGGGGGGGTACTAGAAACCTGGTGAAAAGTCATGGCTTGATAAGCCATAGAGCTAAGGGAATATCTGCTACTGTTGTTTGGCTAAATGGACATGCTGTCAAACTCTCTTTAGCTATTTATATCTATACCTGTGTATTAGTGCTGCGCTCAGCCTTAGTCAGAGAAATTTCTTTTTGCAGTTGGCCTCTGCTAATGCAGAGACTCATAACAAGTCAAAAGTTAAGAATAAGTGGTGGTTGAATGTTTATTCCTAAATGAGAATCTACATCACACCTTGTAAAGTTCAGGGAATGTGTCAGAAGTAGGGACAGAAGGAATATAACCACCTAAAAATGGTGAGGAATGTGTGAAATGCCGTCTTTTGGACATAACGTGACTGTCACTCTCATGAGCTCACAGCCCCTGTGGTTTACCTGTACAAGGATCTGCAAAAGACTGGGCCTGCAATCGGTCTATCATGAATAGCAGAGATATTTATAAGGACCCACTACTCCATGGGAGGCGGTAATTGGCAGTTCCTGGTTGCTGAGAGACTGGGAATCATTTTCTGCAGCAGCCACTGGTAAGTTGCCCAGGCTTTGATAAACAACCTCCTCATCATTCACGCTCATGTAAGCAACCCTACTTAAACACAGCGGGTAATAGGAAGAAACAACAGCATAGAAGGTGGACTTGTTGGGAAGAAGAAGAAGTTCATTGGGTTTGGGAGGAAGATAACAGAGGGTAATGAAGGTGATCATGATCAAAACACATTTAAGAAATGCATGGAATCATCAGAGAATAAATAAGAATGAACTTAATTTTCTGCCATAGGTGTGGTTCCTAAAGCTTGTAGAGATACATAAAACCATATATACATATGTAGTATAAAAAGAGAAGTAAAACTGTCTAGGAGATTAATGGGAGGAGGGAGAAGGAAAGAGTTGGAAATCATCGAGGAGAATGTTCTAAATGTACAACTATATTTATGTGAAAATATCCTTGTCAATACAATACCACATATACTGAACACAGACAATTAACGCTTTTGAATATAATAAAAAGGGGTTTAATTTGGTAGCAATTTAATATCTAGTATTGGCAATATACAACAGCACAAAATCACACAATGATCAAAAGTAAGGAAGATGCAACTCTTTGAAAACTATTCCAATGATATAGGTTACTTAGTAATATCTAATTTTCTCTGCTCTTAAAATAAAAAATATTTCTTTTATGTATATGTCTGCTTTGCCTGCATGTACATCTGTCCAGCATACATGTGCATGGTGCCCACGGATCCCCTGGAGCTTGAGTTATAGACAGTTGTGATGTAACATTAAGGTGTGGGGAATCAAATTCTGGAATCCTTTGAAAGAGTGACAAGTGTTTTAGACACTGAGTCATTCTTTCAGCCCTTGCTCTTACTGCCAATATTCATTACTCTTAGGTCCTCTAGTTCCCTATTTTGAACATGACGAACAGAACTCAGACTTTCTCTTGCCCATCTGTCTCTGCAATTCTAGAAATAATAGTGAGTGCCCAGCACATGCTTGGCATGAGCTCTGCATTGAACTGCATCCTCTGCCATAGATATCTACTATGAATAAAAAAACTAGGTTTTTTGTTAGACATAATTACAGGAGCACACACACACACACACACATACACACACTCTTACTGAGATTGCTGTTTATTCTTTCCCAAATAGAGCTGCAGAGGAGGAATGGGCAATCTGTCCCATGTGTAAATTTGACTTGTGGCTGGATTGTACACAGCTCACAGCTATCAATGGCCTTTACACTTACAAATGACTAGAAATTAGAAGAATAATGTTATATGAAATGAAACAAAATTCAGATTCCAGCATTGTTAAACAGCATTTATAAGGACACATGCTTGAGCGTTTACTTAGCTGTTCTCTGCCTCAGCAAGATCCTAGCTGCAAGAGATTCTATGGCCTACTAAGCTGATAATATTTGTTTCTAGTGTGTGCTCTACAGAAAATGCCTGCATTTCTATTATATAGAGAGACACACAGGAAAACACATCTAATGAACTGTTGCTTCATTTGGGCTGTTGTATTTCCCAGTTTTCAAACTCAGGAGTATAGTAAATGATATAAAAAGAACACTTCAGAAGTAATTGTTCTATTAGCTCAGCTAGCTACAGTTTGAAATAATTGCCATCTCAAAGCCTCTCAGTTCATTTCTATTTTTAAGTCATGATAAATACTTTTCTGAAGCTGTGGGTCCAAAGCTAGGAAACCCAGCTGGGAAATTTCACGCACAGACGGTCCTCAGGTCTGGATGTAGTAGCCCTTACAGCCATGACTGGTGGTGAATCCTGAGAATCTCCACATAACTCCAGTGGGGATTCTCCCCACCATGAGCTCCGCTAGAGCTTTACAGGGGCATCCCAGTTCTTTACTTCCTTTGCCTTGTCTTCTAAACCAGTCATGCTTTAAAGAAGTCTTTCAAAGCCCTGGCTGTGGGTATGAACTGAACTTTTTCATCTTGCATCCTGAGATTTTCTGGGGAAGAGATCGCTGCACTTGCTGTGGAGTGGAGTTATTCTCAGGAGAAACACAGTCAAAGTTAGACTCAGACTAACAGCTGTACACTTGCTTTTTTCTAAAGCAGCCTAAAAGGCCCCAGGCATTTCCTTTGCCTGCTGGAGAACCTGCGATCACAAGCCTGCATAAGGTACGCAGTGCTTTGGGTTCCCACAGCAGAAAAAAAGCCATTATGTGAAATCACACATAAATGGCCAGCACAATGGGAGGAAATATGTAAGAGCCCGTCACTGAACTTTCATATCAAGAATCCAGAAATTATATTTCCAGTAGTTGAAATGTTTTCCCCTCTGAGAACAGTGTTAGCACACATCTATAGGATACTTTTTCCTTATATTTGCTACCCAGGAGTTCTTAAAATTGATGGACCATAGGAAAAAATGATGTCGCATTCTCATTGAGACTGACAGCTTGACCTGGCACGTGACTCAGATCTGAAAGTCCATTTCTGTGCTTAGAAGTTGAAGTATATTCTATACTTTCATGTTTTTTTAAAAGAAGGTCCTCGATCCACTATGAACTGATTTTTGTGCAAGGTGATATATGGTTTTAATTTAACTCTTAAGCAGGTGGATATCCTCTTTTTCCTGAACAGTTTGTTGAAAAGGTTCCCACCCCCTTCCTCTTCCTTTATGGGTTTGACAACTCTGCTAATAATTAAGTAGTCACTGATGTGTGGGTTTATTCTTGGGTCCATTGCTTTACATGTCTTTCTTGGTGCCAAGATTATGTTGTTTTGTAATGAAGGTCTGGAGTATTGTTTGAGAATAGGTAGTGCGACACCTACTGACAATACTGAATTCTACCTAACTTTAAATAAATCTCTAAACTCAAACACTTCTCAAACTTTTCCACAAAAAGTAAAAAGAAAAAGAAAAGAAAAAGAAGGTTATATTTATCCTAGAATTACCTTGATACTAACTAAAACTTAATAAAGTTGTTACAAAGAAAAAGAAAACAGACTAATTTCCCCAAGGAATACAGATTTAAAAATTCTCAACAAATTATCCATAAACTAAATTCAAGTACACATGAAGATGATCATGCATCACTATCAGGTTGGTTTTGTTATAGAATATAAAGCTAATTTAACACATTAAATCATGAATATGATACAGTAAATTAATAGAATTAAGAACAGAAACCACATGATTATTTCAAAAGATGCAAAAACCCCTGAAGATGTGAAGAAGGTGAAGTAAGAAAATAAGAGACCAAGAATGGCCAAACGCCCTCAGGAGGTATCACTGGGTGAATCAGTATTGAGAATGTGTCCTGAACCAGGAGTGTGATAACAATTCCACACGTACTCTTTTGCTCAATTCACACAACATAAAATCATGATATCTTTCTATGTCTTTGTACAAATACTGTTATTTATAGATGTAGTTGAGACACAGGGATCTGTGTTAATTTTGTGAACTCAGAAAGTTAGTAGGTGGATCAGTCAGAAACTGAACTCTACTGTGTCTGAGTGGCAAAGGTGATCTCCCCCACCTGGTACTAAGGGTCCAATTCAGGGCCTTGAACATCCTAAGTGTGCACTTCTCTGCCACTAAACTGAATATCCAGCTTCAGTTCATCTTTTTTTTTTTAAGAAAAAATAATAAGAGCATAAGTCCTATTTCACAAATGGCAAGAAAGATCAGAATGCGAGTTCAATATAAAAAATAAAAGGATTAGAGAAACTAGAATGGTATAGCCTAAATTGTAAAGTATTTGGTGACTAGATTTTTTCATATAGCAGGAGTTCACAAAATTAATTATCATATTCATATCTCATTTTGGGTCATTTTATTTTTCTATTTTTGTTTCTATATAATTATCAAGTCTTGCTAGATGTGCTGGCTAGTTTTATGTGAACTTGACACAAGCTAGAGTCATCAGAGAGGAGGTAGCCCAAGTTAGAAGATGTCTCCATAATACTAGGGTATACAAAAACCTGCAGGACATTTTCTTAGTGATTGAATGAGGGAGGGCCCAGCCCACTGTGGGTGGTGCCATCCCTGTGGTAGTCCTGGGCTGCAGAAGAAAGCACACTGACAAAGCCATGCAGAGCAAGCCAGTAAGCAGTGCCCCTCCATAGCCTCTGCATCAGTTCCTGCTTTCATGTCCCTACCCTGTCTGAGTTCTTGTCATTACTTCCTTCAGTGATGGATTACAACGTAGCAACATAAGTCAAATAAACCCTTTTCTTTCCAAGTTGCTTTTCGTCATAGTGTGTCAACGCACCAATAGAAACCTATACTAAGGCAGGAGCATTAGAGCAGAGGTTCTTAAACTGAAAGTCATGACCCATCCAAGGGTCACATATCAGATATCCTGCATATCAGATTTTTATATTATGTTTCATAACTGTAGCAAAATTACAGTTATGAAGTATAAACAAAACACATTTATGGTTGGGGGGAGTCACCACAACACGACGAACTGGGTCGCAACATTAGGACTGTTGAGAACCACCGTATTAGGGTCTTGGAACTGGATTTAGGAACCACAGGTGCTCAGTTTGTCACAAACTTTGGGAAAGTCATTTAAATCTCTCAAATTCACTTTTCTCATCAGTAAAATAGAAGATATATAACACTTGTCAAGGTGACCTCATAAGGTTACTAAGGAGTTCAAAAGAGGAAATGTATGCAAATTACTAAGAGCAATATAGTAAATGCACACAGTTAAATTTAATAGCTGTCTTGTCCTAGGCTGCTGGAGACTCTCCAGCACGCTTCCCTTGTCCTCTCTGCAGATTAACCTAGGACTTGACCTTCCATTTAGAAAGTACCCCGTGAAGGTACATGTCTGCCTGTAAGAGCAGACTTCGACCCTTTTGCAGCATGCCAGAGTCCCTAGGCAGTTAGAGATATTTTATCCTCTGACTTTCTCCAGTTTTGTAGGTTTGTTTGTCTCTCTCAGAACCCTTCCACAATATTTACTGCATATTTAAATTGAATCAAGCTTTAAAGATTGTTTATTGTGTATTGTAAAATGTTGATTCATTTTATTTGATGTGATGGAGTTGAAGCTTTATGACTTCAATGCAAACAGAACCTTTCCTACAAAAAGATTTCTCTGTCTGTGAGCCTTTGACATAATGTTAAAGAACCTGCCCAAATGCTATTCTTCATGAAGTCTCTGGACTCTCCCTTTTTCCTGCATCTCCTTTCCTAACCATGTCTTGAAACCATCTGTATTTTATTTTGACATTATAATTTAATCAGAACATTTCCTTTTTCCCTTTCCTCTCTCCAAATCTTCCCATGTCCCCACCTGTATTTTCAATTCCCAAGGCTTGTTTTTTTTTCTTGGTCTCCATAGTCCCTAATATGTTTTGGTGTGATTGTATCCTAGATCACATAGTCTTATATATATTGTACACATTCCTGCCTTCCCAATTAAAGAGATTTATGAGGTCAGTGTTGAAGATTCATTTGTCTGTAAGATACAGACCCCTGCCCCCCAGCACTCATTATACAATCAACTCAATATCTATGGTTTGCTTAGTGATAACTGAACGCATGGTAGTGAACAAACCAGTCCATTTTCACGTCCATGGAGCGCCCCATCGCAAGCTTGTATGTGTGGTTGACTAAGCGTCAGGTACAACTCTGACTGGAGCTGAGAATACAACATATCCGGAATGAAAGAGAGATTTCCCTTGGCTATTGTTGTGGGAAGGGATCACATGATAAAAAAGCCACTGACATTGAGATCTGAGGAATAGTTTGTTATTGGGTAAGGACTTTTCAGCACACAGTAGACTCTTTAATGAGAGCAAATTGTGTTTAATAAGATTGCTATTTGAAATTTAAAACTTCCCACACCTCTACCATCTGAAGTCATTTTTATAACAGTATAATGAGAGGGTGGATATTGTGAGGTTTTTCTTTTTTTTCCAGCTTCAGAAAAGACACAAGAGGATTTGGCCAGTGAGTGGAAGGAAACAAACGCTCTGCTCCTTTCACACCAGATCACAACCTGCTCCAGAGCTCTCCTCCCAATATTGTCCTCTAAATTGGTGCTATCTTTGCTCCTTTTCAAAAGAGGAAGCCAGCCAATTCACTTCAGCCTAACGTTCAAATCTATGTCGTTTTCACACTTCTTAAAAAAGATTTGTTCACACCTTCACTTATCCCAGGGCTGAAATCTCTAATTGAGTGAGATAGTAGAGCTGGGTTTGATAAGCTGTTACATAGTTCATGTTCCCAAATGTGGTATGTTATCAAAATGGCTGCACTGCAGCCCTACCTCTATAAATAGAAACCTATTATTTCGGGGTGCAGAATAATTATAATAGTATCCCAAATGTCCCTCTTCCTGTCACATAGTAGATACTCAATAAATGACGGTTGTTTGATGATGAATCTCAAATGGCTTTTTTCTTGATGAGCCACTGCTATCATGGCCGAATATTCATTTGAGGGGTCATTGCCAGGGTTAGAGTCTGTGATCAAAGACTAAGAGTAAAGCTTGCCAGATTACATAGCTTTTCCTTGTTATTCTGACCTACTTAGCATCATTTCCAGAGGTTTTTACTTCGAAATCCAAAACCAAGCTTTCTGCCTGCATTAAGAAAAGGTGCAATTCCATTCTACATAAAACAAACTTCTAAAAATACAAATGTGTTTTTATATACGGATGAAAGGAACTTTACAAAGTGTAACCCTGGGTGGACTTGAAAAAAAAACAATATTTTCCTGCTAAAGCTTATAAACAATACCATAATGCAGTCAGAAGTGCAGCAGCTGGCTGATGGCATATTTATATAACGGCAAAAATCCTTCCCTCATTTCCACAAACAGGTAATTGATATTTTTTCCTTTCATTTAAATTCTTCCAGCACTGAGGAATTCCTTTCTGTTCCCCAATATAATGAGAGCTTTGTGCACAGGATTTGCCTCTGTAGCTAATTTTTTATGCTAATCAGTCATATGGTTATCTCCATTTAACATCCCTACTGCTCCAGATCTTCTGCATGAATTATCTACATTAGCCCCAGAGAGGATTTCTAACTTAGTGATGCCTCAAGGTCCTCATTCACTTAGGCTAACAGAAATTTCTCTGATAAAGAGAGCTAATTAATTGTTTTTAAGGCAACAACTGATACCCATGGTTTGTCTAGGGTTTCTTGACATCACCTGGATGGGATTTTTCATTTCTTACAGTGACTTACCCACACCAGTCATCCATACATGTGGTCTCACCAGCTAGTACCACCAAGACGTAAGTGTGTGTTTGAGCTGTAAAAAGGGGCAGATGCCAAATGCTGCTGCGATAGAGTATGAGTCTCTGTGGTTTCTCTCCCTTACCCCTTTGCTCTGTTTATTTACTCTGATTGAAGCCCTGGCACATGTCCATCATCTGGATGAAGACCCCCATAACCATGCCTATCTTACACTTGCCTCCTGTCTTCTTCTTAACTCCAATGTGAGCCTGCACATGCTGGGAAACCCATGTCTGGGTTCTGCAGCACTGTATAAATGCCCAGATTACCATTCCAAGAAGGAATGCAAGACTCCCCAACCATCAAGAGAGTGAGTTTAATGAATTTTTCTTCTTCCAGTTTTTCCTCATTAGAACTGTCCACACTGTCTTCCCCCAGCTCACCCTTCCGTTCTGGAAGCTTTCCAGCAATAAGCAGAAGGAGGCAGTCGGAGAAAGGTTAGGCAAACACAACAATATTACTGGAATAAGTAACATATTGCTCATTAAACATTTAAAATCAACAGTTGCTCGCGCGATCTGCCAATATTTTGAGAAATGCCAGTTTTACTGCTAGGTGCCACTTGGCTTGAGCTGTTTAATTCATGATTTGTGAACTGACATCCAGAATAACAAAACCGTATTCCAGTTAGAATTTTGCCATCAAGAGGGAAGCTGAAATATCACAACACAAAGCTCCCTAACTGTTTCCTCTCCTTCCTGCCTCCTTCCCTCCTTCCTCCTCCCATGCCTCTGCCTTCATTCCAGAAACAAATGGATGTGTTAAAACAGTGAAATGTGTTTGTAAAAGATAAATAGTTTATCTTAAATATACTGTTGTAGTGTCAAACCAAGTCTCAAATACATGTACATATTTTATTCACAGACATAACATTTCAAAATGAGTAGACAGTTTTTCTTCCTCCAACATTTATACACGAATGCAATGCTCATAAAAAATAAAAACCAGAATGACAATGTAGCCCAGATCTTATCAGAGTTATGTGTTGATATCATCAGGAACATTAGCCCAGCATGCAATATTCTGCTCCATAAAAGGTATTACTTCCTGAATGGTAACAGAGGGAAACCTATAGATTTTTAAAACACATCTCTTAGCTGCCTTAAATGTGTGCTGGTCAAGGCTTCTAATTATTTGGACACGATCTTCCAACAAACTTCAATAAAATGAACTTTCTTTTTGTTAGAAGTGTCAGTAACTGGGCAAGATGCCATTCTGTTTTGAGAATGTGGTTGTGGAAAGGAAACAAATGTGGTCCTCATCATCCCATCCTAAGGTATAGGTACAACTGCTGGAGAGTTGCTGAGCAATACAGAAGATGGCATGCAGGAGCAAGCACTAGCAGATGTTTTGATCTTCTACCCCCAACTCTGCATTCTGAGTGCAATGGGAAAGGAGGTCGCACCTCCTTGACCTATGCCAGAGGTATGGTTGTTCTGCAGCACAGAAGTGTCTGCTGCCAATGCCGATGTTGAAATGATGATTTGCAAAATTCACAGGGTTGGAGAAAGGTAATCAGGGGGTTCTCACAGGGGAGTGAGAATCTTAAGAACTGTCCTCTGAGGTGTGCAGTGTATCTCGGCACAAGAAAGGCTGGACAGAACAGGGACAAAAAAAAAAAACCAAAAAAACAATGGAAGACACTTTGAGCTAAACCTTCTATCCTTGTTAAAGAGATAAAACATTGCAGTGTTAAAAAACACATGATGATGTGTTTCTGCTCTGACTATAAGCATGGCCAGTCAAGGGAGATGCCAAAGAATGTGTCTGTCCCAGATTCAGCGAAACAAGCAAAGATTTACCCAATACTTACAGAATATACTATCATAGACGACTAATGATGATTACAAGGATTGCATGTGTTGCCAATTTTATGCATACCAATTATTTAGCAATGGACCTGCATGTATGGCAGCTACAGAGGACTTTCTGAGTCTGACTGCTTTTGGTGAGTTATGGTGTCATTTTGAGGAGTCCAGATTGTTTCTTCCAAAGACTTGGCACTTGCACCATCTGCAAGGTGAATATATGTCCTGCTCTGCAGTGCCCATGCCTTAACATTCTGATGAAAGTTACATGGCAGCAAATTTATGACAGGGCCCTCCACTATCACTTTCATGCTTTGGGGCTGCTAGTCTATTCAAGTTTGCATCATTATTAGCAATCCTGGGGCTCACAGAGGACAAATTTTATGATCCAAGAAGTACATGTCCAGCCAAGCAGGTAAGTGGACTCAGATTTATTATGAAGAAAGTGCTACTTACCCTTTTCTTGTTGCCTAAGACACAGACCTACACTTGTGTGCATTTAGCAAAATCAATGGAAATCATCAATTTGAAATTAATTCAAGCCACTGGATACTTGGACTATCATAAATATACAAAAGAAATGCAAAGACGAGCTCATATTTAAGCTTTAAAGTAATTTTAAATTTTGTTTCTGTCACTGAAGCATTTGTTGCTTACTGCTAGGTTGAAAAACTAGGAAATCTGAGCTTTGTAAATATTTATTTAGAGCTTGTACATTTTTAGGGTGTCAATAATAAATAAAAACCTGATATTAGAAGGTAGGATGAAAATATATAATCATTCATTCACCATGTAATACACATGTTATAGGTGTTTAGTGTAGGCTGTGCAGGTGGAGGTCAGGGTTCTTGCTTTTCTGGGATCGATATCTGAATGACAAATGGAAGACTAGAGAATAATCTGAAGACACCTGAAACCTGGCTGACTGGGTAGGGGAATGTGTAGAACTTTCTTGTCACAAAGGAAGCCTAGATTTCGACCCTAAAAGCCATAGAATTTGAGCCCTGGCTGCCACAGAAACAGTCTTTCTTTTCTAGTTTTTCATAAAGAAAAATTTGTGGCAACTAGTATAATTCCGCTTAAAACCTTTAATTTGACAAGTTCTGGTGCTAGGGCCAGCACATGCTGGGAATGTTGTATGGGTGTCTGTGATTTCTCCAGAAGCCATTTCTATATCACTAGTCTCTATATAGTGTGATTGATCCAAGGGGAAAAAAATCTTTCCTTCGCAAGAATGAAATTTAAATGAAGACAGGAATGAAACAAGTTTCTCTAATAGTAACATGCTATAGAGAAAAATCTCCAAACCTCTCAAGCTCACCAGTTGCCCTATTTTTTTCCTTTAACTAAGTTCAGTTTTTTTCTTTCAAGGATGTGATTTACTCTTGCACTTTTCTTATAAGCTTTCTGCTTGGCCCCAAGTTAGGTCACGTAGTGTCTGTTGTTTGCAACCAAGGGACGTTAACAGAGATAAATAGTTGGCAAAGGAATGTTTTCTCCTGCAATGCTTTTGAGAATAACTTTTATATCTCAGAGTCTCTGTTTGTAGTTTCCTTTTTGGAACAAGGGCTGCAGTGAAAATTGTATAGACTTAGCAAAACTTTCACATCTTTGAGGAAGACCCTAAGATCAGGATCATGAGTAAAAATTACACAATCACTTTTTACAGATAGGGACTATTTTAATGAGTCAAGACTTATACACAGGACCATTATTATTTTCTAGTCTGGACATTCTCAAAGATTTTTCTAGATTGAGCAAATATATTTGTTTCTGTCTCTTATACCCTCTGAAACTAATCAATGGGTCTGTTTGGAAAGAGCAATGCATCCATCTGTTTTATATTTTCAAATGTTCTTTGTGTTAATGATTATTGTGCTCTTCTGAATACTCTAGTGCTCTGTTCTCATGTGTTGAGATAACAGCTCTCCTACTCAAGTTCTCAATGGTCTCAACTCATCCAGTTGCCTATGAGTCTTGTTGCCTTTATTCTTTCAGTAAGAATTGCATTAATATAAAATATCCATCCTTTTATTGTTCCTCAACTGGCTGTATTTTTGGACTTGTAGTTATTTACTTGCTTTCTACCTAAATATGGCTTCTAGAATCAGACTGATTATGCTGGACAAAATATGTAAAGTACATTGTTTAAGATTCACTGCCATAAGGAACTCGAAGACACCCTTTTCCATAAAATGTGGACTTGGTGTAGAGCCCATACTTTTATTTAGTGAAAAAGAAATTGTTACCATGGTAGCTGCCTCAACCCAGACTGATTAGGCTTCTAGTAGAGTGTGCCTATTTCTCTATTGTTCTATTGGTGGATATAGTTTATTCTTCCACCTTCTCTAGATATTTGGATGAGAGCCATGACATTCAGAAATTTATGCCTGGTTACACTTTCCCTGTTTCCTGTTCTCAAGGGATCATTGGAAGATTCATTCAAAGTTTAGGTCTTGTTGTTAGTGCTGTTGTGATCCAGGGCTTTTCAACACTTGGAGTGAGAATTTCTTTGAGGCAATATTTTTTTTTTAATATGGACTCCTCCCCTATCTCAGTTCATTTCTTTTTACAGAGTTTCATTGATTAACATTTCTCTACAAGTCACACAAACTCAATCCTTGTCTCCAGCTCTGTGAACAAAGGAGTTAGACTTATAACAATCACTTGTTTGACAATAGATAGTAAATAAGAGATGAACATATACCTTTGATATTATAAAACACAGGCCCATCACCCAAGGATGTGAGATTACTCTTTATTATGGATTTCTCCAAATAGATTTATACCCAATGGCTGTTGAAGAGTGGATAGCCCTTTCCAGTTTACAATGTCCCAATCTTACCCAATCATCATAAAAAGGTTAGTTCAGTAGTATAAACATTTTATATTTTCTATAAACATTCTGCAAACATTCTTGTTTTATCAACATTCCTGTTTGAAATGGTATGATAGAGTTTGCTGTTAATAATATGACCTTTAGCCTTTTCATAAACTGAAAAACTAAATAATGCATATTTTGAAACATGTATTTCTGTGAATCACACTGATACAAAATTGGTACAGTATTATGGGGCAGTGAGTCCATACTGAAAGAAGCCTCTGATAGCTTTGTTCTCCTGCCCTCCACTCTTATTTTTGCATTGCCAACTCTGCTTCTATGCTTGTTGCATTTTGACCCAATTGTTCCCACTCTGCTGAGTTTACTTCATTCAGAATGAACTCATTCCCCCCTCCCCACCTTTCTTTATTCTTGTCATGTGAGTGATAGCTACTAGGAAGACGTTGTGCAATGACAATGAATCCATAGTCCGAATAAGAGAAAAAACAGAGGTTAATCCTTTGGTACTAAATTCCAAAGCACTATTTATGCAGTTTTAGAGTCCGTAGAGCTTTTTTTTTCTCCCACCAGTTGCTGCTGGAAACCAGGAGGCAACTAGCAAGGGCATGTGAATATATCAATTAAATGACAGATTCTGTGAAGCTAAAGATTATTAGTACTTAATTGGTTTAGAAAATGAAGCAGTTGAAGGCCATGAACAGCAGGAAGGTAAGAAGATATGAGAATAGAAGAAGGATGAATGGAAGAAATGATGTTACTAGTAGTATAGACAGAAGTGGAACAGAACAGTTGCCAAACAAGCCCGGTGACCTGAGTTCAATGTCCAGAACCACATAAAGATGGAAAGAGAGCATCAACTCCAGATTGGCCTCTGCTCTCCACACAGTTGCATATGTGCCCCAGCCCCCAAATCATACACACAACAGTAATGATAATGAAATTACATATGTATACACAGACACATACATCTGTATCTATTTCTATATACAAAGGAGCTTTCTCACTGTAAAATTAAGATGCTTTTTCTGAAACTTTACAATTGGCTTGGGATAGTTCTCTTCTTCTGATGTAAATGTAGTTTGGCAGAACCATGGTTGGCACATTCCAGTGATCAGACTGAATTGTGTTTGTCCTCTATGAACTTCAAAGACTAGGACCAGCATATAACTAATAAAAGCCACATATACAGACACTGTATACAAGGAAGTCAGGATCAAAGTATAGTGGACTAGATGTGCAAGCAAGCATCAAGTCTGCTCTAGAAAGCTTTAGAAACCTTATATCAAAGCAGTGTGGGGTGGTAGTCCTCACTGCTATTCAGAATCATATGAAAATTCCATTCATGAATTTAATGCATTTTGATCATATAAACCTCCATCCCTCTCTCTTATCCCCCAATACCAACAGAGCCCCTTGCTCCCTTCCTATGTTCATGTTTTTTTGTTTGCTTTTTCTGTGACCTACTGAGGATAGTTAATGTTATTTTCATAAGCAAAGGCGAGGTGGTCATTTAATGGATCGTGGGCAAGTGTTTATTTCCTGTTATAATTGCTTTTCATACAGAACAATGGCAGGGCACTATACATTAAATAAAAAGAAATACTGGAAAAGAATAATGCATGAGGATTGGCACAAATAGCCAAAGGTAAGATTTATTTTTAAGATTGATAGTAGGAGAAAATAGACTGAGTGAGTGTAATAAAACAAAAGAGGCACATAGCATTAATAAGTCCAAATGGCTATGAGTCTCAGGTAATTGCTTAAAATTTGCTTTGATAATTATAATTACTGTGTCATTACAACATAATTAAGATCTTCCAAAAACAGCCCAAAAAACAGAGAATGGAGTAATTGGAAAATCTGGACATCAGCTAGTAAGCTTCGGGGTCTATGATGCCCACAACTGACTGGAATGCAAGATGTCTCACTGATCAAATTTGATCTTTGCAAAAGTGTGATGAACAGAAAGAGCTCAATTCAGATCCAACAGATGTGGTAACAGTGGGCAGATGGAACTAACCCTGATGACGGGTAAAGAGAGCAATTGGTAGGAGGACTGAGGTAATTTTCAGAAGGAGCGTATGTCCTTAGAGAAGAATCCTCAACTTCTAGATAACAGGAAGCAATGATGCAACAAATGATACCACTTTTGATAGATTTGTAGTGGAAAACATTTATAAGCAAATAAAGAGGGGCGTAGGGCAACTGACAGAGTTTGGTTCCATAAAAATAAAAGATATGTTAAAAACAATATTCAATCTGAAGCTAATGCTATCAGTTTAGTAATCAATACAGGCTGGCTATCCACATCTGAACTCCTTGGTGGAGGTGGCTATAATTGTCTCACTGTTTGAAAGATGAATCTGGAGATGTTGGGGATGGCCCTAGATTTAAAGATATATGCAAATGTCAGTGAACAGAAAATAACTCAAAGATTGGAAGAATATTTATAAATGTGAGCAGAAAAGATCTAAATTAGTGATGAGTTTGAAAAATCTGACATTCTTTTCACATGACATAAAGCAATCTGATAGATGCCCATATTCACTAAAAATACAAACTTAAGAGATAAATAATACTGAAAAGGGCAAGCATGAATGATGATAATAAACACAGTATATTAGTTTTGAAACATTTTTAAATATTTTTACTTTTATATATTTATTTTGGGGTAGGTCATACAAATGCCATGGACCACAGGTGTAGGTCAAAAGACAACATGTGGGAGTTTGTTCTGTCCTCTTACTATGCCAGTTTATAGTATTGTACTCAGTCAACAGGATCTGGAAGCAAACATCTTTATCTGCTAAGCCATCTCTCTGGTCCACAAGTATATTCTGTAAAGAGGAAAATATGAACTGACACCAGTATGTGCAAAATGCTAAGTAAGGCAAGGGCAGAAGTGAACATGTTGGCTATACATAATTTAAATATTATTATACTTTAGTTATTAAAATTAAGAAAATATAGAAGGGTGGAGAAACTATAAGAATTATGCAAACAGATTCATCAAATATTTAAAGTTGATACTTGCAGTGTACAACACAATATTCTTGGTTGCAGAATTTGCTTCAGATATTGTGTTCAAGCTTGGGTTCAAGATTTTTAGGAGTTGTAGATATATGTATGTCCTTATTAGTTTTTGACAACTTGATACAAGCCAGAGTCAACTGAGAAGAGGCATTCTCAACTGAGAAATGTCTCCATCATATTGGTTCAGAGGCTGGCTTGTGGAGTACTTCCTTGACTGATGGTTGATAGGGAAGGGTCTAACCTATTGTGGGCAATGCCATCCTTGGAAAGGTGGTCCTGGAGTATATAAGAAAGAAAACTGAAGAAGTATGAGGGAGCAAACCAGTAACCATTGTCTCTTCATGGACTCATGAAACTCTGCTTCAGTTCCTCCTTCCAGGTTCCTGCCTTTAGCTAGTGCCCTGACTTCCCTTCATGATGGAATACAATTGTACCTTCTTTATTGACTGAGGTTTTCTGTCCTGCCTGGTTCCCACAATCATTAAGTCCCAAAGAAATCACACAGAGGTCTACATTAGTTATAAACTGATTGGCCTATTATCTCAATCTTCTTATTAACTCTTACAACTTATATTAGCCCATTATTCTTATCTGTGTTAGCCACATGGCTCAGTACATTTTTCAGTGAGGCAGTCACATCTGGATTCTTCGGTGCCTGGTCCAGGACTGCCAAGGAATGGGCTTTCCTCTTCCCAGAATTTTTCTGTTCTCATTGCCTCTACTTCCTGTCTGGTTGTCTTGCCTATGCATTCTGCCTGGCTACTGGCCAATCAACGTTGATTTAAAATATAATTGACAGAATACAGACTATCATCCCCCACCACTTCCCCACCCCCAAGTTCGGTCTTGTTGCTGTGTTTGATCATAGTAACTGAAAACAAACTAAGATAACACAGTAACTGTGAAGAGGAGGGTGGGGCAGGTAGACATCCAAAGATAATTGTGATCATGGGATATCTTTATGGGCTTGGGAGATGAGGTAACAATTCCTTTCCAGATTTTATAAGACTTTTCACAGTTTTCAAAACTTCAGAAAAACTAGGAGACTAGTTTTCTCGGCCTCATTGTCCAAGGTTATATTTGTTATTCTTCTGGTCCCTTTAAGGGACAAGTCATGTCCACGCCCAGTGACCCCTCCCAACCCCGGCCCTGACCATCTTAAAAACTCTTACTGTCCCCTTTCTGGCGTGAGCACACATGTCTCTGTCCCTCTCTCTCTCCTTTCTCTTCTCCTTCTCTCTCTCCCTCTCTCCTCTAAGCCATAAAGGTTCAGTTTTGATTCATATCATGTCTCTGTCTCCTGTCCGCCTGCCATGTGTCCGCCGCTTGCCACTGGCAATCTGCTCCGCTTTGGCAGTGGCCAGCCCAGCAGAGACACTCCGGGGCTCCGCCCGGGGACCTGCTAGCGGCTCCGGACCCACCAGGCTCACATCTGCCCGCTTGGGTGGCTCTCCTGGGAACCCGCAAGTCTCTGCCTTGGGACTGGCAGCGGCTCCGTCAGCCCTCCCAGGACCCGCTAGCACTTTAAAATAACAAAAATATTGACTTATGAAAGTACCCAAAGGGACAAATTAAAAGAGATAGGTTTAATAATATCGCTAGGTGTGAGCAGCTGGTCAGAATCCAATTGGAACTGGTTTTGCAATTAGCGGTCAGTTTAAAGGATAAATAGGTATTTTTGGGGCATAAGAATTTACCACCATTGCAAGGCACAATTTATCTAAGTTAAATACATCCCCCCCCCCCAAAAAAAAACAGAGCCCTGAAAGCCACGAAGAAAAGCAAGGCATTCATTAGAATTCTCAGCCTGCAGCTTCCAGGGACCACCAAGAGTCCCCATGTTCCTGGAGGTACTGCAAATTCATTGTCCACTCATTCCAACAACTAGGTAACCAGCTTGAGTTTTCCAAACATTCTATAAAGGGAAACTCTAGGTCATATGCAGCAGGGCTTTGTCCCAATATGAATTTTAATGGAAAAAAGAAACATTTTGATTTGGCATTTGACAAATATGTGTTTCTCTTCCAGAAATAGGTTCACAGGCAGGCACACATGTTTCAACAGGCATGTGAGCATCTTTTAGCCTACTCATATTAATGTACTGAATTAACCATCACATCATGTAAATACTCTTACTCGAACATCTATTCTCAATTTCTACATGTACTTCCTTGTGCATCACTTAACCTCTACCACCAGACTGATGTGCCCGCCCTTGAGTATCGGTAGTTTAAATGACAGCATGTGCCATTTAAAACTAGAAGACAGAAAGGTGCCATTTGCAAGTAAGTGCAGTTCAGAAATTCAACTCTAAATTTCTCCCCTTTATCTCTTGATTTAAAATACTGATAACATTTTTAATACCTGTATTTTCCCTAAACAAAATCGTTCACCCTATGTTTCATTCTGACCTCTAGTGCCTATAGCTAATACACTCCTAATCCCTCTTACAGCTGCTGCCGGGAACACAGTGGAAGGATGGAGCTGCTACATAGATTAAAGCTACACTTCAGCAAAGTTACTCCCTTGTGACTTAAGATGAGATGGAGCAATTATTTCTAAGGATGGGGTATCATTTGAAGGTTAACAATATGCTAACTTCTTTTCCATATTTTGGCAATCATAAACCATTCATAGATGATAAGTCAAATGCCCTTGTTCAAGTGGCTAAATGTTTCATGGCTGTCTATGTGAATAAAATTCAGCAATAATGTTCCCCTGAATAAATATGTTTTGCCTTAATTATTTTTTAAAATTCGTTCTCCTGTGACAGAAACCTAATATGAAATGTCATGCCAGCATCAGCAAAAATTAACATATAAGGGATTTTATATGTTCTTGGTATCATAACAACAGGTTTTCTTTGAACCACCTTGACCTTAAAACATAACACAAAGGAATAGTCTACAGAAATGAGAATAACCTTCTTAAAAACACAAATAATTTCTTATCAAGTTGTCAGCAGATCCAATTAGATTTTAAGTCACTCTTAATACTTCCTAATATTAAGCAGATTGCAGTGGGACTGAGTGATGACCAAAGTGGTAAGTGTGTGGGAGTTACTTCCTTGTTTTCCCACTAATATATTGGTTGTATAGTTTTATTATGGTTCATATTTATGCAAAAATTGAAAGTATGAGAATGGTCCATGATGTTTATCTCAAAAGAAAAGGATAGCTATGAACTTACTTTAATGCATAGCAACCTATGAAGTTCAGGCCGTGTTAATGCTATTGCACCATGCTGGACAGCACAATGACTCTCACAACAGCGGCGCTCCTTTAGTTTCTCATCAAATAGAAAAGTCATATTAAATAAATTCATTTACATATGCAGTCTCAACATCTATGGTTACTTTTTAATGGGAGGAATATGCATGGGCTATTTTCTGCTTCTTGATTTTACAGTGAGGAGCAGATGAGACCTTACTGTTATTAAATAAACTGCTAATTCAGAAAGCATTTAGTATCTATCCATACTCAATGTGTATGTCCACATCTGTCCATGCAAAGATGGCACTGCCTGTATATTACACATGGTATAGATGCATATGTATGTGCACGGGTGGATGTACTAGGATTGATAGATCATCAGTGTCTTAAATCATGAAGTGGGCAGAAAACAGGCAGGATTCCAGAGCAAGTCACCTAGTGGAGATGTGTGGGATCTCAAATCTTGTTTGTGTTTCACTTTGCCTGGCTCCAGCGGATATACAAAACTTGCAGGTCACAGAATAAAGTATTCCTTGCTATTTCTGAAGCAATAACTTTGTGGCAGCATTTTCTTTTCGATATAAAATATTAACCTACTTAATGAATAGTAGTGATGGGCACAGCTTCTATATCTCAAGGCTTTTCACATCTCATGGGGTAATAACTGAGACATCCAAGCCCGTGGTGCAGAATTTTCTAGTGTTATTTTTCTATGCAGCTGTAGCCATCTAAAGAAAGGGGGTTACAGTGAGATAAAACAGACTCACTGGCTTTCTTCATTATTTCTGAAAATTTTATCTTAGAGGAAAAGACAGCTTAGTCTCGTGGTTTATAAGCTGACTGTAGGAAACTCGGAGAAAGTCATGCCACAGTAGAAAACAGAGCTGTGACGACTAGGCAGTTTTCTGTAGAAAGACTTTCCACATATACTTATTGAGATTGGAAAGAATAAATATGAAATACATAATCAGTGCTCCTAATTAGTAAGTTCCCAGAATTTCATCAGTACCTTTTCCTCCATACTGTTGCTTTATTAATGGGGCCCTAATTGTTTTAGCTCAGTTGGCTAGGCCTCTGCCATTTGCCACAGAAGGTTTAGGGTTAGGCTCCAGCCTACACATATGTGAAATTGATCTGAGTCCAAACTACAGCAATGAGACATGTCTCATGTGCAGTGAGTAACTCCAGTGCAAAGTGGAGTCTTGTCTGTATCAGTTAAGACATAGCTAAGCCCACCCCACTGGCAGAGGTGTGGGCAAGCCAGCCCCAATATTGTGAGCATGGAAGAGCTTTCCTCATTACTCACTTGTCATGTGATGACATAGGCAGGAAAGATTCTACACCCCTTCCTGCCTTGTCCACCAATGCCTGAGGTAGGTGGGAGCGTTCACCCTGAGGTCATAAGAGCAGCAGGAGAGCTGTCCCTGCTCCTCATCTGCTGCAACACTCTGCAGAGTGACCCCTATTCTGTTCCTTGGCAACAGTAGAGCTGGTCCTGAAGGTGTAGGTGTGGAAGATCCGACCCTGAGGACGTGAAAGCAGGAGAACTGGTCCCACCCCTTGCTCATCACTGCAAAGGATGCACTAGCCAAGGCAATGCAGGAGAGCTCACCTGGGTGGTGAGGACAAGGGAGAGCTGGTGAGCTGACCAACCAACCTTGCAACTACCCAGGCCCAGAACCAGGGTTATGGGTTAGCCCACTTCAACATCTACCCCATCTATGATCTGCTGGAGCATGTGAAGGGACCAGTCCTGCAGCTCCAAAGCTGCAGAATCTCCATGACACAGGCAAACAATAGGATAACCAAGAGGAGTCCCAGTGAGGGCCCAGCATCGAATGTGTAGCAGAAACTGGAGGCCCCGAACCAGACCAATGACTCTCTGCAGTGAACACTTACACATAAAGATATATGGGTAAAAGAGTTTCCTACCTGACTCCTTGAGTCACACTACAGTTTCCTTGCTTTAGATGCGCCCCCCTTTTTAAAAATCTCTGCAATCGGGAGTGCCGCAAGGGCACAGGGCAGATATGTGCGGATGGGAGATGAATGGGATCGAGAAGCATGATGTGAAAGACACAAAGAACAATTAAAAAGAAAGTTAAAAAAAAGAAGGAAGAAAAAGACACAGCTAAGTTTGCTAATCGGTGAATAAGAGAGTTAAGACATGTTTTTGAATGCTCGGAGTTTGGGGCTGGATCATAACACAGTCACCATGGAGCACTAGCTGACTGCCTGCTACATGTATGGTACCTGAATCACCAGGAGCAATCACTGACTAAGTGATCATGTTTTCTTTCCTTTAAAAATAAATTTTTAGACATATGTATACCAAAAAAATAGTATTTTTTATCATATACACCCCTATTAACTTCTTTTATTCCCCGTGTAATTTCCCCTTCTACTTTTCAGGTCATCTGTGTGTCCCACTGAGTTCAGTTAGGATTCTTTACAGGAGCATGGGATGGTGAGAGGGGTTATTTATTGGAGTTTGGGCTACTGACTCGTGACTATACTACCTAAGAATATTGCTACCCATAGCCATTTACTGCAGATAGGTCCTCCCTGAAGGACCTTTTCCTCAAGTCCCTCCTCTTTATTGACATTTTAAAGTGGAAAAGTCAGATCATTTGACTAAACTTAGGCTATAAACTGAAGAAAGCAAAGGTTGCCGGGCAGTGATGCACACATTTAATCCCAGCACTTGGGAGGCAGAGGAAGGTGGATCTCTGTGAGTTGGAGGCCAGCCTGGTCTACAGAGTGAGTTCCAGGAAAGGTTCTATACCTATATAGAAACCCTGTCTTGACAAACCAAGAAAGAAATTTAAAAAAAACAGCAAAGGTTTGCAGATGTTCACTGAGAGAACATACATATCTATGAGAGTGCGTATGTAGCTACTTAAAAACACAGTTGTATTGATTTAGAAAGTAGCACAAAAATCATCATTCTATTATCGTCTCATAAGTCCTGTAATAGCATAGCAAGATATAAAAAAGTAAAGGCTCTTAAGTGCAATTAATTATCTTGTCATTGACATAACAGTAGTAAGAACCTTACTGTTTATCTATCCTCTCCCTTGGGCTATTTCTAGTCCCATCTATTTTTAAACCTAGCTTTGTTTAGAATATAGACAATTACCTCTGGAATGCTTCTTTGCTACTCTGTAATATCTTCCATCATACTTTGTCCTCTGGTATAAATCATCTATCCCGTTTTCCAGAGTTTCCTGACTTTTTTCTCAAATCTAAGTCTACACACATTTGTATAAACAGGAGAGAAATGTGCTCAAACTGACTCCAGCCCACCTCAAAGTATTCTCTGCAATTTCTCTAATGACTCAACCTCATCACTGACTGCTCAGTGTCCTGAAGTTTAAAACCTTTCTTATTGGTGTCTTGAAGGATCCACATAAAAATGCAAGGGTATTCCAGTTTCTTCACAGTTCCTTCCTTCTCTAGCAACATGATCTCAGACTGCTTGGATATAGGGTAAGTGTGGAAAATCAAAGTCAGATGGTGGAGACTACCTAGGATGGAATGCTTGTTTCATCTAAATCTAATAGGAATGAATTGTGAAGAATAAGAAATCTCTGCCCCATACAAGCCTTCTGAATACTACAAATCTTAGTTCCATTCAAGGCTAGCTAGAGAAAACAGAACATAGAGAATTGTCAGGGAGGGAAAGAAAGGGAACAAAACTGCACAATGCTTTCTTTGTCCCTTTGTTGAACTGCTGGCTCCCATGAGTATTCTATCTCTTAAACCAGTGGTTCTCAACCTTCTGAATGCTGCAACTTTTTAATACAATTCCTCATATTTTGGGGACCCCCAACCATACAATTATTTTCATTACTACTTCATAACTGCAATTTTGCTACTGTTAGGAATCAGAATGTAAGTATCTGATATGCAATATATTTCACATGCGACCCTTCTGAAAAGGTCATTTGACTCCAAAGGGCTCATGACTCACAGGTTGTGAACCGCTGCCTTAAACAATCTCACAGCATGCCTGTTCCAGGCAAGTAGAAACTTAAGCTCTTTCCCTCCTCTTCTGGGTACAGCAGTCTGAAACTGAAAGGCTAAGGCTGCGAACAGGCAGTGCTTTTATGTCAAAAATATGAAATGCAATTAGCCATCAGCAACACTGTTTTGGAGTTAAATGTAAAAATCAGAAGTAAAAGATCTACACAACATAAATACACTTAATTAGGGGTATTGTGATTGGTGAATTTGCATAGTTCTATATGTTTGTTGGCATGTTGTATGCAAGCCACACAATGAAATTTTGATTCTGGAGTTGAAAATTGAACTGTATTTAAGGAAAGGCTTCAGAATTTAAGATGGAGTCAAATTATAAGGTCTATGGATAGCTTTAATGCAGGCAAACTTGGTATTTCTAAATGAATAGGTCACTGTGTTAAATCTCAAAGGACTTGTTTTTCAGCGTGCTGCTTTAGCTCCTACTTAGAATTAACTTTTAAAGGGAAAAAGGGGCATTGGCTGTCAATGAAATGGCCTTCGTGAAACAGAACAAAACAGGCCACGGCCTTAGAGATTAATATTCTCTAACTCTAGGATGATCTCGTAAGAATAATTTACTTTCTCACTAAACCGGGTCTCTATAAGCAATATGGCCCTGGTAATTCTATTTTGGCATGTGTACTGGATTGCTGCCCAAGACATAGTCCTAAAAAAAATGAACCTTATATGAAGGAAACCTATGCATAAGCTGCCATTACAACTACCACAAACTGAAAAACATACAAATCATAGGAACAGTGGACGGGATGGTGCTAAGCACTCCCCCAGAGCTGGCATGGATATTCACTTGCTATCTCTCACATTTGTTACTGTGTGCAGGCACACTGCTCACCTAGTACTTGTTTATGTAAGCAAATAAAAAGCTCAATAAACAATATATTTCTTCATTCTATACAGCAGTAAACTTCCATTTTAATGAGATTTAGATTCAGTGCAGCAATTTTGATATCTCCTCATGTTGTTTAAAATAAGATTCTACCTGAATTCCTAAATCTCACAAAGCATTCATAACTCTATACACGGGCTCAGTACAGAAAATGTTAATGTACTGCCTCTAGGATAGTTTTCAAACTACTTACCCTGTGGATAAGGTAGTGGAGGATTAGCCAACTAAAATCATCAATGCCTAACAGATAGTAGTTGTGTAACTACATAGCAATTTGGCAAACATGATTCTTTGAAAGCTCTCTACAAAGCAATGTGGAATTAGCAGTTCAGGTAAGGTATCTCCTCCAAATGTAACCAGCTTGGGATAGAGACACCCATGTTTTCACTTTTCCAGTTAAGGGGGAAATGGTCTCATGCTGACTGAGGGTGAACTCACATGGGAGGGAACTTGGCCTTAAGGCCTCTCACTTCCTACCTTCTATTTTCCCTCTGGTTCTCCAAAGCATATCATCTCCTACTCTTTCCTGCCTAATTTTTCACAGATCTCTGGATTTTATTTATAGAAAATAATATAGAAAAAATGAAAACGAAACCTCCAGAAAAGATCTAGTTATCCACTTTTCACGTACCTGCATGCTAGTAATAGTTAATTAAGGTTCTAATTACACCAAAGCGGCCTGTCCATGGAAAGCATTCTCCACACCCTATGTGTAGCCCTGCAGTGATGAAAGGGTGAGTAGCCTCACTGTTAAAGTTATTTTTGATGACTGGACTCAGTGTCCGGATACAGAGATGCTGAGCTTCTCAGTCCCTCGCCATTAGTAACCCAGTTGAGTATTCTGTAAAAATGTCATTTAAAAAAATTGTGTCTTAAAAAGTGTGAGAGGCACAGTTATAAATGAAGTGAATATCTTAAAAGCAAAAGGGACAAGTCCACTTAATAAAAATTATTCAATGTCTGAACCTTCTGTACATATTCTTCACACAGTAGTTTAGCCTTGATGATACTATCAAGTTATGTGTGGTAGAGTGTGAACTGGGAGTTAGAGGCAGATTTAATGGATACCTGATTGTAATGACATGGTGACCAGATATGAGTCAGCTATGGAACTTTGTAGGCACGTCTATCTTCTGAATTTGGGCTCAGATAGATGTTTTCTGGGAACACTAAGACACCAGTATAATTCCTGATTGCTTCTGGAGATTGGGCATTCACCTATACAACTTGTAACTTCGGGTAACTTTGTTCTAGTAATGCATCTAGACACCTAAGATGTTCCTAGGCACTGGAGCATGCTTTGTTCCTGTTCCCCCTACTACTGTGAGAAGAAATTTGGGTTGGCACAACACAAGAAAAACATTCAAGAGGTAGTAGTCCTAAGTCATCCTAATCAAAGCCCTCTTAAACCAGTGAGTCCCTCCCCTTTCCCACACATGAGTTATTATAAAGGCAACAATGCCACCTGGTCAATCATCCACTATCCCAGTGGTTCTCAACCGTCCTAATGCTCTAGCCCTTTAATACAGTTCTTCATGTTATGTTGACCCCTAACCATAAAATTAGTTTTGTTGCCACTATTATGAATGTAAATATCTGATATGTAGGTATCTGATCTAAGATCCCGGTGAAAGGGTTATTTGACCCCCAAAGGGTTGCGACCCACAGGTTGAAAACCACTGCCCCATGCTTAATGCTGAATGTCATTGTATTTTGTAGTTGTCACAAGGAAGCCTGATAAAGTTATAACTTTAGTGCCCCTTCCTTGCTGTTGCCCTTTTACAAGTTCCTGAGGGAGGCATTTGTTAGTTTTTTGGTCATATATTTTATAAAACAATGCAAAACCTATTATATGTGTTCTTTTCATGATGTTAGATGTGAAACTTTACTACATTATTCAAGAAATATTTAAATAGTTTTTCAGATTTACACAATTTGCAAAAATCAATTAAGATAGTAACTTTTGACTCCTCATTTAAGAAAAAAGTGACCAGTAAGTAATAAATGAGTGTTATCAAGTCAAAGAATGTTTCAGAATAGTCTCTGGGAAAAAGAATGTTGAGTTCCCTTAGACCTTCCAGCTCATCAAGAAGAGAACTTTATTAAAGATTTCCTTTTTTTCCAAATTGATAGCAATTTTATACATCTGCATGATACTGCCAATAACAATTGTGACAAACAGATTTTCAAATAATATTAAAACATAATTGTTGAACAACTGTTTTACAGGAATAAGTGAGCTTTTTTTTTCATTTGTTGCATAGAAAATGCTACAAATATACAGTCCTCTGGGGGAAACAACCCAAATATATTTAACCAAGCAAAGAATAAAGATAAACAAATATATATATATATATATATATATATATATATATATATCAGGCATTTACTTCATAAAATGACAATGGAATCCCTGTATTACATGTTTATGGATCTCTTTTAATACTTATGATCCTCTCTCTATCCCTTCTTCACCCCCCCTTCCTTTTCCTTCTCACTCCCTCTCCTTTCTCTTTCTCTTTTTTCTCTATTTCCTTTTGGAAGATTGAATTCCCAACCTTCTGGTGGGGATGCTACGTGGGCATTATACCCCTAAGTTACATCCCTAGTGTATCAATTTCTACTATTTAACTACAAATTGACTCTCATAACCCATTTGCGTGCTTCTTTCCCTCTTTTTCTGGAGGATTCCAAAGCTAATGAAATCAGGTTTTGCAGAACACACACACTAATGCCACCATACACCATGTGAATATTGCCCTGTGTTCCTCAGATGTTGGCAGGTTAGATAGTCCCATCACTTCCAATTACCACCAACTTTCTGGTTTTTCTGACCCAGACCACAGGTCTGACATCGGTTCTGTAAAGATGTGTCTCTGCCAAGACACCTTCTGATTGGTTTTATAAAGAGCTACCTGGTCACTAATTAGGCTTGAAATGATAGGCGGGACTTCCAGGGCAAGAGAGGATCTTAAAGAAAGAATCTGAGAGGCAATGGATTCACCATAGAGATGGGGAGCAAGTTTGGATAGAAAGGTACTGAGGAGAGGTAATGAGCCACGTGGAAGAACATAGTTTCATAAAAACTGGTTAATTTAAGTTATAAGAGCTAGTTGGGAACAAGCCTAAGTGAAGGCCCCACTTTCACAATTAATGAAAAATCTCCATGTCATTATTTGGAAGCTTGCAGTACAGAGAAAGCACAGCTCTATTTGGCATCCCATGTTGTACACCAAGCTAAGTTGCCATTGTTCTACTTACCAATGAAAACTTAAAAGTCAGATATTGGGTGAAAATCTGTAGCTCAGAGAGGCCAAGAAACAATCAGGTGACCTTCCTTTTTGGCCAGAGATCCAGCAAGGGAAGTATTTCCTTAGCTGTCCCAAGCCAAAATGACTGTGAAACTCTTAAGTTCCTCCCTACTCCTTCCTGTGTGTTTCTCTATCCTTCTTCCTGGCTTCTCCATACTCTCTATGCCTAGTTCCTGTCAGCTAGTTGCTGGGTCTGTCCCCTGATCCACTGCTAATTTTATTAACACAGCCTTGAGTTTCAGAGTATGACCCAATATTCTGCAACAGGCATCCTTTCCTTCTTCAGCATCTACATTTTCTATCTTCATTTTTTATACTTAGCATTTATACAGTCTGCAACATAATTTGATTAATAAAATTATCACAGATACCTGTTTATTGTAGTATCTCTGCCCAAGGTTTTAGTTTACTTCTTTTCTTGTCAAATGGAAAAAGACTCAGAGCAAGACTGCCCATATCTCTAGCACTTCTAACATGTCCCACAAACTACAATTCCTTGAGAAATACTCCGTTCTGATCCCAGTTTTATCTATATTTATATATATAGCAGCTAAGGGTAGAAGTGAGATGCTGCAAAATGAAGTATGTGCTGACACCACACACGCTTGGCTGAGGCTCTTGGTCCTTTTTGAGGAAAGGAGAACCCTTGGATTGAAATTCTGTATGGAGAGACAGAAAAATGAGCTCGTCCTTTTTCTACTTTCATACTTTCACCGAGGAAATCAAAAAATATGACTAAGTGAAAAGGGAAGGGTTTTTCTTTTATACTGGTGGACCATCTTATTTAAAACCAGTGTCTTCTATGCGAGGACCACTTATTCAGTATTCAGACTTAATTCACTGCTCATGAAAAAATGAAAAACATTGAGATGTATTTTTTCCCTACGAGTGTTCAGAAAAAAAGCAAGCCATAGAAAGAAGGATTAATTTGCCTGTAATGAAACCGACACAGAAGAAAAATTTAAAATCAATCTCATGCTTAAAAGCAGAACAATGCTGCTGGTGCCCCCGTATTTTCTCGCTCCTCCCACTGTTAGCTTGTTACCAGTGAACACATCTTATGCATATTACCCACAAATCTCTCCTCTGTTTAAATTAGAAAAGAAGCATCGGGTTTGCAATCTATCTATCTGCAACTCAGCTGTCAAAAGCCACAAAGGCACTTTGATTTCCTTTCATAGTTCTCAAGATTTCCTTTTATTGTTCTCAAGAGAACCAAATGAAGATGCAGAGAAGAGAGAGAGAGGGAAGGAGAACAAAATAAGGGTTAATAATCCTCCATAAATTCGAAGAAGCCCATAAGAAAAGGCAGAGTGGTGTTAATTCATGGCTATCAAGTAATCTGTGCTATACTTCTCTCCCATTGACAGTTACTGGAATCATCAGGTGTAAACACAAGATTTTATCCTTTATCCAATTTTCCTTTGAGCCTTTATTCTGTTTCAGTAGCTATGGCTCTTGTCATCAGAAGACTCTAGTCTTTATGCGTGAATTATGAAGTCCCTGATGCCTGGTAGAAGCATTCCTAATGACTTCAGGGACTATTACTTTGGTATTGTTGGCCAGCGCTTTTCTACTGACATTCACGTGACCAATTGCCCACCATGAGACCAGGAAGATAAGGCTACTAAGTTTCAGGAACTGTGTGCAAAAGTCTGTTTGAAATGACCGAGTCTTGTCGGCTACACAAACTGACTGACCATTAGAACTTCCTGAATATAATTTCTAGATTTAGTAAATAGAGAGGCAGAATGGTCATATAAGCTTGAAGTTCAGATAAATAAAGGAATTTATAGTTTAAGAATTCTTTCTTTGGAGTGTATCTAGAGGGGATAAGTTGCTCTTGATAGCTATACAGAATGTGAAGTGAGTAGCATAAGGAAGGATACATATGTTTAATACATACGGGCATGTGACAAGTTTGTACATTTCTTTCAGGATACTTACTGTGGGCAGAATGCAAGATATGTCTGAAAGACTACATACACATCTGGAAGTCTAGCAATGGTTTGTTCTTGAGAGCCAGACATTTCATCTGGGTTTTAATAGTTAAGTGATTTCCTCTCGTTAGTAAGACATTGAACATTTTAATATCTTCAGATAGAACTTTTCATGGATATATCACATATATATTACGGCTGTTCAAAAATAATAGCTTGTATTGATTATGCTTCTTTCCATGAAGAGCCATGTCATTATCATGAACATCTGTTATTGTAACACACCAACATATTTAAAATTAAAGAATCTGTTGGACAATTTGCCTTTTTGCTCAGTGTCTTCATATGATCTTAATCAGAACATTAACTACTATCCTTATACTATTTCCTAATTTTTTGGAATTTTTTTCTTCTTTTATTTGCTTCTCCTTGTCTGCTAAGATTTAATGGTAAAAAGTCTCCAAAGCATTAAATCCAGTTTTTAGGACTGTATAAATTTAACATAAAGAGGCTCATGTTAAGATTCTCACAGGGTCTGTGAAAAAGGAAGCTAAATCAATGGCCTTAAGCTGTCAAAATAGTTGTCACCCAGGAGTTCCACTGAAATTTACCGCTACCTAGTTCTAGAACAGAGCTGTTATACGGTGGCTGATAACCAGGTAGTTGGGTAAAAAGATGCAGTGTCCCCTGAGAACATTTATCATTAGAGCAGGGAAAAGTGGAAGTCATGGCTGTAAGGGACATATCTGGGCAGAAGAGACAGTCTACCTGGGCTGTCAGCAGCAGCACAGAGAGAGAGCATCTGGTCTACCTTTCATCAGTATATATGATCAGCACCACTCAGTTATCTGAGTCTTTGCAGTCTCATTTGAAAATGTTGATGATCCATGCCAGCTGTAGGAAGGGAGGAAGGACTATGCCTGCAGCTTACCTCATTTTCTTAGGCTGATTGTATAGAAGACATCTGCCATTCTCATTCCATAGAGTTCACATTCCTTTGTCTTAAATGGAAACACTCCAAATTATGGAAGAAATCTTGACTTTCTATGGATGTCCAAGTGTAGGGTGTATGCACCGCAAACATGGCTGTCCAAGCACTCTGTATCTTTGGTACTTCTAGGCTTGTGTGTGAGAGGGCCGCTTGCTCCCTGGAAACTGCTCCCAAAGAAGGCCTGACCTTGGGGTTGGACTTCCACATCCTTTTGTTTCTTGAAGACATTGTTTCACCCTGTAGCTCAAGCTGGCCTAGAACTCACTATATGACCTATGATGATCTTAAACTCATGGAAATCATTGGGCTTCTGTCTTCCAAGTGGTGGGGTTGCAAGCGTGCATCACTTTACCTAGCTTCCACGTGTTTTTACTGCTATTTCTGACTTTTGCCAGTGTGAGTGGATAAATATAGATCAAGGCACTTAGATCTCCAGGGTAGGATAAGGAGGGAGAAAAGACTTGCTACGATCCCAAGGCTAAATGTTCCATTCTTACTGAAGACTCTAGGTAGGCCAGGTAGGGCTGGGCTGCGATGTGTGTGTGTGTGTGTGTGTGTGTGTGTGTGTGTGTGTGTGTATGTAAATATGATGAGAGAGATGAGTAAGGACATTTAAGCTTGCTGGCTCTTACTAAGTTGATCATTTGTCCCTTCATTTGGCTATTATCATTCTGTCCATAAGTTTCTCTACAGCATACTTGGAGGTAGGAAGGCAAAATAGCAAGAGTCTTACCAAATCTCATCTGGAACTCTCATTAAGCTTAGAGGATTATGATAACTATATGATGTAACAGAAACCTGGACACACAGTAGGCCCTCCTTGAATTATTTACTTCTCTCTGCTCACTATGAAATGAAATGGGGAGGGGGCAGAAATAGTGGACGGGGTCAATCACAGTGTTCTAATTAATAAGAAAGTTGGGAAGAATAACTAATAAATGATTGTAAGGACTTGAAAAGATAATGTCCTTAAAAATGCAAAATAATATCAGGGAAGCAGTGACATCGCTTGAATATAAGAAGACAGCTTTTATTCCCATACAAATATCTTGGTCACCATCAGCAGAAGCGGAGAAGAAAACAGAAAGAAGGGTACATGACAGTTTAATCGTGTTTTGTTAAAAATAGAACACGTTTTAAGAATGTCTGGACTTTCTTTGAAAGGAAAAGATGAACAGTGCCTGCTAGAATAGATGCAGAAGAGCCTCCGGCAAAAATCCCTGGCTTTCCCACCTCCAGTCTCTCTTGTTAATTAAATTGGGAGGACAAATTTTATGTATGAGGGGAATGATGTCAGGAAGTCATGTTGACAGGCAAAGTGCCACTTCATGTAGGAACAGTTTCTGAGTTCCAGCTGGCTTGGCCTTCCGTTCTGCATTCAAATCCAACTGTAGGTCTCCACAAATATACTCCTGAGGAAGTCCCATGGGTTTAATAAGCTCCAGGAAAAGGAGGGATTTCTGCTTTAAGTATTCACACTCAGGGCAAGGAGGAGCTCTTGACTTTTCTGAGAGTGTAGTTTTTAGTATTTCCATACATTTTAGATAATTACAATCCTATGAAAAAAATAGTTCCCATGGGAAAAATAAGCCATACTGGACTGAAAAGGCTTAATAGATTATTTTTCAATAATATCTTTAAATATATTTGTATAGATATGAAAAGTTTCTAAACTCTTCATAATGTTAATATGTAATATGAATTTCTAGATGATAAAGCATTGCGATCTTCATATTCATTTGGTCCTTCACCATTTTATACATGTCTGGCAGATACAGCTACGGTTTGAGAAATGCTGTTTTAGAGACACTCGTTTATTTTCTTTTCTTAAACTTGGGCTTCTTGGGATTTTCTAATGAGAACTGAATTTCTAGATGACGGGTGGGGACTTTAGGCTTCAGTTAAAGTCAGGATAAGCTGTTTATTTTAGTAGCACTATATTCAAAGTCTCTGAATTTGTCCAAGGTGTGCATATAGATACACACAGGCAAACACTTAGAGGGAATGCTATAGGGTTAATAAGATGTAATTGATTCACTAATCATACTTTTTTGGGGTAAATTTTTGCACAAACTAGAGTCACCTGGAAAGAGAAAACCTGAATGGAAGAATCGCCCTTATTGGATTGTTCTGTAAGTCTATATGTAGACATGGTCTTGATTAATGGTTAATGTAGAAGGGCTGAGCCCTGTTCCATTCCTGTCTAAAAAATTGGTCTTGAGCTGATTAAGGAAGAAAGCTGAGCAAGCCATGGCGAGTAAGCCAGTCGGCAGAGGTCTTCCACACACCTGGCCTCTGCTCCTGCCCTGTTCCTACCCCAAATTTTCTCAACAATGAACTGCAATTGGGATCTGTCGTTCAAATGAACCATTTCCTTCCCAAATTGCTTTTGGTCATGGAGCTTACCACAGCGACAGGGAAACAAAGTAGACACTAATGGTCATCCCGCCTCACCCAAATCGGGCAGACCTCAGTAGAAAACTAGAAGACACGAGGTAGGGAAGCCCATGCTCCCATGCTTGATGTGAAGGCAGAGAAGGCAAGGAGGAATTAATGGATGGTAAATTCTTTTAGCCACTCTGAGCAAGTGATCTGTAGCCATCAAAGGGTGGCCAAGTAACGGCCGTCTCAACTGCCTTAAGAAGCAAGCCCTGGTGTGCTCCCGATGACACCGCAGCACAAATGAGGGGAAATCAGTGCAGCATCAAGAGCGCCAAAGAGGTGATTGTGCTGAAATCATTGGAAAGGGTAGAGGAGCCTCATTTTAATATGTTAAACACATACACACATCTAAGGCAGCCAATCTGAAATAGAAGCCAATGCGTTCGGGGTATAAAGGATAACATTTTTAGCTAGCTTGGGCTCCTTTCAAACAGTTTTTTTTTTTTCTCAACACTGAGAGCTTTCTGAGAAGTGCATTTCTATAGGTACAAAGCATGCATCTCTCTGGCAGCCCGAGTCCTTATTTGCATCAGATTTTCTTTAGCACCTGTTTGTTTCTGAGAGCACTGCCTGGCTAGGAAGCACTCCAGAAGAGGAATTACATAGAGAAAGGATGCCTTGCTTTACAGAGAAGATGTCGAGCAGAGCATTCATAATCCTTATAAATCACCAAATCTGCTTTCCATGACGAGTAAGAGAGAGAAGTACTTCAAAAATTATTATTATGAAAGCTGTGAGTACCCTTGTACACAACTGCTTGCTGCTTGTTTTTATTCTGTGTCCTTTCAAAGACAATGCAAATTCAATGAAAGATGTATGCTGCTGTGCTAATATCTCAACCCTCTGAGGCAACTAGGTCTTACGTGTCAAATTACTAGGTAATCTAAATGTGGCGCTGTTTTATTTTGTCAATTAGGATGGTTTTAGAAGTCCAGTGTGCTATCCATTGCTCTGCCAGGTGATTGCGATGTCTTTGTAGCCATCTCTATATATAGTCCAAACATCAGCTTTGCACAGTCAGCAACAATCTAGATTCCTAAATATCAGAAGGGGAATGTGGCATCTGGCTTCAGCTTAATTTGTGCTTACTGTTGACAATAGAACTCTAAAAATGGTATCTGAGTCTATATTTACTCATATGCAATTTATTTCAGAGCGACAGGCCCAGTTTCTAGATGGAAAGACGATGTTCCTGGTGACCATTAGGAGTGACCTGCTTTCTTAAGGCATGCCACAGAGGGATAAGACTTGGCCTCTGTGTATCATAATCCCTTTCGTCCTCACAGTGGTGCTCTAAGCATGAGAAATAGTGTGTCTGTGGAATCAGCATTTAACCCTAGAATGCTTAGTTCTTTCTTTCTTCCTAAACTCAATAGAGTGTGGAATTTCAGTATAGCTTGAGACCCTAGCAATGCTACTTCATAATTCCTGATTCTGCAAGTGAAGACACTGAGGGAGGGCAAGCACAGCATTCCAGAGCTCAAACGGCTCTCTCACACCACATCTGGATATCCCCGGAGACTCTGATACCACAGCTTGAAAGACTAGGAGACCAAGGGTCCTATACAGTTGCTATCAGTTGGAGCTATGGCTGGATGGGGACCGTGAGAGAGAAGAGATACAAACAAAAGGAGAGAGGATGCCCCGCTTACTGGATTCTTGACTCTGGTCTTCAGTATCGAAGGGGAAGCAAACAGCAAAGGAATGGCGACGAACTGGAGAAAAGTATCGTCTTTTAATGCTCAGCATCCTGCATCAGGATGAATATAAATGTGTGTGCATTTGGCTATAGAGTCTACCCACGTGCATTTCTTTCTTATTTTCGGAAGTACTCTTCTTTGCTCAAGAATTTTGCCTTCTCCCCTCAATTTGAACAAAACAAGCATAAATAAACACCCATCTTCCCCCCTACACAAACCTATTCTCCTGCCTTCTTCTCCTCATCTTTTCTTTAGTTATGAGCTGTAGCAGTCTCCTCTCCACAAACTTAAGAAGATAAAGCAGGGACACTGGGTAGCAGGCACACACTCTGGCTAGCAGATCTACCACCACTGAGAGTTTGTGCTATACCTGTCCATAACTACAACCAAGAACAACTTGCATAATCATCACCTTTTGGCAATCTAGAGGCAAAACGCTTAATGGGCAAGCATATGAGGAAACAGAGTATATAATAATATGCTCCTGTTGGTTTCAAAGGGTGCCTTTGGCTCCTTCTCCTCTAATTCTACCTCCATAACTTAGGCAATACTTACTCCCTCTGACGCCTCCTAAGCAGTGGTTCAAAGCAGTACTCTCAAGCTAGGTCTTCACTGAGTTACACACACCAGCATTTGAAAAGCAACCTTTTAAATCAAAATTTTCATTGCCCTTCCACCAGTTAATTATCTGAACTTCTTGCCTTAAGCTGTATACTTAAGTTCAGTCAGTAAACCAATGACAGTATCTTTAAATCTATCTTTTTTTGGTTTTTGATCTTTTTGGTTTTCAGAGGTGGGGACTCACTTGTTGCCCAGACTGGTCCTGAATTCATAATTCTTTCTCTGCCTCCCTCAGACTTGGATTAGAGGGTACATTTCTCTGTCTCCCTTGGACTGGGATTACAGGGTACATTTCCTTGATGGACACTAGACTCTCAGTTTTCATAATAGCTCTAATTAATTACATATATATGTATGTATATATGTATCCACATTTATTCTCCTTCAACTATTACTATGGTTTTATTTAAATATTTTACCTTACAGTAGATAAATTTAATTAATGAATCTACATAAAACAACCATGTTTTTCAAATGGAGAACAAAAATTATCTTTTTTTAGAATCATAAATTGACTATACATAAGAACAAAGAAGCAATTTTAACAAGATTGGTATCTATACAGTATAATAGTCTCTGGCCAAATGCAATTAAATTACAAATTAGTAGCAAAATTTAACTAGGAAAAAATCCTATCCATTTAGAAACTCTAAACACTGAACCGAGAGAAATAAAACAACAATGAGCAGTAATTTTTTAAAAAAATCTATAAAACCATCAGGAGTTTCAGTTAAAATAATTCTTACTGGCAAAGCTGTATCATAAAATAATTTTATGATTAAATAAATATGAAAGTTGAGTTCAGCATGTATTTTTAGACGTTTTTTAAAAAAGAACAAATTACAAACAGTCTACAGTATGATTTCTTCCCTGCCAAACTTAAAGATTGGAGGAAGATAATGAAAATGGGAGCTGTGGGCCTGCATGACAGCACTTGCTGGCAAACCTCATGTCACGGGTTCCATTCCCAGAGCCCACACAGTGTAAGAAGGCAAGTGACTCCCACAAGTTGATTTTGAACCTTTACGTGTATGTGCAAGCCCACAAATACCTACCTACACACACACACACACACACACACACACACACACACACACTCAATAAATCAATGCAAAATAGATAAATAAAAACCAAATCAAATAAAGCAAAAAGCGAGAGCTCTTTTTTTTTTTTTTTTTTTTTTTTTTTTTGGTGAGGACAGGGGAGGAACCGTGTGAATCAATAGGGAAAGAAATAATACAATTAAAAGTTTGTTCAAATGTAGTCAGTGAAGATATGGAAAAGAGAAGGAAGAGATTTGAGGGATAAAAATGGAAAGAATATGGCAGACAGTACTCAAATTGCACAGTCGAGGTACGGCCATGTATATCTTAGCAATTGCTTTTTGGCAAATTAGAAATATTTGTGCCGGGTTGATGTGGGAGTGATTTCTTATTAATAAAGAAACTGCCTCGACCCATTTGATAGGCGGAGTAAACAGAACAGAATGCTGGGAGAAAGAAGCTGAGTCAAGGAGTCGCCATGATTCTCCCACTCCAGGCAGATGCAGGTTAAGATCATTCCTGGTAGCTCGTGGGCTACACAGATTAATAGAAATGGGTTAGATCGATATGTAAGAGCTAGCCAATAAGAAACTGAAACTAATGGGTCAGGCAGTGTTTAAAAGAATACAGTTTCCGTGTAATTATTTCGGGTAAAGCTAGCCGTGGTGGTGGCCGGGTGCCGGGGACGCAGCCCTGCTGCCCCTATTACAACACCGGGTGTTTAAAAAATTCACATGAATTATTCCATTTCTTTAACAATATAATTTAGACAAACTAATTATAAAGAAAGATGATATTTGAAGTTTTATGGCCATTTAAGATATTTCCTAGTAAAAACAGAGAAAATAAAGTTCCAACAAAGATGGAAAAAGAATTCTTCAGATCTGAATTGCTAAGAAAAATAGTAAGAACGTAGTTAAAATGTACTATCTGCCAACCTGGTCTATAGAGCGAGGTCCAGGACAACCATAGTTTTTATACATATAAACCCAGCCTTAGAGTAGAAAATGCACTATCTGCTCCCTGCATTTATAAAAGTAGAAAATGTGTCACAGTCAGGCTTACGCCACTACTTAAACCTCAGCACAATGAGGAATACTGAGAACTCAAGAACAATTGCAGTGGGTTTTTGATCCTACTGCACGTACTGGCTTTGTGGGAGCCTAGGCAGTTTGAATGCTCACCTTAGGAGACCTGGATAGAGGTGGGCAGTCCTTGGGCTTCCCACAGGTCAGGGAACCCTGATTGCTCTTCGAGCAGATGAGGGGGGGGGGGGGACTTGATCGGGGGAGGGGGAGGGAAATGGGAAGCGGTTGTGGGGACGAGGCAGAAATTCTTAATAAATAAATAAATTAAAATAAAAAAAAAAAAAAAAAAAAAAAAAAAACCTCAGCACTGTGCCCTAACCGCTGCCCGTGTCTCTTTCACCTCTTTGCAGCCCTCACACTTTCTCTCAGTGTGGGTCTGTTAACAGGAAGCTCTGTTTGTGCTTCACATTCTCTCCGAAATTGTCTTTTCACCCCCTGAAAAGCATCAGCGCTTTCTTTATGCTGCCCCTCACTCATCTCCTTCCCCCTCTACCACATCGTCCCTCACTCCCATCATGCCACTGTGGCACTTTGAACATGTTTCGTGGCTCCCCAGTTTTGCCTTTCAAAACCAGATTTAGTTGTTCTTTCGTCTGGATCTTTACTAAACTTTTGCTTAACTCCTTTACAGCACTTCCAGTGCATCACTGAATTCAGATTATTATAGTTGTTTGTCTTTCTTGTGGTAATACAAACTCCTCCAGGAATACATCTGTGGCTTTGTGCCCCCTCCCATTCCCTGCTACCTGTTTCTGGATACATGTCTGTCATATTCTACCTCAAGGCATATCACGGACAAAATGTCTTTTCTATGACTTGACTGATAAGCTCATTATCAATTAGAATCCTATCTCTGTAAGGAAATAATTTCTAGGTTATATAGAACAGTCAAAATTACACATACAGAATACAGATCATTTACAGGTTGGGTTCTGTCTCTATGAGTTACTGAAATTTCTCACTCATTTGGGATATTGTAGACAATAAAAGCATGGCATGTCACTCCATATCCTTCCAAAGACAGAAGCTCAGAGCTGAGCTACAGTGAAGTACCAAGGATACTGGGAAGTTTTCTTTCAGTGAATACACTCATAGCATCCTGAACATAAATCAATGTTTTCCCTCCATCCCTGCTGAGTTTCATTTCACAATACAGTCCTGTCATTATAAGGCCCTCCAAATGTATCTGTCCACTTTTTCATCTCTGAGCAACCTAACACTGATTTCAATTGAATTCCAAAATGGATACCCCAGAGTCTTCCCTAGAAGTTTTAATATTTGGGCTTTAATATAAATTGATTGTTTGCTGTTGAGTCAGTAACAAAAAACCATGAAAGGGCTTTGAGACTTATTAAAGTCACAAGCTGCTTAGCTGACCAGGGCATATATGGGGACATACCCTGTAGAAAACACAGGCTTAAATTAGGAAAGTCATTTATTTACAATAGAAGAGAGACCTACATGGCAGAAGATAGCAGTATGCTTATCTTCCTCCCCTGCATCAACATCTGCAGGTCCCATAAAAGAGGACATCTCTTGCCAGCCTGATCCTCAGTGGCATCTCCCATTCCAGAATGTCAGGGACACAAGAGCTTCAGAACACTTTTTAGCACTGAGAACTTACTAAACATTTTTGCTTTTTCATGATGTTGGGGAGATGGGCAGGATGAGATGTGTCGGGACTGCAATGCCAAGGTCATGAAGCTAGGGCAGAACTGCAAACAGCAAACACGACTTTAGGCATTCAGTCTGCTCATCTGCCCAATGGACCCTGGAAACAGGTGCTGGAACCTTATGGAAAGCAATTAGAGCTCCCATCCAGACTACAGGCTTTTGCCAATGTCAAAAAGAAGAAAGAAGAGATGAGGTCACTTGCCTGGGGAATTTGCCACTATGGTTCTCTCCTTCAATATTATGCCAGAACTGCCTTCTGTGATGGGGTTCTGCCACTTGTAACATGTATCACGTTGTCTTTGGGAAAGCAGAGGTAACTAAGTGAAGTTACTTTTATTTATGCCTTGCCATCTCTACAAGAACAGCATTTATTAAGCACGGTCTGAGATTATACTTGATTTCCCTTCAGTTTTATTTTGTTTTTGCATTTGAGTCTCAGGGAAAATGGTAACTACTCTGGAGAACAAATGATTTAAGGGAAGCAGATGTTATTTGAGTGTCAGGCGTTGCTACGAGAACAATCTTATTATCAGTTGTTATCATCATTATTGCAACACCTAGCTTTCTGTACTCTAGACTTCAAAGAGCAGGTAGTTCCAAGCTCTAACCCAAAGGGAGAGGCAGTGCAGAAGGGCAGACAGAACATGAGCTTTGGGATCCAGTTTCTTATTCCTACTGTATATCCGGGAGCATGTTCCTTCGACCATCAAAGCTTTAATTTATTTCTCTGTAGAGAAGAGCTTATAGCTTTGTTTGCTGAAGGCTTTAAATAAATTACTATGTCTAAAGAATCTGGCACAGTATTTGGCACCCAGCAGGTGCCCACTGTATATTCCATCCTATTTCATAGGCTGTAGATATGCCTCCTCACAAAGCTCCAAGATGAGACATTGTCCAATAAACAGGAATTACAAATTAAACCAAACTTGAGGCCGCTAATTATATCTTTGCTGGTCTGATTTCAGAGAATGAACAATGTAACACTGGGGGATTCTTGGTGAAGTTCTGCAAAGACAATCTAGTTAAGATGGGTAACAAAAAAAAAAGAGAGAGAGACAATCCTGGTAATGTAATGTTAGCAACTTATTTATATGATTTGAATATGAAAAATAAACTTTATTCCTTTTGAAGGTGCACGAGGCAGTAGACTTGTCATGGTGGTGTTGTGCGGATGGGCAATTCTAATCTACTAATGTTATTTTGCAGTTAGCCTTAAGGCTCCTCACTTGCTGCCAACCTGTCACCCCGGCCCCCTGAAACAAGTTCTTATCTAGTGCCTGCCATTTTCTCTAACTTTCTTCTCTGATTTTCCTTACCTACTGCTGAGAGTTGAGTGTTTCTCTCTTCCTGAAATTCATATCTTAAAATCTAATCTAAAGCTGTAATAATAAGAGATGAAGCCTTGAGGAAGTGATAAGCCCTCATGAATGCCATTAATGGTTTAATAAAAGAGGCCAACAGCAACAGAAAGCCCACTTGTCTCTTTCAGCTCTGAAAAGATGTAGCATGAAGACTGGTCTAGAGAACAGAGAGTGAGCCCATCCCAGATACGGGGTGTGCTGGCAACTTGGTCTTGGGATTTCCCTTCTCCAGAGCTGAGAGAAATCAATTTCTTTTGTTTATAAACTGCTCAGTCTAAGGTATTTTGTTCTACCAGCTGGAAAAGCCAGAAATAGCCAATTTCTGACTTTTCACTCTCTCAATATTACTACAGGCTAGCTGCCTTCCCCAGTTAGTCCTGCCTAGTTTCACAAGAGAGAAAATTCGTGTTGGAACACAGCGAAATATGCAAAAAGCACAGTCCGAACACCTGAGAACTGGATTGTGAATAGACTGTAAGCCCAGTAGTAAAAGCTTTCAAGTGAAATGGCATGTAATCAAAGAAAAATCATAGATTTTGTGTGAATCATATTACTGTGGAGAAGAAAAGCATAAATATAAGCTATGGTTGAGAAGAATGTGAGTTTATTTTGGGGCTTTTCATGGCTTCTCCTGAAGACCATCCTGATACTAAGCAACTTCCAAATAGAATGCCCGCCCACTGCATATAGACAGACCTTTAATGCTAAGAGAGTGGTAAAATCTCATGAGGAGATTTGAGCCCAACGTATGAAATCCTGCTGTTTAACCAAAATATATGAATAAAAAGAAAGGTTTAAAAATATTTTGTAAGCGAAAAGATGGCTTAAGTAATATTTAAAAGTTATCTCTTGGTATCTAGCTGAAGTTTTTAGTTTACACCAAATCTTTGGCTTACTAAGATGATATCGCTAGTCAGTCTATGTACTTGCTTGGCTCAGGATAAAATACTGCAGTTGGAGGGCTTATAAAAGCTGGAACACATCAACTTACCTCGATGTCTCTCAAAGGATAGAGTAGACTCTTGTTCAGATACCCCAAGAGCCCAACTCTGAAGTTCCTTAGAGCCTGACTTTTTCCCCATGATTTTTCAGATATTCAGCCTCTGATATTTATATAGAATGTGTTTCTGCCATGATCAGAGCACATGGGAAGAATATGAGCGGGAAAGTACAAAAGGTAGGATTATTAGTCTGCTTGCTCTTAATATCATAGCTTTTAGGGTAAAGAAGGGCTATTTTTGAATCGTCCTAGATACCAAATTTGCAAGAAATAAATATCTGTGTCAAAGCTTTTACTGCTTCTTTTCTGTAGCCTCTGTCTCTACCAGAGCTTCATCTTCAACCTCCGCAATGATGAATGCTGCCCTGGGCACTACATCCCCGCCCCCCACGCCCTTAGTCAGGGGTGACATAAGCTGTTCTAGTTCACTCTTCTGGATTCCAAATCTAGGCATTGTAAATACCTATGATTCACTTGTAAATAACAGTCTCCTTAAAGCATTTAATCAATACAAATTTTGTCCTTTTATTCCTAAGTCTAAAGTTGGACTCTTAATTCTGAATGTAATTATATCCCTATGTTATTTCTATTTACCACCTTCCTTGCCGAAACTGCCTGCTCAGGTTTATCAGAAATGGGGAGAAGTCTCTCACAAAAGGGAGACTCTGTGCCCCGTTCCTGCTTAACCTTGACTGCCTTCTAGCTATCTCACAGATCCAGACTTCTGATGCCAATTGCTATCTAAATAGCTGAACACTTTCGTTCTAGTGTTCTGATGTATGCTTCTGGCCCAGCCACTGCACTTACACTAGTGCCCAACTTGGCTTCTCTGAGTCTGGACAATTCAACAAATGCTTCCTCCATACTTGTCTCTTTCATGAGAGGTGAGTGAGAGTAAGAGCCACTTGGAAGACCTTCAAATTAATGGCGAGTGCATAGAGGTATCTATTTCTTCCCTGGGTCTCCTTATCCATTCAACCTACATTAGTATTCCTTTGTTCTTTAGCAGTAATATACAATTACTATTCTCTCTCTACTTCTTACACATCTTGATTTGGCAACTCATCTTTCTAGGTATTGACTAAGTCTGTGGTTTCTAGTTCCCTAAGTCTTTTTCAATAATGCATCACAGAATAGGTAGTGTTATTTAATAGTTTGAAATCTTTCCCCTCTTTGACTTTTAAGCGATGGTGACACAGGATAAAGCTTAAAACGCTCTGCACAGTTCTGAACTCCATCTAATACCACAGTGGGGGGAAATAAGAGGAAATGATTAAGACCAACACACTTTAGGGAAAAGCTTACTTGACGTGCAAGATATTGTTCTAGTCTGATCTCCCTTTTAACAAAGTTTGTAGCTCCCATGTTTTAGTTTCCAAAAGATGAACATAAATGTGTTTGCCTCATTTGCCTCAGTGCCAGCGTTAGTCAGGTTTTGCCTTTTATGGCTCGTCTAAATCCATGATAAATCTAGTATTGCTTGTCTTATTAAAACCAGTCTTTTCTTCAGCACAGAATTCTTATCTTAATCAATCTTTATAATAACTCAATAAGAAGGTAAGAAACATTTTTATTACTCTCCATTTGTAGTAGAGGGCATAGACTATTAGAGACATGAAGTAAAATGCCTGAATTTCTCCAGATAGGAGGGAGAAGAATTCTATGAAGTCCTCTCTTTTCTTCCCAGCATCCTTCAAACCTTACTCCACTCCATGTGGGAGACAGTTACGTTCAGTCTTATTGCCAGATTGTGTAATATGGTTTGAATGGCTTGCGGGAAATGTGAAATTTCTTAATATTCTACATTTTCTAAAAAGCACAAATTTTCCCTTGCTCCCACTTCAGTGGGTTTAATACAAACAATGTCTCTTTAGTCTACTCTGTCCCCTTCAGAATTTAAATGTTTTAAAAATTTGGGATAATTTAAAACACAGATTCATTTATAGCTGTTAGAAACAATAGGAATCTCTCCATACTATCTAACTTGTTGACCCTAATGGCTACATCCTGTAAAACTCTGGTGCAATAGCAAATCCAGGACAATGACATAAATAGAGTTAGGATCCAGAATTTTCCTCAGCATGGGATTCTGGATGTCACTCTTTTATATAAACCAGATCAGTTCACATTTCTCCATTTAGCTTTGAAATCACTGAGCTGATCTTACAGATTTTTTTTTTAAAAAAGCAAATTTCCATATGTGTGCATTTTGGGGATGAGTAGACTGTTTGAGGGGTTCTTGGTACCTTGCCTAGTCTTATCTCCAACTCCTGAGTGAAGACCCCGCTCCCCAAAGGAACCGAGACTGTGCACACGTTACAGTACACAGCCCTAGTCTGCTCTTCATTTCTGTAATTTTGCACTTTTAAGAATGCTATACAAATAGAACTGCACAGCATGAAAATTTTAGTGTTGACTTTTCTTGCTTTCATTTAAAGTAAGTGATGAAGGATCATCCAATTTACCACATGCCTCAGACATCTATTCATTCGTGAGTGGAATTCTGTCCCTGTGTATTCATTCATTGAAGGATATTGTTGAGTTTCTGCTCTTCACCAATTAAAAATAAAGCTTCACAGACACTTGCATATAGGATTTTCTAAGAGCATAACTCTCATTTTTCTAGAATAAATGCCTAAGAATATGACTGTTGGAACATACACATATTTCTTAAAGTGAGTGCCAAGCACTTCTCCAGGGTGACTGCATCATTATGCATTCCCTCAAATAATTTACCAGTGGCATAGGTTCACCACATAACCGCTGTCATTTGGCATTGTGCCATATTTTAGTTTAGTCATTTTAATGATTGCACATTGATACCTTATTGTTGTTTTAATGGCAACATTTTTTAAATCAGTGATGCTAAACACGTTGACATTTACTTGTTTTTTCTTTCTTTTTTTTTCAACAAAATCTGGGTATCCTTGTCACTGAAATGTTTATTTATTTATTTTTCCTGTTTTCAGATTGGATTCTATGTTTGTACTTTATTGTTGAGTGTAGAAACCTTTGTGAAACTTTATCTATTTTTGAGCCTAGTTCTAATTTATGGTTTGTCTGTAGCCTGTCTCTTCTTCCTCTTCCTCCTCTTCTTCTTCTTCTTCTCCTCCTCCTCCTCTTCCTCCTCCTTCACTTCCTCCTCACCCCTCCTTCTTTTTCTTCATAGCATTCTTTTCAAGGCAGAAATTATTTTATTGCAATGGAACTCCCTTTATTGACTTTTCCCTCTGTATGAATAATGCTTTTGGAATTTTCTTTATGTTTGACCTTATATCATGAAGATGGTTGTTTTAAACTGGTTTACAGTGTTTCTGTTTACATTTAATTCCGTGACCCATTTTGAGTTACTTTTCACATTAAATGTCAGACCCATATTGATATTCTTTTCCTTCTTATTGCCCACATATTTGTAACTGCTATTACCATCTTAGCCCAACTGGTCAGCGAAGAGACTTGCCACTTCAGAGTGCGTGAGCAGGCCTGTATTCCCGCATGCACTGTACCCAAACTGGTGGATATTCCACTGCCAGAGGCTGTGACAACTTCGTTTTTTCACATAGCCTTCTCTGACTTCACCTTGACAGTCTACTTTGATCTCTCCCAGCAGCCTTGGTGTGTAGACATCTAGGTTTCATACAGCCCCTTGTTAGCATAAGTGAACTGGTAGCCAGTTTGTAGCCAGTATACTCCTTCATATTTGGCTGCAGTGTAGTGTTGCTATCTAAACACTGTGTTCTTGCTGCTCTGTCTTTTTTTTTTTTTCTTCTGGCTTGTCGAATAGGCTTTCAACAAGGCTTTTTATGGTCTGTATCCATTGGCATTGTGAGATTGCTGTCTTCCCCTGCTCCCAGTCTTAGACACACAGCACAGGAAGATGCAGGCCAGACTGTCCACCGCATCCCCAAGCTCCTACAGAGTCTGTTCTTTGCTCCAACCAATGGAGAATCCTTTCCTCTTTTTTGTTGCATTTGTTACACCATACACAGGGTTTGCAACAGTATTACTCTGGAATAGAGATAGAGATGCCCACTCTTACCTTAGACAGGAGACTTCGCCCAATTTCATTTTTAAGTAAAACTTGATGGCAAACAAAATCATCTAAATAAACTCTTCAGAGCCCACAGCACGAGGCTATAGGGAGGTCACATGCTTGAGTAAACTATAGGATGTCCTGTTAATGATTTTAAAAAGGAGAGGAAAGAAAAGAACAATGTGCTGTCTTTATGAATTGTGTAATTTGCCCCCTAGTGGGGAGAGGATGCGGTTTTTATTTCCCTCTGACTTGGCTGTCCTTTAGACTTGTAGCAACTAGTTTCTGTTATTTTTTCTGTGCCAACGAGTTGGCTGTATTGCCACGTCTCACTTCCAGGGCTCGGTGACAATACCGCATTTTTTCTGACCTGCAGGCTTCTGCCTCTGTCAGTCTACCGTCTTTACTAAATGGCCGCAGGGGAGATCCTGGTGCGAATGTTGAGCAGACTAGCAGCAGCCAGGGAACTCCCAGACCTCTGCCTCCCCAGGGCAAGGACTGTGAGGGAACTGAAGGACACACAGGTGTTCCAGGTTTTAAAATGTCTGCCTTCAACAAAGCTCTTTTGAAGCTTGGTGTGAGAATTGTATTATGAAAAGAAATCTAGGCAGCGCACACACTCTCCTTTCAATTGATGAGGAATCCTTTTCTGGTATGAAAATAAAAGCAGTAATACATAATGTATGTGGACTCTGCCACAACATGCCTGCTTCTCAGAGAGGTCTTTTGACAAGACAGAAGCTGTGCAATACAAGTCACAGGCCGAGATATGTTTCATGTCACACTAAGTCATGGCCATGTTTAGAACTCTGTCAAGACTTTGAGAAGATGGTGTCCGTGAGACCTAAAAGTTGTAAATACAGAGTCCTAATTACATACCCACCCCAAAGAAAAGACAGATAGAGAGAACAAAAGGTAATTCCTAGAAAAGTTTCTAAGACAAACATGTCACTGACCATTCAGTAGATATAAAAGGGTGACTCTTAACAATCTGCTGACTTTCCCTGTCACCTGGGTACCCTGTCCCTTTAAAAGACAAGCTCTGCCCACCCAAAATCTACCCCCTTCCAGGCAAGCTGATCTCCCACCTCCTCCCCTCAATTCCCCCCTTCAGAAGTAACTACTGCATCTCCCTTCCCCCTTCTTTCCTCTCTCTCTCTCTCTCTCTCTCTCTCTCTCTCTCTCTCTCTCTTTCTTTTTTTCATAATCCTCTTATTTTTATACCCTTTCCAATACCCACTAAATAAACTCTGTACCCAAGCTCTCTCCTCATGGTTTATCTGTCGGTCTCCCACCTACCAGAAGACCTGCCAGGGTAGTGCTTACATGAATCTTTCAGTGACCTTGTGTGGTGTGTGTGTGTGTGTGTGTGTGTGTGTGTGTGTGTATGGGGGGAGGGAGTTGCATGGTGTATGTATGGGGGGTTGGTGTATGGTGTGTGTGTGTGTATGGCGTCTGGTATGTGCGTTTGTTCAAGCCAGAAGACAACATTGGGTATCATTCCTTTGAGCTATCTACCATGATTTTGAGACAGAGTCTCTCCCGGGGGCTGTAGCTCACCTAGCAGGCCAGGACAACAGGGATCCTTCTGTCTCCATGTGTTCCCATCTCCCCAGTGCTGGAATTATCAGCATGAGCTATCTACTAGCTAGGCCTTTAGCGTGAGGTCTGGAGACTGAACTCTGGTCCTCAAGCTTGCAAGGCAGGCGCCTTATTGACTGCGCTAAGTTCAAGAGTGAATTTCATTTCTTTATTTAATCAATGATTGTTGAAAGGAAATTTCTAAAGACTTTGAAGATGTCCACAGAGACCATTTCCTTGACCTAACTTGAGTCATGCCCTTAGCCCTTTCCCTCTCAGACTCCACTCCACAACCCAGGTTTAGCATAAACAAATCCAGATAAGCCAACTTAGTCAAGGTCTCAGAACCTTCCATTTCTGATTAAATTTCAGATTCCTTGTCATTCTAACCTTGATATCTGATCACTCCTGGCTGTCAGGGCCAAAGAAAACTCCATTTCCCGAAATTCTGAAAAGCAGAGAAACAAATGGCTGTCCTTGGTGTCTACCAGCACACCAAAGCACATGCTGGCCTCCATGCTCCCTCAGTATCATAAGTACCTGCTACACATTTCAAGGTCCACGCTAGCATCCTAGATCTTCTGGTCCCCTCCCCACTCCTATCCTCCCTTCAGCTCATGGACTTTCCTCCCCAAGCTACAAATTCTTCTTATAACCTTGGTACTTCTACAATGCACTCTCCTGCTCTCCTGTGTTCTCTCTCTCTCTGCTCAGCTTCTCCTTCTCTCATGATCAGGTTAGGTCCAATTTGCTGGCCATGTTCAGTCTACTTCTTTCTCAGCTCTGTGCTCTTCCAGGTACCCCTGGCTCTTCCCTCTTTTGGTTCTACAATCAGAAACTCTCCCCTTAACCACACCATGGGGCAGCAGTCTTATTATCGGTCTACACTTTCACCTGATGGCCGAAAGAAACATACTAATTCAGTTTAGTGAGACTACTCACTAACTACTGTTTCCTCTTAGTCATTTTCTATCCATCTACCTGTCCTTCCACCTCCTGCAAACTGTCCTTGACTAGAAGAATCTTAACTTCTCTCCCAATTTTCAAAGATTTATTTTTTCACTGTTTTACTAACTGGCACAGTACAGTCAGAGGACCAGAGAGGAAGTTTCTCTTCTCCTTTCTGTTCTTCTCGGACTTGTTTCTTTACCTTTAAGAGTTTGCCCACAGGTAGGCAAAAACAGTGCTCATTGCTACCCCCTGGATCTGTCGCTTAAAGTGTGTGCCAAACAACCCTGACCTATTGTGCCAGGAAGAACGAGAAGGGCAATAGTCAGGCACATAGATTTCCGAGGCCTCTTCACTAATGTGAACCTCTTGTGATTCTTCTGCCCTGTTGGGAAGATGGGATCTGGAAGAAGCTTTTTATAACTGAAAGGACTGTGTCCTGAGTTAGACTCCAAAGTAAGAGAATAATCACCTTGAAAGGGGCAGGGAGGGGTAAGGAAAGAAGCTGGGGACTATTTGCCTTTTTTATTTACCTGGAAGGCAGAAGGGCTTAAAAGGCTGCAGCCTGCTGTGATATAGAAATGGACTGAAAGAGATGTCTTCCCACCCTTCCCATGCTGAGGGTTATGTAAGCTACTGAGGAACTGGGCCACCTGGGATTGCCCACTGCCCTTCTGTTCTCTTCAGCTTTCTTTAACCGAGACTCAACAACCCCAGTGAAGTTTGACATTCCTAACGTGGCTAAGACAACTGCCTTGCTATCAAATATGCCTAACTCAGCTCTCTTATATTGGGCAATGTCTTGTTGATGACTGAAGTGATAAATTTAGAAGTGGAGAAATGAGATGGGGTTTCTATAGTGTCTGCCTGCTGAGTTGTGAAAGGTTTTGCTGACTACAGGATTTTTCTGCTTGAGGAGACCTCAGAGATCAAGGAGGTCAACTCCTCCCTTATTTTATAAGTGCGGGGAAAGAACCTTTGAGTCTTTAAGCAATGTGATTGAGAACCCTAACTAATTAGTGGCAGGAGCAGATTGCAAATCTTTTGTTTCCATTTTCATCTCCTTTCTTCTCTATCACTGCATATAGAATTCTTCAATTCACTTGCGGCAACCTTTTATATTGTCTTTGGAAGGCTCTGCAAATGAAAACACATTAACCGATGCAACACTTACAATATTAAGGTTACATTGGTTTAGAAGCAAGAGTGGCCAACATATAGATCACCAGAAATGCCGTATCGAAGACAACCCTATTTTAAGTCATTCTAATTTGGCAGAGTGTGCATGAGACTTTGCTACTTTCTGAATAAATTACCCACTTCAAGTAGAATGTTAAATCCCAGTGCAGAATATTAGAGTTTAAGACCTAACACCAACTATCCAATAGTGAAGTCAGTGTAACCAAATACAGGAGCTCATAGAAGATGCTGCCCACTGCTGGTGGATTTCGTCTTGCTTCTTTAAAGATTGTGACTTAACCCAGTAGATTGTGAATGGTGAAAGAACTGAGAATGAAGGAGGAAAAGAACCAACAAGGGACCCTGTAGTCAAAATATGCACTGAATCTGATGCAATAGAATCCTTAAGTCAGTAGATCTGAAATCTACTACGTTCAAGTAGAAATGTAACTCTCTAAGCCATCAAAGTCAGCTCTTCAATATCAAGGGTAATTTCCCATCACCCAACAGTTCTTATTTATCTTATATGTAACACCAATCAAGAAAACAAAGAATCATTCAGCTATTTACAGTTTTGGTCTTTAAGATATGCCACATTGCCAGGCCATGGTGGCACACACCTTTAAACCAAACACTTGAGAGACAGATGTAAGTGGATCTCTGAGTTTAAGGCCAGCCTGGTCTACAGAGCTAGTTTCAGACTAGCCTAGGGCTATACAGAAAAATCCTGTCTGGACAACAAAACAAAACAAATTAAGATTTTTTTTTTGGGGGGGATAATCTATGTTTTTATTTATCCTGACTTTTTCATTCATTCCTTCATTGAAAATCCTGACTCTGTGTAGTAATACATTTTTATGAGAATATCTTTTGGCTTTCCCAAAGACTGAACTTTTGACAGACCTCATAGCAAAGTTTCAATACCCCTTGATGTTATTTGACTGTATTAGCCTGTAATCCTACTATGTACTCAGTCCGTTCAATCTTAATCTGCTTTTAATAGGACAATGTAACGGACCTTCCTTGCTTTGGATTTCCCATGTAATCAGCTTTTACAACCTAAGCGAATTCATAGCTTAGTCATAAGTTATGTATCACCCCATGTCACTAACTCAGCATAATGTATGTGTGTTTATATATTTGTGCTGTGGTAACAATTTGCTGAAAGCATGAAACGGGGTCAAATGAATATCTGCCATAACTGTTGGAAGCAACATGGGTATAGCTTGATAATGCCTACTCCAAGTACCAGGTATTTCTGGGTTAGTGTAGTTAGTAAAGTGACCTCTTCCTTTGTAAAACTCTGTTCAATATTTCTGTAAAGTAGCCCTCATTCCTCCCCTATGTCATGTTTCCTGTGCTATTCAGTAAATGCAGAAAGAAGCTCTTTGTTAGAGACAGACATTAGACAGACACAGGGACAGATAAAGATTCAGACACAGGCTGACCAGATAAGTAACAGGGACAGATCTGACAGACACAGACAGTTACAGACAGACCAGTAACCCCAAAGTCCAGACAGACAGAAAGCACAGGGAGAGAAGTGAAGAGCTAAAACTTGGGCTCACTCTTGGTAATCACGACACAAACTCAGGATTTTCAATGAAGGGATGAATTTAAAAAAAAAAATCAATGTAAATGAAAGCAGATTACAATTAATCCAAGAGGAAGTGCTTTGTTTTCATTCTTTAATGCAACATTGACACATTTTGGTGTTCTTTGAGGTTATCTCTAATTCATTAGCTAGTCCACTTTGAAAACCAACTTTCCAATGATTGCAAACTCTGGAAACTTGGAAGCAATTCTGTTTCTTTGGACACTAACACAATGAAGCACACTGTTTTCATACTGAAGAAAGAAAAGCTAAATCAACAAAGTGCTGTCACTTGTTCAAAGTTAGAAATTATATCCAAATCTGCCTAACTACCTTCAAAACAGCACACATACTTCATATATGCCTTCACACTTCTGAGGGTCTGGGGAGAAAGGACAGAAAGCAAATGACTATGATCGCCTTGTAAAAGGTAACCTTGCTATTTTATGAATGGAATCTGCCATGTGTATTTTATTAAAAACTTGAAGTAACAGACCAGCAGTTCTGCAAAATACCACGTAAGGGAACAAGGGCCTCTGCTAATGATTTCCTGGAACTTGCCTGGGGCCTGCAGCTGGGAAGAGGAAAATGATTGCATCCCAAGGCACAGAGTGACTTACTGCAGATGGTCTTGGTTATTTCCTAGGCTGAGAAACTTACAGGAAAAATAAAATATTAAGGTGAGCATTGAAGGAGGGCGTTAAAAAAAATACCCAATAGCCTTAGGCAAACTGCAGATGCTAGCTTCCGTACTTCTGACTCGCAACCAACTGCTGCTTTTTTAACCACTTTGGATGATTGTTTATTACTTGTCTTTGTTCCCATGTTGTTTCTGCCTTCTGAAATAAGTAAAATCCTTCAGTGCAGAAATCACAGGATCTCTGCAGCAATTGGACCCATCTCTCAGTCGTTTTCTTCTTTATCTCATTCCCAGAAGTTTTTCCACCTCATCTTTCTTCCTGAAAATGCTAAAACATGTTTCCCTTTATGTTTCTCTATTCTAAAAACATGGATAACCCATATATCTTTTTGTTTCCTGCCATTTTTAAAGGTCGCTATATTTCGTGTATTTTTTCCTTATTTATTCCATTGTTTAATTCTACTGTTTGGGTTTTAAAAGTTTCAGAAGTCTGTAAGTTGAAGGTTTGGTCCTCACCCTCTGGCACGGTTAGTAGGTGGCTAAATCTTTAGGTGGTAGGGATTAATGAAAAGAAATTATGCCATTAGGGATGTGACCTTAAAGAAGATATTGAGACTTTGTTCCTTTCTCTCCTCTCTCTGTTTCCCTGATAACTGAAGTTAGTAACACTATGTCTTCGTATTTCTACCATAATAGACTGTGCCTCCCTAGGCCCAAAAGAACAGGACAAGGGACCATGAATTGAGGCGAGCAGCTAAAATAAGCCTTTCCTTTCCCCAAGCATATTATTTCTGGTATTTTCATGACAATGGAAAGCTAATGAACACACTTCTCATTGCATCATTCTTCCACATTAATGAATACTTTTTTCAAGTTCATCAAAACCACTAAATATCTAAATGTTCACTTTGGAGGAAAATAGCTCTCCCCGGAGAAAGCGAGATTAATTTGTTGACTCAGATACTTAAAATGGTACAAAATTTTTATTCATTTTTCCCACTTTCACAGTTTGCCTAGGAAATTATAAAATACTGTTTGCTTTATTAAATACAGTACATTAACCTGGTAAATATGCTAATGAATGGAAAACTGCTGCTTCAGCAACTTCCTTGGATATAAAAATTACCCCAGTTCATCAAATAGATTTTAATTATATATTATTATTTCCTGTAAGCACCTCCTGTTCCAAATGGAAGCAATCTTCAGGATTTGAGTACTCATGTCTGTGAATCATGGAGGAGCATCACCTGGGACTGACGCTGGGCAGGAGCCAGATTCAACTTCATGTTTCTATCTCTTGACCTCTTTAGCTCATTCATCTTTTCCGTCACTGGTCACTGATTCTTAGCAGTGGACAAAGGCATTTTATTACTTGAGTGCCACTGAGACCCCAGGGCTAGCGGTAGGTTCTTAAATGGGGAGATTACTAGCTCATGTCTAGGATAAGATCATGTTATTCCCAGTAATGCAAAGGTTAGAGATTAGTCTTCCTGGCCAGGGCAGAACACAGCCAAGTGTAATCGAGTGCTCAAAGATTTCTCCCGAAGCTGAGAAAGAAATGATGTTATCTGGCATGATATTAAAGGTTTTCTGTAATAACAAACCCAGATTCAATCATTCAAGTAAGACTATGAAATCATGATAACTTCTTAGATTAGCCTGTTAAGTTTTGAAGAGGAAGGGGATATTTATGTTCTCGCTGGCTCATACTCCTGCCTGCTACACTTTCCACTATCACATGAGTGATGCAAGGTGCAGAGACCAGCCCCACAGCCAGATCAATTATTTTGGTTCTGACTGTGGCTTTGGCAGAGTGATGATGAACTGCTGCTCTCGGTGACTCCTTTGCTCAAGGTAAACCCCTACATCTCTTCATGTTTAAATTACGTACAAGATGCTTAAAGACAGAGTTTTGTCCTTACTTTTCTCGTAGTCATAGCTCAAATACTATGCTCCTAAATACACTGACAAAACCATGGAATGAGTTGAACTGGCCAACGTTTATCAGTTTATTTAGCTCCCGTGTATGTAGTCATTTCTATGTGTCCAGGACTGTGCTCTGCTCCTTATAACACATGGAGTCATTTAATCTTAAACAGTCCAATGAAGCAGAGGCTAAATGATTGAGGCTGTATGATTGACAGAGAGGAAACTGAGATCTAATGGACCCACACTTCTAATCTTAGCAGTACCACAGTGTCTGTGGAGATGCAGGAAGAGGTGAATAACCAGCTACAGGAGAGGTGCTGCTGCCCCACTTCATGTAGGCTAGAACACACCGGACTTGAAGAGTTCTCCCCCTCCCTTTGTCCTGGATGGTGGCTTGTCAATAGGACATTCTAAATTTAGCTTCCTGGATTTTAGAAATTAAATGCCAACCCAATCCACTTGGTGTCTATGCACCTGAGCTTGTTTAGCCCCAAGGGGAAAAGTTACAGGTGACCTTTCTTTCCTGCACTTGCTAGATTTATAAGAACACAGTCTACGGTTAAGGCATTTCAGCCACACGAGTCGAGAGAAAAAGAAGCATGGACCTGCCTCACAACAGTCCCGGGTCTAGGGCAAATGCTTTGTATCCCACTGTGATTCTACAGGGCTAGTGGGGGTTTTGTGTCCTTGTGAGAATACATGTATGTGACTATGTTTGTGAGGTGAGCTGTTAGTATTGGTTTTCTTATTTATTTGTTCTTGTGTCTGGAAGTGTGACAAAAACGTTTTGTTGTGTTTCTACTATCTTTTGTTTTCTATAGAAACTTTGTTTTGCAAAAGGACTGAAAGAGCTGGTTCTGTTATGGACGGAAGATCCTACAGTCTCTGGAGAAGTAAATTTAGCCCCAGAAGTAAATCTGGGATTAAAAATTGAGTGTAAAATAATCATTCATTTTTAAAAGGGGGTGCTTTTTATCTCTTTAAAGGATTGTCTGTCTCTGTCTATCTATCTATCTATCTATCTATCTATCTATCTATCTATCTATCGATCTATCATCTATTTGTCTATCCATCTATTGTCTATCATCTGTCTATCAGTCAGTTGATCTGTCTGTCTATCTATTTGTCTATCATCCTATCTATATCTATGCATCCATCTGTCCAAAAACATATGTACATGTATAAACACACACCACACATGTACACTCAAGTATTCTTGAACTTGCTTCAATATAAAAATGTAAGGATGGAATAATTCTTGATGAATGCAAACCCTTTAAAAATGTATTTTCATCTTACCTTTTTAAAGTCATCCAAAGAGAGAAATAGCATATGATCTAAAGCAGTGGTTCTCCAGACTTACTAGATTAATATTTATACCCCAGTTTTCAACATTACTTTTGTGAGACCAGGTGAAATGCAGCTTTAACCTTAGGGCATATGTTTGCAAACTATAGATAGTGGAGTTATTTCCAGCATTATGATGATGAGCATTGTCATTGAGGTTAAAAAAAACATTTAATGCCATCCTCTTATCAAACATGCTCATAAATATTTTATAGCAAGAGTACTGCATGGCACCTCTTGTGGAAGGCTCCCCCTCCCATGACTGAAACTATACCTGTTGAAAGCTACTCCTACTCCTTATTTCCATCTTCTTTGTCAATATGAGTTACATGTTTTATTTTCTAGGAATTATACTACTTTAGATACTTAACATAAGTAGAATAATTCAGCATTTGTCATTCTATGCTTAGTTTATTTCACTTAGCACGATGTCTTCAAGGCCTAACCAGTTTTATTGTAATAGAATTTTCTCTTTTTTTCTATGATCAAATAATATCTGCCACTTTTTCTTTACTTATTTGTCTATTAGTGGACATTTTTGCTGTATTCCCCTCATGAGTATCAAGAATAATATTACAACAAACATGGCAGAATATACATTTCTTAATGGGTCTGCTTTCAATTCTTCAGATAAACATTTACAAGCAGGATAACTTGACCACATCATAGAACCTTTGTAAAGAACCTTTATACTATTTTTCATATTGCTAGACCATTTTGTTTACCCACCAACAGTGTATGAGTTTCAATTTATCCACATTTCTTCTAAAATTGTTTTCTGATATTTTAAAATATGAAAATCATTTGTGCTTTCCTTCTGATTAGTCAGTCATATTGTACATATGTTTGTTAGCTGTTGCTAAACCTTTCTTAGAGACATGTCTGTTCAAGTCCCTTGGCCATTTTAGATCAAGTTATTTAGATTTTCCTGTTGATTTCAACAATCTTAAATATGCTAAGACCGTCTTTCTGATCAAACATGTGACCCTGAATAACATTCCCTGTGTACTGAAGGAGAACATGCAGTACTCTGCCAATGGTGGCAGGGAAGTCTTGTATTTGAAGTCTGTATTCAAGTCATCGTTCTGGATCTTCTTTCCATAATTGTAAGTAGAGTATAGATGCCCCATTACTATGTTATTATAGACCTCTCTCTCCAGTTGTTTTGGTCTCTGTTTCATACATTTAGGTGTTGTGATATTGGTGCTTATGTACCTTATAACTGTCATGTGTTGTTTATATGGGACACGGGACAGTTTTATCATTATATGGTATCATCCCCTGTATCTCTTATTTTAATATTTATATACATAGAATCCTTTTTTTTAAGACAGAGTTTCTGCATAGGTTTGCAGCCTGTTCTAGAACTAACTTTTATAGACCAACTCACAGAGATAAGCCTACCTTTGCCTTTGAGTGCTGGGAATAAAGGCATGTGCCACTATGGCCCAACTACATGGGATATCTTTTAAATCTTTTCACAATTTCAGCTGTGTCTTCAGAAGTGTATGTCTAAGTGAATCTCTTTCAGATAGCATAAGCTTAAGTCTTATTAAAACTTGTACTCATCTGAGCAAACATGTGGAGTGAGTTTTATTCAGTAACATTTTACAGTAATTATTGACAGTAGAAGATCAATACTTGTTAACTGTGTTGTCCTATAGCTCTGTTGTTCTTCTTTTTTATCTCTTCTTGTCTTCCTCTGTATTTCACAATTTTATACTACATTGGATCTTTTCTCATTTTATATTCATATCTTCTAGAAGTATTGTCTTAGTTGTTACAATGTAGCTTACATAAGCTATCTTATAATTATAACAATCTATTTTATGCTCATAACAATTTGACTTTAATTATGAAACCCTGTGCACTCTATTACACTTTATGTTATTAATATCCCACATTATCTTATCTTGTGCATCAATTAACATATTTTATAATTATTTTTATACCTTTTCCTTTTAACTTCTATTGTAGAATGAAAAAACTGATTAATGTACCAAGATTACAATGTTATACTATTTTGTTATTTGCCATATTTGTTCTTTTACTGTTGAGATGCATATACTCTTGTTTTTTTTTAGTACTTCATTTCAACTTGAATGATTCTGTTTAACATCTCTTATAGAAAGGCAGTGAAAACACCCTTGCTTTAAATTAATTTTGGAGGAGAATTATTTCTACTTCTTTTTTGAAGGATAGCTTTACTGAATATAGTATTACATTTTTAGATTTTTTTCTGCCCGGAGTGGCTTTTTTTTAACCTATCCAATGAATGAGCTTCTTAGAATTCTAAATTAATTTTGAATTTCACTGTGATTGTCAGTAACTATAGAGGGAAACAAACCCACTTTTAAGATAGTCATGGACTCTCTCTTTTTTTCATTTTTACAATGAACTCATAAAAATTACATTGCAGAGGTGTCAAGCACTATGTGACTCCAAATTTCTACAGGTCAATAATTTTATCTCAATTCTACAGGGAAATAATTCTATCTCAGTTGGTCCTTTCTGTTCATGATTCCTGGATTTTCTGATTATTGTTCAGCACCTTTCAAGGTGGCCAGCTTGAAGTGCTCATTAAATGTTTATATATTGAGCTATGGAGAACAACTCTGCTGCTTAATCTGAATCAGAACTTCTAGAAACTAGATCCAAGAAAGTATGCTCAAATTTTCTGTTGTGTATTTCTTAATCTGCTCTGGTCTTGATTAGAATTTTTGTCTGGAATGAAGTGTTAAGTTTCTGGGCTTTGTGATACCATCTGAGTAGCCTCACTTTAATGACCTTGTACTCTTGCATGGCTGATATCTCATCTTCATTTGGTCTAAACTTTGAACAGACACACACACACACACACACACACACACACAGAGAGAGAGAGAGAGAGAGAGAGAGAGAGAGAGAGAGAGAGACAGAGAGAGAGAGAGAGAGAGAGAGAGAGAGTTCTGTTTTTCCTCCGACTCTCCTATATTGTTTTTACATGTGTGTCTTTCATTAAATCTGACAGTCGCTCCAGGGCATGTCTCCTAGGCCCGTAGGATTACAAGGGGTCCATAGCATTGTCAGGCAGAATGCTGGATTGGAAAAGACCTTACAAATTGCTAATATGTTGCCTTCATAGTTATCAGGGAGAAAGCATCCTATTATAGGCATTTGGCCATTCAGAGATAGAGAAGACTTTGCTTTTTAGGTTTATGTGGGAAAAAGTTTGAGATCATCCCAATAATGGCTGACATGTAGGAAAAAAAATTATCCTGCAGATTTTTTTAATTGGTTTGTTTTTTTTTGTATGTTTCAAAGGGGAAATAAAATACTTCTAAAATACATTAGAGAGTATACTTAATAACTAGGCTAATTAATGTTAACCAGAAAATATTTTTGGTTTAGTCCTCGTAATTAAACTACTTATAAGATTGTGACAGCCTACAGAAATCTACATTCATGGTACATTGTGCTTAGATCCAGACTATGAATATCTCCAGGCTTTGTTCTCTTCATATTTCTTCATCTGAGATAAAATCCCATGGGACCACTGGGATATCCCTTCCCATAGTCTGTCTACCTTAAGGCCTACTAGTCCATACTCAGAGAAGAGGGAACCACCCAAATCCCTGACCAAATCATTCCTAGTCAGTTCCCAGTGTCTGCCCTGTGCTTCTTTTCTAGTTCATTCTTTGGAAGGAGAGTCACGGCCTGTGCCTGTGTATTCCTGAATCCTGAGACGAAGCAGATGAAAGGTATCTGTGGAAAGTGTGTTCAGTGTTTGGATACAAGAACTGGGTTACCAAGTGTGGAAAGAGCAGAGTGGTTATCATAAGTGAAAGTCAAAATCCAGCTAGAAAACTGCACTACATTCTGGTATCAACCTTGGATGTATCTGATAATTCTAAATTAAAACTTGGCTTCTATGCCCTTCTGATGATTGGTTTTCTGAGCTAGAAGATAGACTATTTTGGCTTGATCTATAGCATATATATATATATATACATATATATACATATGTATCATGTTAATATAGCATGAATCTCATTTTCACTTTTGCATAAAGACTTACAAATGTTAGAAGAGGCTCAGCTTGCCATGGTAGGTAGTAAGTATTAAGAAAAAGAGTATGTTTGCTTCAATAATTGTAACATGTGTAGTCATAAAAGTATTTGGAAATGATGGATCAGATTCATTCCAAGAAATTCAGTGTAGCTAAAGGGAACTCACCCTGAAACACACTGGAAGCTCTTTTTAATTAAATGCTCAGTTACTGTGTCATTTATCTAAAATTTCCATTTTATTATAAAGGTAGAACTCCACTGATTTGATGTTCAAGTTAATTGGGCTAATCAACATTTTTATGAGTAATATTTTTTTATGAATGGATAGAAAATATTGATGTGCCTATTGCAGAAAAATAGGATGAAGAGTGGCCAGATCAATAGAAGGTGTTTTGTAAGACAAATCACTTGTATTACATCATTCTGCCTGGATGGGACTTCAGGTCCAAAAGGCAAAGAAATCTTAGCAACATAAATGAATTTACATATAATACCATTTGCACAGATAATACAGAAAGGAATCACAGTACATCACAGAGCTCATCAGAAAGACGAAATTGTTTTGGGTCTCTGTTAATTTCTACCATTTTGTTTTACTTGAAAGAAAGAAAGAAATCAAGAAGGGTGGTGTGGGTAGGGAGGAAGGATCCAGGAGTATCTGGGAATGGGATAAGAATGTGATCAAATATAGTTTATAAAATTTTACAATAAGGGCTGGAGAGATGACTCCATGGTTAAGAGCACCAGCTGCTCTTCCAGAGGTCCTGAGTTCAATTTCCAGCAACCACATATGTGGCTCACAGTCATCTAAGTAATACCATCTTCTGGCTTGCAGGTGTAATGCAGATAGAGTACTCATATACATAAAATAAATAAATAAATCCTTTAAAAATTTAAAATAGAGCATAGATTAAAAAAGAAAAAGATAGAAAGTACTCTAAATTATTCTGTGTGGTGCATATGAGTGTGAAAGACAGGTGTCCATCGATCAGAAGATGCTGTCCCCATTATTGTAAAGGGAGATTTTTGTTGTGAGACCCTTGGGGACCTAAGAAGTAGTGTTAGCACTTGGAGCACTTGTGGGTAAGAATGACTGGGTGGAGAAAGGTCTAATATCACACACACACAAAAAAAAAAAGCCCTGAGGAAATTCATTAGATTAAGCACTATTCTCAAACACCTGAAGGGCTAAGTGGGGTTGAACTCTGTCTTCTACAGGATGCAAGTACAAAGGTCAGAAATCAAAGTGATCTGTTCACATGTAATCACTACTCCGGTGGTTCACAAGCCTCAATGAATGTCTCCTGAAGTTTTTTAGACAAACAATTCCCCTTGGATTGTATTGCCAGGCATGGGGAAGCTTGAGGTCTTTTGAGGGTCTAATCCTGATTCTTAGAATGTTCTATAGGGGTGCTGACATAAATCAGGAATTGGAAGTCCCATCACTCCTGTGAATAAAAATCTTGGCACATACTGAAGGCATATTAGTTTTTTTGATTAAGGATCTTTGAACTTTCCAGGACACCTCTTCTTAGACTTTTGAAAGTTTTTCCTCTTTACTTAACTCATATTTTAAATAGCTCCATTTCTCATCTCTTCTCCTTGTCTTCCTTTCTTTTTTCTTTATCAGAAATTCTGTGTGTGCATCTGTCTGCTTGTCTGTTGGGAACTAAAAATAGCTTTCCCAACACAGACTTTCTATCATTTCCAATGACATATCCAACTTCTGATGATGCCTGGGAATTCATGAATGATCAACACATGTTTGTTACATTAACGAATAGATAAATGGACCAAAGAAGATTGTTGGTTCAGTTATTTGAATGACAGATTGGATAGGACCCATTTCTGCTTCCCTCCCTGCATAATGAGAAAGATGCTCAAATTCAGGCTTCTTCTTGTTGCTGTTTGTTTGTTTTTTTGTGGTTTTCTGGATGTTTTGAGAGAAATAACATAGTATATAGAGGATTGATTTCAAGTGTTTTTGCACAGCCAAGAAGATTAGAATGGGGGTGGTAAGAAGCCAGTGAGGGGAGGGTTGGCATAAAAGACATCAGAATTCAAAAGGAACAGGAAAGCAGTGGAGTGAAACAGCCTGCTGAGACTCCAGCTATGGCAGGTGATGTCTTGAAATATTCACCATGCTCTGAAATCACAGATGTGCATTGGGGGATATGTGTGAGCATTTGTAATCTTCTACTTTCTCTTTCTCCTCTGACCTGCATCCCACACAGGACAGCATGCCACCTGGTCATCTATGCCCATATAGACCTATTTTTCTTTCCAAAGAGACAACCAGACTCTCTCCTACCTGGAAACACTTATATATTATTTTTTGTCCCATAGAGAGAACTTTCTTTCAACCTTTTCTTCGCTCTTTGACTTCACTTGTCTCTTCCCTGTCTCTGCTGTCTTTGCTCACTCTGCTTTAGCTTCGGACTTTGCAGTGGCTTAACACTGCTAGGAAAACACTTCTTCAGAAGAGCCCTTGCTTTTCTCCTGTTCTGCTTCAGTGCCTTGATCCAATCTTCCCCTCTCAGAGACTCTGACTTTGATGGAAGAAGAGAGCAAACGTAGGGTAGGGATAACAGATAATATGGTGAATATGACAATAATACAGCTATACATGTATAAGATTATCAAAAACAATAAATAAAATAAATTAAAGCACAGCAATCACATTTTCTGTATATGCACCTAAGACTGTAATATGCTTTCCATTTTCCCATGTAATTGTTACTTGATTTATATTCTTTTGTATTGTGTTTATTATATTAATGTATTGTTATCTATTTTCCTGAAATACTTCTTCCAAGAAGTATTTAGGGGCACACTGAAGATTTGTTTTGTTTGAAATCACATTCCTCTGTCCAGAAAATTACCACTATTTTTAGTACATGCTAATTCAATATTCACAAAGCAACAATATAAATGAACTCAAAATTAAATAAAGCCAGGAAAATTTATTAAATATCGTTGATTCCAATAAGAGATATTGGGGCCCTTTTGCCTGTTTCACTTACACTCCCATTGATGTTTGCTTCTGTTATTGAACAATTAATTCAGTGAGTAGTTAGTTATGCTCAGGGCACATAGAACTCTTCATTTGAGCTCTCGAAGGTGACTGAAAAGCTTATGATGGAGTACTGAATAGAAGACACTGGTGACATGTCTGAAAGACTGTGACTTATTAGAAAGGCTTTCACTGAACAAAATAGACATGAAACTGAAGAGCCACAGTAGCTTAATAGAAATCAGAGACTTGCAGAATAGATATATCTATTATATTTACAGATTGACAGGATTTATTTAAATTTTGTCCAAATGGAAAGAGTTAGGTGGGAAGTATTGCAGAGTCATGAATAGATTGGTAAGAGAAAGGTCAGAGTACAAACTATACAGGAAACCTCATCCAAGGATTTAGGCTTCACATGGTAGTAAAGGGTTTATAGGAGAATGAAAAGAAATACAGAGAACACAGGGTTTCTGAAAGAATGTTTAGGGTCTTCCACTTGAGGTATTAATAACAGAGGGAGAAAACAAAACTAAGGATTTACAGGGCAGAAGACCAGTAATGGAAGGGTGGTAACATATGCTTTGTTTTGTATTTGACATCTTGTCTTACAGATGCAGAATTTTTCTTTTGCTTACTTTTATTTTATTTTATTTAATTTTATTTCTTGCACTTAATAAGATCTGCTTAGTTTTATGTGCGTGTGTGCCTGCCTCAGTTTATTTGTACCATGCATAGAGCAGGCAGTTGCAATGAATCGAGGGTGGGTGCTGAGACTAGATGTGGTCTTCTAAAACAGCACTAAATGATTTGAACCACTGAGCCATCTCTTTAAACCTACTATGTGTGTCTGCATGTATGTATGTATGTATATGTGTGTATGTGGTGTGTGTGTTTGTGGTAAGTGTGTATGTGTGTGTAAGTGGTGTGTGCATGCAAATATTCTTGTACTTTCCATTTTTCCCATGAGGTTGTTACTTAATTATATTCCTTATGTTGTATAAACATATTATGCATATACATACATACATACATACATACATACATGTGTTTGTAAACTGTAGGAACTTGTGCATGAATCATTTAACTAGCTCTTAGATAAAAGAATTTTTTGTAGAAGTTCAGGATGTTTCTTTTTTCATTTTTTAAAGCAGACTCTCACTTTCATGGAATTCCCTGTGATTTAGCTGAGTGCTGACTATAAACAGATGAAGGGTGTCCTAGAGCCTACCAATAAAATACCTTACACTTCTAGCAGAGAAAATAGAAAAATAAACATAACACACTAACTTAGGAATGAAGATTAGAAGCAGGACAAAGTAGTTAACAACAAAATAAAATTAAGCTGACAAACAAAACAGATCCTTAGTTGTAAAGAGCCAGCACATGTATTTGTACCTCAAGAGGCACATAGGGTCTGTAAGGATGGGATATATATATATATATATATATATATATCCATATTATGTCTATCTATCTATCTATCTCCATATATATGCATTTATATATGCATTTTAAAAATTTTATTTCTTACACTTTAAAATATCTGTTACACTTAGAATATCATATATATATATATATATATATTTATATGCAGGAAAAGCTGAAGAAGTCACACAGGATTCTACTTGTGGCATTGCCCCAGTCCTCAGTCCTCATGTGGGTGGTATTGGAACAAGCTCTATACTCTGTATAGAGTAACGTGAGTGGAAGTATGAAGAATTCCCTCTTTGAGTTTCGTGGCTTCTCTGAAACATTTAAAGCCCTATGTTTACTAAGCAAGCAGATCAAAATACACACACAGCTGTGGGCAGAGAAAATGTATATAAGGTAATGACAGAGTCAAATAATCAGTTGTTCTGAGGAAGCCCACCCTAATGGGTTAATCAGCTGTGTGACAGTAGACAAGTATATTTCATTCTGTGAGTTCCCTCTCCTTAAACATGATGGGAAACTCTTAACTATTTACAAATAAAGTAAGATGCTGAAGTCATGGATGAGCTCCTCCTAAAATACCTAGAGACTGCCCTAGTAAGTAACAATAAGCTTTAAGTAACATGAAGGGACAAAAGTGAACAGTTTCTGCCTTCTCTTCTGAACTTGGTGACAGGCTAGCTTCTGTTTAAGTCTATGGTAGGTAAGTATAGTCAGTCCTATTTCATGGCCATCTAAGGACACCAATATTCCAGGAAGGAGCAGTGTCTAATACAAAATCTATCATCATAACTGTTTATAATTTGGAGCTATTGTTTTCTCACATTCTCTTACATGTCTCATAAGATAGGTTTTGTTAAATACAGGGACCTTTGAGCACTAGAATTTAGAATAGAAAAAGGCTAACCATATAACTAGTGGTTTAGGGAGGGAATCTAATTAGTTTCATCCACTTTATAGCTTGATCTGAAGTTTTATGTGCAGAATAAAAGTGATCTCTTCTGTAGCAAGAACTTTCTCTGTCTCACCAGCTTCCAAATAATGACAGGGAGACTTACTAATTATAAAAGCTTGGCCTTAGTTTAGACTTGTCCTACTATATAACTTAAATTATAGCTTAACTCATTTATTTTAGTCTACATTCTCTCGTGTGACTTCTCACCTCATCCCTCTATACTGCTCATACTGCTTCCTCTGTGACTGACCTGCCTTTCTCCTTTCCCCAGTCTTCTCTGTTCCCAGATGTCCCACCTAACCTCCGACTGCCTAGCTAGTGGCCATTCAGCTCTTTATTAAACCAATCTCAGTGATACTTCTTCACACAGTGTAAAGGAATATTCTGCAACATCTTTGTCAGCACATCACAATAAGAAAATAACCAAATTTTGTCAAAAGTGTAGATCCAGAGCACTGGGGAAATGACTCAGTGGTTAAGAGCATTTCCAACTCTTGCTGAGGACCTAGATTTGATTCCTAGCATCCTTATGGCAGCTACAATGCCTGTAACTCAGATTCCTTGGGACCCAGCAGCCTCTTTTGGCTTCTGAAAATCCCTATACAGAACACAAGAACTTACCCAGGCACATACATATGCATATACATAATAAACTTTCAAAAGCAAAGATCTCCTACTGTGAACCAGAATGCTTTTATAGTATTTGTAGTATCATGTGAGTCTATAATCTAAGACAAAAAAGGAAAAAAGGAAGAAAGAAAAAAAGAAAGAAAGAAAGAAAGAAGAAAGAAAGGAAGGAAGGAGGAAGGAAGGAAGGAAGAAAAAAGAAAAATAGGCAGAGTATCTAATGAACATGTGTTGTAGGTTAGGCACAGTGTCAGGTGTATTTAGCTCTATTGTTTGAGCACTTCCCTTACTGGGGATACTGGAAGGTCAGGAGTATCACATGGCTACAATGTAGTTATTTTTCTGTCATGGTGGGGGGTGATATGTTTACTTGCCTGTCACTGTATCCTACTAGGTACAGGGCTAAGTGTGATGAAATTGGGAAACAATAAGTAAAAAGGAGAGAACTATGTGAAGGAAAAACCCAGACCAAATGGGACCAGCACTCTCCATCCTTTCTTCACAACTTTGGTTCAATTTACAGTTTATAATCCAAGGATATCACGAGGATGTGTACATCTTTAGGTCTGAGCAGCTTTGAAGTGAGGCCAAGGATTTCTTTAGTGACCTACATGCTTGCTAACTCTTGCATTTTCCACTTTCAGAGATGCGAAGGGATTAAGGGAGACTTCTATCTTTGGAAGTTTCTCCACACAACACGGAGTGATATCATAGGGCTTTGCCTTTGGCATGTTTCATGAAGGTCACCAGGGCCTCTGTATCTATACACAGGATGAGAAACTAAGCTTAACACTTTTAATAGCATATCCTGTCAGGATTTGTGTGAGCTGTCATATTTTATAAAAACAAGAAAAATTCGTAGGAATTGGATACAAAGAAATCACCTTAAATTGAAGTCAGTCCTCAATTTCTTAATGAATACTTTTGTTCTTGGAGGAAATGTGGTAAGGTCATTGTGGACTGCAGGTGATGAGTAACCCATTTGGGTGTTTATTCTAAATATATCACTGCCAGGATCACCCTTGGCAACACCCCGCTTTCTCCTTCCACTTGGGATTCCCCACCAGATGGGGAGAGAGCGCATTACAAGCCAGGAGGGGAGAACTGATGCTAACACCCACAGCAGCAGTTCAGCCAACCCTTCATTACTCCTCCTGCTGCCCAAACTCCCAGCAGCCTCTGGTGAAAACCTCGGCCATGGCACACTGCAAATCCCAAGGCCCCTCACAAATGCTCCACTCTCTGCCGAGGTCATGCCTAAGCCTAGCAAGACTTTCTTTGGCTGCCCCCAACTGAGTGACCTGCTTTCTCGGCAGCATGATTTCTCTAATGAGATTGTTTCACAAAGAGAAGAATGAAATCAAGGGTCAGGGAGTTGGATCAAAGGAGTTCTGATGCGCTGAGGTACAAGGTCAGACTGCAGGCAAAAATGAGCCCTTAGACCACGTACGGTCCTTTTGAGAACCTATGCCACCTTTGCCATATCTCTTCGTTACAACCCATCTTTAAAATTGAGGAAGACTGTCTTATCCAAATAATAGCATGGATTTAGGGGAAGATGGATGGAATATCTAGCATATTTGTGTTTTGAACACTTGAACCATTTTTGTACTTGTGGTCCTGTGTCAACCATTTTATATATAACCCCTAATATGACTATAATATCACAGGGTAAATTATGACTACTCCGAATTTATTAAAGGACTGAAGCTAAGCAAGGTTGATCAGCTTGCCCCCAAATAAAATGCTAGCAAGAAGCACCGTGGAGCCTTTCTCCCAGTTTTGTTTCCAAAATCTTAAAGCTCAGACACAGATATATCAAATAACAGATGCTTCCTTCAGAGGCCAGCATTTCAGGGGCCACAAAGGCAAACAGAACAGTCTGGGGCTTTAAGCAGTCTCTAATACAGTAGCTGAGACAGATATGAACTTACCTTACAGAAAGACAATATGGAGAAGTATGCGGAAAATTGTTGCTCTCGAAACCCGGCTATACGGGAAATTCTTTTTTTTTTTTGTCAAATAATATTTTTAATCTTGGTCAGTTTTACAGAAATAAGATAAAATCTCAAAATTGTTTGATTTGCATTTCCCTAATGATTAAGGATGTTATATTTAAGCAAATTTTAAATATCTTTCAGTCATTTCAAGTTCATTTGTTGAGAATTTACAGTTTTGGTCTGTGATGTAATTGTACTGAAATATTTGTTTTTATGAGGATTAAGCTTCTAAGTTCCTTGTATGATTTTAAAATAATTGATAAAGATACCTTTCCTATTCTACAGGCTGATATTATGTTCTGTTAATTATATCCTTTGTTTTTGTTTTTTTTAATTTATGTATTTATTAAGGATTTCTGCCTCCTTCCCGCCCCCGCCTCCCATTTCCCTCCCCCTCCTCCGATCAAGTCCCCCTCCCTCATCTGCTCGAAGAGCAATCAGGGTTCCCTGACCTGTGGGAAGCCCAAGGACCGCCGACCTCTAATTCTTTAATGATACTACGGTGGGATTAAGATGATAATGAGTAACTGCATTTTATTATATTATTTTATACCTGATAATGACTTTTGAGAAAAATATGATTATTCTATATTCTATATAATGAAACTGTATCTCAATACTGTTGAAAAACTATTTGGGCCTGAGGCTTCTGACCACAGTGCTAATACTCTTAACTTTTACAATATCCTAATTGAGTAGCAAGGGAAAACTTGACAGGGAAAAGGTGATATAGTTAGGCATGTATGAATATATTTTTTTTCTAAGAAAAGGTCTTGACAGGAAAGGGGTGAAAGAGATTCCAAGCAGTAGAACAAAAAACAAAACTTCATCAAAAAGATGTAGGTTAGGGTAACAAGGTGGCTTCTGGAATAACTACATCATTCCTTATTTACAGAGTAGCAAAAGCTCATTGCTAAAGCCAAGGCCTATACAATGATCACACAGATGTTTGCTTGTATTTATAGAATAACATTAAAAAATAGAAAATCATTCTAGATGGAAGATTGCAAACTCAGGGTGGTACAAACTCTATACCTTTGCTGAATCCTCTGGTCTAGATCCTAGGGATCTGGAGCTGCTGCACGAGTGAACACTATATTAAGAATCATTCAGTTAATAATATTTTCCAGAGCAAGAACGGGGTTCAAGTGATTTAAAGGGGGAAATGGGAAAATAGGGAAGACATTTTAATTAAGGAGGGAAGTCAAGACAGAAAGAAAGAGAGGGTGGTAAAATAATAGTAAGGATGACCAAAAAAGCCATAAGGGGTCATATTATTATCTACTTACTTAAAATTACATATAATATATATGTGTATATTTACATACATATAGAGTCTAAATGAAAATTTCCCATCTTGGCAGACCATTTTCCACTCAAGATACAAAGACTGTCTAAGAAAATACTCAGAGTCACACATGAGAGCCCCCTTTAGAAGAATTTGGCAGGGTAGTCCAAGAGATTCCCCAAATATTATAGGCTATTGCTGTTATTATTGGTTGTCTCCCAGAGGTTAAAGCTAAATTCCTATTGTTGGAGATACCATGTGCTTGAGACACAGAACTTAGAATTTCTGAGATGACAGTTAACTTTCATAGTCCTAGAAGATACTATGCAGGCTTCTGAGTGTGTTGCCTTTTGATTTGTGGTGTGTGTGTGTGTGTGTGTGTGTGTGTGTGTGTGTGTGATGTTCAAACAACATGGTAAGCTACCAATGATGGTCTCACTCTAGAGTAGCCAAGAATCTTGCAGTTGCTTAGCTCATGACTGAGGCTCTCAGCAGTCTTAACCTAGCACAGAAGGCCTGAAGGATTCCTTGAAACCTGCTATAACTTAGTCTATGCTAGAAGCATGAAGAAGCCAGTTCTGGTATCAGAGAAAGAATGTTGTAGCAACAAGATAGGTGAACTTGCCAGCAGGAATGCCCAGAAATGCCTAGAGGCTTTCACTGAATTTGATTTTAGGTATGTCGAGTTGATAACAGATATTAACACTCTTACTCAGGTATGAATTCTATTAACAACAAGAACTACCTTTTAAGAAAAATATGTGTTCACTAGTGTAATAGTATTTAAAGGGAATCTAACCGTACCCTGAGTAGATTTAAGGCATGTTCTATATGAGGGAATTTATACATGGTATTATAAACATGATCAAAAGTATTATAAACATGGTCAAAAGTACATTTCAAAGGATAACATAGGTTCTGGGCAGGGAGTGAATAGTTTTGCTTAGATAAATTAATATAGCATAAATTTGCTTTTTAAATATTTTTGTTTATACCTTAGACAAATACTATACTCTCAATCTTAATTAGAGATTTTTCTTTCCAATGAACTGTGGTAAATACAAAGACTCATAGCTGAACAGGGAACTGAGAATAAGTAATGGCTGACAGCTCAGGCCTAAATAAACTACTTTACACCATCTTTTCTAAGGCTTATGAAACAATTTAAAATAATAAAACAAATCAGATTTAATAAAAAGAATTTTGCTACAGAAAAAATAATAATAAAAATGCTAGCAATTCAAAAAAGAAGGAGGAGCAAAAAAATGAATAAGAAAATCCTAGTATGTATCATGGATACTCAATCTGACTTCAATATATCCACTTACACACAATAAAACAATGTTTGCCAGATGGGTGTGGTGCAAATGTCTGTTAATCTCGCAGTTGAAAGGTTGGGACACAAGTATTTATGATCTGAGGCTGTTCTTTGTGACATTTTATTTCTTAGACAACAGTAACAAAAAAAACCTGGTGATAATGATGATGATAATTATGATGTTGGTGATAATGATTCCCAGTTATTAATGTTCAAGTCATAGAGATAAGGAAAATGCAATTGAAACGAAGATATAAAACACCAGCATGGGCAGATATATTCTAAAGAAGAGGCATGTGATGGAGACAGGAGGTGATCTGTCTACTAAAGGAGGGAGGTGAAACATAGTGATCTCTTTAACCTAAGCTGACAATGAGTTATATGTTGTGTTTAGTTCTTTGAATACATTCTTCTAAGCTAATGAGTTGGAAATAATAATCAAGATAATAATGTTAATAGGGAACACTGAGGAGGAACTAATTCATGAGGGCCGTGGTACTGTGAGTGGATAAATATCCTTATTGTAGAAATAGACTTTTTATCATGAAAGTAGACTTGCCATGAAAGTAAGTTTGATTCTGGCCTGTGTTTGTTTACATTCTCACCCTTTGACTTCTATTAAGCAATGATGTTACCTAAAAGTTCTGTCAAACCATGGCCCTTGACCGTGGGTCTGTATAAATTTCTTTTGATTAGAGTCATTCTATTACATGCTATAAATATAAATATAAAATGCATATTGTAGCTTGGCTGTGAAGTATCCTGTATAGACTCAGGTGTTTAAACACTTAGCCCCAGCTGGTATAGCTGTGTGGGAAAGTTGTAAGACCTTTAGGATGTAGAGTCTTTCTGGAGAAAGTGGGTTTTTGGATGCAGGTCTTTGAGCTTTCAAAGTTGTCCCAACAATTTTAGTGGTATTTTAAAGTGTATTTAATTAATTAATGAATTAAAATTTCCAGCCCAGTTTCCTCTCTTTCCCTCCTCTCCTCCCAGTCTCTGCCCCACATCCCGCATCCTCCTCCTTTCTTTCTATTCATGCTCTGCTTCCTGAGTGTGGATGCAATGTGACCCACCAATCTCTTGCTCACTCCACAAGCTTTCCCTGCCTGCTTCTGCGTCTACTATCAAAGACTGAATCCCTCCAGCACTACAAGCCAGAATAAACTATCATTTCTCATGAATTACTTTTGTCAGGCTGTTTTTATCATATCCATGAGAAAGCAACTAAGGCAAAGGAAAAGAAGAAAAGATAAAGTTGGTGATGGACTGAGCAAAGTAAGAGGTAGCCGGATAAGGAAAAATGGAGCACAGAACTCACAAGCAGGAGTGTTTTAAGGCTAGGATGGTGTCCAAGGCTCTTATGGTCATCACAACTTTGGATCTGCTAGGAAGCTGAGTGGAAACTACTGACAGTTGTCATAGGGCAGCAACAGCAGCAAAGGACCGGATCATTCATCTCAGACTCCAGAGACAAGGTTGAGAAGACTGGTTGGGACTCTACATCCGTGCTCAGGCAAGTAATAATCATAGTTTTTATAAAATCGTGATGTAGACGAAGAGGTCATACAGGAAAGGATTAAGAGGCTTTGTGAATGACACAACACAGGGAACAAAGAAGAAAACATAATCGGGATAAAGCTGGATGAGCAGCTTTAGTAAGAATAACCACACCTTATGAGGAAAAACGAGCTACCTGTCATGATGACACTGAGGTTGTGTGGATGAAGGTATCCATATAACGTGCTCAGCCATTAGGAAAAGTCAGTTTCGAGTCCACGGCAGCCTACTTTATGCTACAGTTTAGAGAGCCATTACTGGCACAAGCATAAGTTATAGACAGAGGAAGTGCTATAGACAGCAGTAGTGGGAACAAGAAAAGTTGGGTCAGAGCTGCATCAATTTAGCTGAGCCTCTGGATGTTGGTAATCATGTAGGGAGGAAATTGTAAGAATACTGGGGAAAGAAGTCAGCATGTAGAATTAATGTGGGCCAGGGAGGCAGAGGCAATGAATGTAATTGATTGATCCCACAATGTTGCCATAGAAAGCAAAGGAGAAAGATGGAGCAAGGCATTGAAGAATTTAGCCTTGCTGAAGGAAGTCTTTCACTGCAGAAACCACAATTCTATCAATGCCTCTGGATATGACTTTTCAATTCAAAAGTGTCTATTTATTTACCTTAACACATATTTCTCTAAAATGTTTTTCTTGAATGTATGGTTTATACTGTGCTTTAAAAGTCACATTGTACTCACTGAAGGTCATGTGTAAAACACAAATATACCATACTTTGTTTGAGTTCTTGGAGCATGAGAAATTGGATGCTGTATTGTGGAAGACAGAGGCGCTAAATAGGCTAATAGTTTGAGCAAACAGACTAGGTGTTTTTATATTAAACTAGAGCATTTTGTTTTCTTTCCTGCCCACATTGCTTATACCTGGTTCTAGTTTCATATGTAGACGTGTGCAGGTAATAGCTCTGGGTTTGTTACTAATTATTTTTGAAGCATGGGACAAAGTATTTGATTTCAGTGGGTCTCAGTGATATATTTTAAACCTAAAAATAATATTGGTTTGATAATCTCTTGGCTATATCATAGTTAGCAATGCTATGATTTTCGGTCCTGACTTTAGATATATTTGGCCAAAAGTTTTGGAATTACTGTGTGGATGTGATTGGCAGGATTAGAATATTGGTAAAGATTTAAGAAAAAATTTAAAGAACTATATACTGAACTATTTATTTGGGGGTGAGGGAAAGACATGAATGAAATACAATACATAATATCTACCTATTTATAAGAACTAGAGAGTAATAATGTCTGACATTTTTATATATAATATGCAAAAGATAATTTGATGAGTACAGATAAACAATATTTTATGTGTTATATTATGCTCGCAGATATGAGGTTTTGTTTTTTTTTAAATTCACTATGGCAAGAATGGAGGTTTGTGTGCTAACTGGTCAGGGCTATGGTAACCAGGAATGTTAAACACGTAGGATTGTCTTTTCAAGCGGAAAGATATATAACTTGCTTTCTACCCAGTGGAGGTGGTTAAAATAGCTTGGTAACCTTTGCACTCTCTCTGTGGTCACAGAAGATCCTCCCCATGACCCTTATCATGAGTTGTTTCTCTCAGTCAATCTATAGAACCTATCTTTATAGAGGATGTCACATGTACTTTACAAAGAAGTACAATGTAATCACATCTTAAGGTTTGTCGTGTACATGAGGTTAAGTTAATTACTACCAGGAAAATTTTCACCAAATTATGCTGTACTTACATATACCTGAAATAAACTAATTGGAATCAGACTCTAAGTTTCATCCAACACCAGCTACTGAATTGTGTTGAATGGTGCTACCTTCTTGCCTCCTGTGGAAATTCTTACTCTTCTGCCTATGGTGATTGCAGAGACCCCTGGCGGTTTACAGAGTAAATATTCCAGAAGTAGGCATAAGCATGCCTTTACCTACATTGTATTATCTCTTGGGAAGTGGAAAGAGAGGAGAATGGGAGCAGAAATGAACTATTTGATACAGGATGTTTTATGCCATGCTCCTTTTCAGATGGAAGAAATGGTTGAGCCTGAGGGCGAGGCATGAACTAGAGTGCAGAGGGCTTATGGGGATGTCTTCTTTGCCTTCAGAATGCTGTGGGATAATGAGCCACTTGAAAAGTCAGTGGGAAGACCCACAGGCAATGGGAAACTGCTGTCTTGTCACGTGGTCCTCAAGAACAATGTGCAGGACAGTGGGCAGTGTATATGAGCATGCTGGTTAAAGCAGGGTGGATATTCACTGTGTGTGGATGAATCTGCTAGTTTCTACCTAGCTTTTCCCTTTCTCTGCTGTCCCTAGAAAACAACTCAAGAAGTCCTTGTTTGTGGGAGTTCATTGGGTTGTTGCCAGTTAATTTCCAGTGTCAAGAAACATCTCTGTACTTACTGTATTTTCTGTGAGAAGACACCCCCAACTCAGTGTAGCAGGATGCAGGTGTGTCTTTGGGGGCATAGGGAGGAAGAGACAAAGATTTTTCACATCATGACAATTTCAAGAAATAGCAAAATGTTTTAGTGTCTGTAAAAGCAGCAAGGTGTCATGACACTTCTTGGCTGTAAATAGCACTCTCTCAGAACTGGGAACTTAATTTAAGGTGCCCTGCCAATCTCCCCTCTTCCTTCCCACCTCCCATGCTCTAATACCTGTCTCAGCCAATCCTGTCAGCTGTGACTTTGTGCTCTGACCAAACTTTCACTATTTTGGTATTAAATTGGATTTGAACTTGGGTCTCAATTCAATTCAGTTCAATTAATATTTGTTGAACACCCACAAGGCAAGGTCTGTAACCTTCTCTGTAAGGCACACCCAAACCTTTCTCAACAAGCGAATTGGGCTGCAAGTCTGAGAGAACCCGACTTTGTCTCTAACACTTCCAGGGCTTTTCAGTGTTTGGTTGCTTAAAACACCTTAGGATTGTACAAGCAATTCAGGAATATTTGGTAGCTGAGATGGCTGAGAAACTGGGTTTCGCTTGGACCTTTATTTGATTTGGCAGGATGGGTCTTGTCAAAGACTTGGTAGGTCATATTACCTGTGAGGTTATAACCAGCATGGACAAAAAATTAGTTTATTGCTACTGTCACTTCAGAGATTTAAAATAGAGTATATACTCAGAATCTTTCATGCCTTTATTCGTTTGGTTTGTATTTTCCAATTACTATTTGCTAATCCATTCTGAAAGCGTTGGGTACTATAGGAAGAAACCTAAATTGCCCTCACGGTTATCAGAATAGTCTGGCCTATGTAGCTCATTCTACACGAGTTTCTCACTTTAGTAAGTATGATCCTCAATCTTATACATGGAAAGTTTAATGATCAATGATACATGTTATTAACATGATTATTATAAGCAACGAGATCATTAGATATATAAAATGTCTTTGTTTTGCCTATAAAAAATGTGTTTAAAACAGCTTGCTCGTGGTGACAGTGGCTTTTACATAATAGTAATATTATTGGAAAAACAATGATTTTTACCAGGTTATTGCTATTGGTCATGGAGACAAGAGACATGACCAATATCTCTTGCTGATTGACAAACTCCTTGACAAAGGCTAGGATTTGATTCTAGAAGATTGCTTTTGCACTGCCTTCTCATGCTCTGCCTTGGGGATTGATAAAGACCCTGTTTTTTTCTAACCGTTAAGGAGAAAAAAAGAGAGACTTGGGTGCTAGAGAAAGCAGCAATCAAGACTGTCGGCATTAGGAGCAAGAGGGAATATGTGGACTAAAAAAAAGAAGTCATGCCCCAAATTTAATTTTTTCAATCTGTTTATTAAAAACATATTCGAAATCTTTAACATATCCTGAGCATAGCTCTAAATGTTGGAAACACATATTACTGAGTATAGAGCACAGCTATCACACTACAGTCAGGTAGATTATGAAGATTCTATGAAGGGGAGTTTGGGGAAATGACCAAATTACACGTGGGTCACCTCAAAACTGAAGTTAATAGCTTGCATTTGGTCAAGCACACAGACTGCACTCAATATTTCAGTTCATTTGATTTGTTTTTCACTTTCATGCAATAATGAATTACAAGTAAACTAAAGATGCCATTAAAATGCTATTCATCTTTTCAGAATATTTTGGATCTTGGAAGTTTTATTTAGGTGAAAATGTATTTTTCCTTCATCTATTATATATGTATTTCTCCTTCTATTCATCTATGATCTAGCTACTTATTTACTAGTTACTTTTACAATTCTGTACATAAAAATTGGTTTTCAAGGAAACCTAACATTTTATTTCCTAGCTCATTATTAGTGAAACCTAGGATTACGCTTTGAAATTTCAATCACAATGATTAAAAGCATCAAATTTTACATAAATTGCTTTTAAAAATTGAAACATGGCAAAGTAAAATTGTAATGCATTACTTTTTTATGGTTTTAAAATATTGTATTTAACCTTTTCATTGCCCTTATTTTTGGACATCCTTGTTTATCATACACTCTTCCTCTGTTATGGTACATGGACACAATATTCTGAATGATACTGGCAATATTGCATAACTGCTCGTTAAGTCTATATTGCATTTATTTGGCAACCATTACCTTGCTGTTTTTAGTGGGTAAACATCTTTCTCACAGTGGTGTTAGTATTTAAAGTTGTTGTAAACTACACTATTTGTACTACTGGAATAAATGTGTGAAAACAGTTTCTACACAGATGACACTTATTCTTTGGAAACGCATATTAAGTAAAATCTACCTAAAACACTACTGTTGTATTAAATATGGACAACTGTAGAAGAACAGAAGTTACTAAAAATAAATGTTGTGTTTAATTAGTCTACAAAGGTCTTTAGGTCTCCTGAGCAAATATTAAGATAATTAATAATTAATATGGGAAAAGTTTGTGGGAGAGAAGTGGACTAGAACTCTAACAAGGAAACTCAGACTCAAAAAAAAAATCCCCCTGCTTCAAAATCAGGAACTGAGACTATGAACACACACTTATTCATATACACTGAAAAGCTGAAATGTCTGTGGAATAATTTTGAAAACAATTTCCACAACTGTACCAACTTTTTAATAATCAAGCATTTAGGTTTTCCGTTGCGTTCCTTCTAGGAGTTCCTTGGTAATGAGTCCAAGTGATTTGGCAAAACATCCAGGATCTATATTTAATACAGAAGGCATGTTGAATAACTAAGAATACTGTTTCAGCTCACATAGCATGGGGGGTACTTTGGTATTGAGGTATTCCTGAATAATGTGAGTTTTAATTGAACAGAGTTTTAGAAAAAAGCTTTCTAAAATTCAAGCACAAACAAAAACACAACATATACAAAAATATAACTGTCCATATGTACCTTAAGAATAACCATGTGAGTATAAAATCATTAGAGGTGGGTTTCTTTAGATTACTGTAATGTACAACTTCCAGACTAAGTCAAATGGTAAGTCATTTCTAGACTGGAACGTACCTACTACCTATGTCTGCATCTTAGGAGACACTGAATACATCACTTTGGCACAATGGCTACTTGTTCCTCAGATACTTAGTACCAAGAGACCAAGTAGCCAACAATACCAGCACATTATATGTACTCAGAGCTAAATAGTTTTCATTCATTCTGCCTCGCTGACTTTCAGACGCCTGGGCTGTGACTTGGAACATTTAGGAAATGAGTTCTAAAGGGAAGTCTCATTAAATATGGAACACAGATGACCTGGTATCTGTTAAAAGATCAGGTTTTATTTATTTTTTTTTGTAAAGAACTAGAGATTGTACACAAATAATGATGGTTCTCAAAAATAATGTGGGCTTAGCATTCATGAGCTTTCCATGAAGCTTCGATATTGGTTCCTCATCCTAAGAAATACAGAAATTTCAAAGAAGGAGAAAACACAAGGCGCTTGACATGAAGAACGACAAGGGAGGCTTGGCAGAGCCTGCGTCCCAGGGCTCGAAGCCTTTCACTGCATTCAATGGCTTCCTTCATTTTGAAAGCCATTTTTTTGTGTGTGACAGCCCCACTAATTTATATCAATTTTTTCCCCTATGAAATAAGAATAAGTCATTGCAGAATGACAGAAATCAATGTCAAAGGGCTGCTACTTTCTAGTTTTTTCTAGGATATTAGTGGTTTCAGATGTTATATATAACACATTTCATGTTTATTTTTGTATAATAGAAAGCAAGAGTTCAGTTCATTGCTTCACATCAGATATACAGAGGAATAATTGATAATCAACCCCATCATACAGTCTTGTTCCTTTTTTCGAAATTTGGTGAGTCAGATGAGTGAGATTTGTTTCTGGGTTCTTTGTTGTGTTTCATTATTTTATATGTTTGTTTTTAATGTTAGTATTATGTTGTTCTGATTACTTTAGCTTTGTCATATAGTTTGAAGTCAGAGAGTGTGGTGTTTCCACTTTTATTCTTTCTTTGAGACTACTTTGGTTACTAGGGCTCTGCTGAAGTACCATATAAATTTATATTTTCTTCTTACCTGATACATAAAAGCATAAATATTGTAGATGTTAGTGGGACAAATGATATTTTGGTAGATATTTGCATACATCTATACATGTGTATATATACACAAATACAGTAGGATACTTAAGGGATGCCAAACATATCTATTTCCTTAGACATTTGAGGACATTTCCATCTCTTTCAGGGACAACTTTCTGTTTCTATACATATAAGGAAGGGAACAACAAAATGAATGTCAATTGTGAAAAGTAGACAAAATCCTTGCAAACCATTTATATTATAATGAATTAAGTATTCAAATTATATGATAAATTCATCACTTGTACTAGCAAGAGGTGGCAAATAGGCAGTTGAGAGAGTGAACAATTCTTCTGAAGAAGATGGTAAACAGCCAACAGGTGTAGAAAGCATGATCAATATCACTAGCCTTCAGGGAAATGTAAATTAAGACTACAACATATTATCATCTTCTTCTTAATGAGATGAATAACTTTAAACTACAGGAGATGAATGTTGGAAAATACATGGGGGAAAAGATCACCTTGTACACTGCTGCTGGGAATAGAAGATGGTAGAGCCATTATAGAAAAATTAAGGGATCCTCAGACCAGATCAACTGAATGCATAATTGCCATGTGATGCAAGGATCACACTCTTCAGTACATTTCCAGAGGAAATATGGAAGTCTTCTCTTGAAAAAACAGTTGTACCTCTGTTTATTGCACCCTTATTTGCATGAATTAAGATGCAGAAACAACAGAAATGTCTATCAGCAAATGCAGTGGTAATAAACACATAGTATACATACACAATGGACTATTTATCCATGAAGTAAAAGAGCATCTTGGCATTTGAGATGACATAAATGAAATTGTAGGATGCGATACTATGTAATCCAATTACCACAAGAAAACCTCTTCATAGTCTACTTAATACATAGAACTGAGAGTAAGCTAAACACATAGAATCAGAATGGAATAGTGGTCAGGGACCAAGAGGAGAGATATCAGGAAGACAACGGAGTACAAACTTTCAGATGAAGACATTCTAAGGATCTAATGTGTAGTTTGGGTGTCAATGGATGTGCTAGGTAATTGAACCATGGTAACCATTGCACACTGCATACATATGTCAAATTACCACATAGCATACCTTGAATATAGAGGAGGACTGTCATTTAAATATTTTACAATGTATTATTTTTTCCATTGTTCTTATTTTGCAATAACTTGATATGTTTCATTATATCCTACTAAGATGAAAACCAGCTGTTTGTCAACATGATACAGAAAGAAACTGTACCTGCATGCTATGAAAGGACAGAAATAGAAGGCAAGGTTAAAAGTGAAGTAGAAGGGCTTGCAGATAAATTTAGTGGTTCTTTAAGCTCCATCATAAATGCCTTCTCATTTCAGTGTATCTTTACTGCTTCCTTCTTTATTTGATAACCAGAGTCTCATCACCAAGGGTCAGAATTCTATCAGTATTCAAAGGCAAAGGGTATCTACCTATAAAAGTTCCGTCATCTAAGACAGATGGTGAGGGTCAAGTCAGAGACTCCTCTATAAGTTTCTAATTGTCTTATGCTATACTGCTGCACAAACAATGTGAGTTAGATAATGTGGACATTAATTAGAGAAAAAACAGTGGAAGAATTTTATTCATTGTTCTATACACAAAATCGAACTTCTGGTCATCCTCCAATTTTCATGTTCAAATTATATGATAAATTCATCCCTGTTACTAGCAAGAGGTACCAAATAGCCAGGTTATTTGCTGGATGCCTATGCTGCTTTCTCAACCACAAGGCTTAGGGACTATGAAGGATGAAGGGAGGAGATAACCGTAAGAGTCAGAGGTCAGAGGAGGCTGATGCACCCTCTTCTTCTGGACACACCGGACTGATGAACTCTTAACCTCACAGCATCTGTAGCTGTTTATAGAAGACCTGCATAGTATTATTCCAGTTAGCCTGCTAGCCTGAAGTGGGAGGGCTTCATGAGACCACATGTCTAACAGAAGTTAAGGGCATTCAGTGTCTTCTGCGGCAGGAAGAGTCAGTGTTCTTTAAATGTGTGGTTTCTAGTTGATCTACCCTGCTTCAGTTGTGTGACTTGACACCCGTGAATATAAAGGCACAAATTGGAGGCTAGGAGATAGAAAAAAAAAGAAGACTGGAAGTTGGGAGATAAAAAGGTAAGGATGGATATGAGAGGATTTGGAGGATGAAGGAAAATGAACATTATCTAATTGCATTGGAGGAAACCATCAAAGGGGAAATAATACTATTTTAAATTGCCAAAATAAATTAATTGAAGACATTTGAACAGCCATATTTGTTTTTCCATTCACATCTTCAACTTTTGTCTCATTTAGCAAGCATGATCACAATGCTTCTGACATCACAAGCTTCTAAGGGTTATCTATTTTTATTTTATGTGTGTTTGTGTATTGCTTGCACATTGTGCAGTGCCTTCAGAGGGCAGAAGAGGAATCCAGACTCCCCTGGCACTGAAGTTATGCATGGTTGCCATGTGAGTCCTGGGAACCGAAGCTGGGTGCTCTAGAAGAGCGCTCCTTGCTCTTAACCACTCAGTCATCTCTCCAGTGCTGTCATCTCAAGATTTATTGTGCATGAAGAATGCTAGCAGTGCTAACTTTATATAAAAACGGCTGCCACTCCCCACTTCTCAAACTGCCATTTCTGTAAATCTGTGGTAAAGTCCAGAGATATTTTCATAGCTTTCCAGAAAGTTTTCATAGGAGAGCTCTCCTGATCATATTTTATAGACCACGTTTAGGAAAGTGGGTAAAGACACTTATTAAATGTTTAGGTTTATGCTTAAGGTCAAAATAGTGCCCAACTTGGTGGGATACACCTGCACTTAGACAGCTGAGACAGGAAGGTCATGAGTTTAAGGCCAATCTGGGATACAAACACCCTATCTAAATATAAACAAATACAAAATGAAATTTGAATCACCCCAGCACACATAGTTTTGAGATACTGCCCAAACATACCTGCTTTACTAATGTTTTACAAAATTACTTTCAGAGTTCGTGAGAAGGAGAGGGGCATAGACTCAGAATGCTAGACACGGTTTCAAAAAAAAAGGGGCTCAGCAAACTGAGCATAAATATGAATTAATCAGAGCTGAGAGAAGAAAGGAGCAAGGAAAGCGCCCATTCAAAATGAGAACTTAAAGGTGAGCATTTATGGGGTGGTGGTTCTAACAGAGGAAGGTCAAAACAAAACTGAACAAACAAAGCAAAACAAAAACAGAACATGGGCAATGAGGTCCTACATGCAATATGCAGATGAGCCAGTTGGCCAAAGACCCCAACTTTTGTCAAGACTATTTGATTATGTTTGGGAGGCCTAAGAGTTGGATAAGCTAAGAATTTGCTCTCGGGTCTCTTTCCATCTTTTATGATCTGGTTAAGATTTTTCTTCAGACTCTTTCCTCAGGATGACTCTGCCTGGGTACCCAGGGTAGGCTCCTCTCCTAGGAAGTGGAATCCCGCAGTTCCTCCTAGTTCTCTCTATCTCTTCCTCTCAACTGAAGATTCTGTTCTTCACTTGAGAAGAAACTGGATGCTTATTTCAGAATGGTTCTGGGTTTAACTGACTCTGTGTCCTAGAATCAGTGAGAGAGAAACCCTAGCACATGACTGGAAGTGTCCACTTTTAACCCCCTACAATCTTAACTTCCTCCAGCCCCTACACCAGATAGTTTACGGAGCTGATAGGCAATTGTGTGTCCTGAATAAGCTATTCCCACTCTAGACTATAACCAAGAGGCACAGATGGAGACCCAAACTCCCTGTTCCTTGCCTGCCTTCCTGCTGCCTCTGGAGAGCCTTTGGTAGGATCTGGGACTGTATGTAGCTCTTAGAAGATACCACTTTACCAAGACTGGCTGTATCAATCCTTAAATCCTCAGGGAAACTCCCAACTGCTTCTATCTGTTTCTCTTCCTCCCTCGGGGAAAAATAGGTTTCCTAGTAACTGTCGTATTTCAGGGGAGAATGCCAGAAGCTGTCCCTGTGGCTTATGTTCCAGGGACTCCTGAAGAAAATGCTACATAACCAAGCCTACAGATTGATAGTGAGGCGTTAAAACAATCATTAATACAGTTTCCCTGCAATCATACTCACCTAATGATGGTGATGGCAGGTGGTACTGATACATTTTTCTTGCTATACTGTCATTAGGGGTCTCTGGGGTAGAAGCCACAGTTAGCGGAAGCTTGGGAATCTTGCTACTGTCTTTTCATTAGGAATGTCCTTGCTTGTTCTATTGTGGAGATGAAGGGCTGAAGGTGAAGTATTAGCTCCCATTGAAAGTGAAAGTCTATCGATCCCAGGTAATTAAAGACAATCTCTTTGGATGCCTGCATTGTTATCAATATCTTCACAGTTTTGACTCTTTGAAATTTGGCTTTGTGTTTCAAGTTGAACCATGGGTAATTTACAATTCAGATCAAAAAGGGACTTCATCCGGTAAGTATTGAGCTCTTTTAGACTCTGCCCTCTTTTTTTTTTTAAATTTATTTATTTATTAAAGATTTCTGTCTCTTCCCCGCCACCGCCTCCCATTTCCCTCCCCCCCCAATCAAGTCCCCCTCCCTCCTCAGCCCAAAGAGCAATCAGGGTTCCCTGCCCTGAGGTAAGCTAGACTCTGCCCTCTTAATAGTTACATTGTTCCTGATGGAAATAAACAAACAAAAAATGCGGAGTTAGAAAGCCTATCATTTACAAATAATATTAACTACCTTACTTGGAGTTCTTAAAACTAAAGCAATGTTTTATACACTATCCCACTTACGATTTGTAGTGTGTGTATGTGTTTGTGCGTGTGTGTGTGGGCACTCATAATCTCCATTTTAAAAGTAAAGAACATGAGACCCAGAGAGTTGGGTTACTGTTTAAGATCACATATCTTATAATGCAGTAAGAATTTTAATTCAGGGCTTGGAGAGATGACTCAGAGGTTACGAGCACTGGTTGCTCTTCCAGAGGACTTGAGTTCCATTCCCGCAAACTCATGGTGGTTTGCAATTGCCTATAATGAAATCTGGTGCATATACCAGGTTCAATCTGATGTGCATGCAGGCATACCTGCAGGCAGAATATTGTATACATTGCATTCACACACACACACACATATATACATATAATATATACAATGGATATATTAATATATAACATATATGAATATATAACATATATACTACATGTGTTAATTCACACACATACACACACGCACAAGAATTTGAATCCAGGACTTATCCACAACCTGAGCTCAATAGCTCAATTGCTATAGAACAGATTTTCTATGGTTGACTGAGCAGTTCCTGTTCTTTCTCCTGTGTGCTTCCTCAGACTACTTGTGCTATCTCAGGAGGCTCCTGTAGACAGCCTCTACTTTCCCCAGTTCTGCCTAACAGATGTGAGTAGTGTTTCGCGACTGAGCTTAAATGTTATTTTTTTTTTAACTTTTCTCTTGTCTATACTATTTCTCGTCAGAAATGGATTCCATATGTTCCTTGATTTTGCACATCATCTTTGTGTTATATAGAAGCATATTAGTCTTTTTCATATTGCTGTCTGCACACATGAAGAGAAATCTCATGTGTCTTCACCCATTCATAAATATTCTCTGAATCTTCCTTGTATCACATGTGATTCTTATATTACTTCACATTCTCTCCTTGATTATCCAGTATACATTCTCAACTTGCGGTTTATGTAAATCCCTAAAAGACTTTATCAATATTTGCCATATGGTGGACTTTCAGCAAGTGTCTGTGAAATGCAATTTGCTGGAAACATTTCTGGATTAATCTGGGTCAGAGCTCAGAGTAAGAACTTGTCCAAATTAAGAATCCACATATGGGGAGCTCGGCTCAGGGGTCTCTGGCTCCCTTGTCAATGACTGAGAGTTGTAATGTGAATATCTGGGCTCTACAAAGATTCCACTGTTATAAAGGGGTGGTGGATGATAGGCAGGAGAAGTAAATTGCCAAAGGTGGTACAATGTTGAAGTCACAGAGCTACTGAACTGTGATTCAGATCACCTTCACGCTGGTGCAATATTCTTTTTACTACATCATGCTAACACAAACAGAGCAACTGGTGACATTTAAAATATCTTGCCATCAATTTTTCTTGTCCTAGAGTCCAACAAATTTTCCCTTGTAATGTAACTGGAAACTTTAGGATAAAACAGACCCCAAGTTTAAGAAACAAAGTTTCCTAGCAGATTTTGGATGAAGTTTCTAGGTTTTAATGTCCATCAGCTGATGAATTGATAGTAAAAATATTTATTTACATAATGGAGGATTATTTAGTAGTTAAGAAAATTTAAGTTATGAAATTTGCACGTAAATGGATGGAGATGAAAATGCTGATTTTCGTTCATTTCTGGATGTTAGCTTTGAATCTTCAGATATGTTTCATTTGGAATATCCACAGAAAACAGACAATTAGTAAGGGATCATGGGAGCGTTCAAGGGGCAAGAGAGAGAATTAAGAGATATAAAGAGTTAGAGAGTAAAGAAACAAGTGGGTTAAATTGGGGTTAGGGTTGGATGGAAGGGGTAGAGGAGAGAATCCTGGGAGGGATAAAGAGCACTAAAACCTTTCGTAGAATGTCATATGGAAATGCACTGCTGTTGAAATTCCCTAAAATACATACACATACATAAAAAAAGAGAATAAATGGTGTTACCCTATAACAAGGGAACAATGCTCCTACTAGTCTTAGGCTAGCAAAGAGCCCAGTGCCCGGGATGGACTACTTCTTTTTAGTTGTTGGTTAGTGGTGTGCCATAGACACCCATCAAACAGAGAAACCCTGTCTTGAAAACAAAACAACAACAACAAAAAGTATTTCATAATAATAGAACAACAATAATCAGAAGATATATGATTATGGAGTGGGATGTATATAACTGATCAACCTCAAAATACATAAAGCAGGAATTTTCTAATTCAAAGAGAGAAATAGAAATGTTAGCAATCAAAGGAGAATCATATATATACATGATAAGACAAAAATAAATAAGGATACAGAAGATATAGAAACTGAATTGAAGCCTGGCATGGTGGTCATTGCTTTTAATCCCAGCACTCTTGAGGCAGAGGTGATAGTAATTCTCTGTGAGCTCAAAGCCTGGTCTACAAAGTGAATTTCAGGACAGCCAGGGCTATTATACAGAAAAATTCTGTTCTGAAAATCAAAACAAACAAACAAACAAATCAAGTGAATATTTGATCTACTTAAAACATTATGCACAGCCACAACATAAATCATTTTTTTATTTCAAATGTGCCTGGGAAAGTCATAGGAATTTATCATCTCTTGGACAGGACTCAACAATTGTGAAAGGATCAAAACACTACATAGAGTATATTTTGTAATCGAAGTAAAATTAGTCTAGAAATAATGAAAATTTTGCTAGAAAAGCTTCAAATAATTTACTAAAGGTGCAACGCTTATACATAAGTATGGGTCAAAGAGAAGAAGAAAATCGTACTACATTGGATACTCAGACTATTTTAAATAACACAACAGTAAAAATGCATACCAAAACTTGAAAGAACAAATATAGATTATTGCTGGATGTTCATTTATGCTTCCAAATATTTATTCTTTAATTTATGTGTCTGGGTGTGCCTGTGTGAATTTCTATTCAGCATGTGCTTACAGGTGCCCAGAAATGCCAGAACAGTATCTAGAGTTTGAGTTCCAGGTGCTCTTGAGCATCAGCTGAAGTAGACTCTTCTCTGAGAGCAGGAAGTGCTCTTGAGTGCTGAACCATTCCTCCAGGAGCCCCAGTCTCTATTTTTGAATAGATATATATTTAAAAGTCTAAAATTCAATGCTATGACTTCAGATTCAAAAAATTATAAATGATATTGAGTATTTAAAAAAAATAAAAGGTAGGAATAATAAAAGCAAAAGTATATATGCTATAAAGAATGTAAAGCCTATTCATTTTTCCATTGATAAGATTAAAAACTAATAAAATAAAATACAATGATAAACTTCATATAATATTATTATCAAAGAGAGACCTTCCATAACATTTCACATCAGAAATGGATGTTTATAAAATACTATGGAATTTAGTAACAATTAATAATGCAATAACTGGGTATTGTAAACCATTTTTAGCAAATTAATTTTAATCTCAGATGAAAATAAACTATACTTTGGAAAAAATATGAAAACTAGACAAGAAGTCTCAAAATATTTAGATAAAATTAACCTAATATCATTTTAAGAAACTTAAAACATAATTAAATTCTTCATATGAAGTCTCAAGTATTTATTTATAAAGATAATAGCTATAATTTCTAATATATTGAAATTCTCAGATAACATGATAAGGAAAAAATCTTAAGCAGTCATTAGCAGAAGATTATATAGAGCTTTAAATAAGATACATGAAATATGCATAAACTAAAGCATACATATTATATGACCATATTTCTAGTAAAAAGCAAAGCCTGGGTATATTCATACACACCTGTAATCCTTGCACTCAGAAAACTGAGCCAATAGATTTGCTGTGAGCTTAAGGGCAGCCTTGTCTACACAATAAGTTCCATGCCAGCAAGGGAAAACCATCTAAAAAGCAAGCAAACAGAAACTAGAACTGCTTCCTAACTAGAGACTTTATCCCTACTGATTAGCATTCATGGTGCTGGAAGGAACTTTGCATGCTGCCAGAGGAGAAAAGTATCATTAATATCATTTATGTACAAGTCCTATGATACCGACAACAGTGATCTGACAGCAAAATACAGGTGCATTAGTGGTACAAAGGTTATGAGTAACCAACCACATAGAGATTATATGCAAGGCCCATTCATGGAGTGCGTGTGTGCGTGCGTGTGTGTGTGTGTGTGTGTGTGTGTGTGTGTGTGTGTGTGGTGTGTGTAGAAAGGGAAGAAAAAGAGAGAGGAGATAATATTTCATTATATTAATACTGTTTGACAAATGAGTTTTGATGCTCAGGGTTGGTTTTCTTTCATTCTATTCATGGCTGTGATGTACAAACAACTCAGAACAAGAATTTATCATGGAAAACAAACTGCCCAATTACACAGGTTACACCATTTCCCCAAAATTACATAAAACAAATGGTTGTGCACGATTTATAGACCGGCAGCAATTGGTGGAGAGGATATCAAAGCAAAGAAGAAGCATGCTCTGTGACCAGCTCTTATGGAAAGTGGGTGAAACATCCTGGATGAGAAGAGGTTTTGAAACAGCCTGAAGGAAGTTCAAACCCTTTGTTTACTTGCTGTGGTTCAGAGTTTACATGTCTGATGTGGAATTACCCTCTCTATGCTATAATTACCATTAATGAATAAAGAAACTGTTTTGGACCGATAGAAGGGCAGAACTTAGCTAGGCAGGAAAAAAACTAAACTGAATGCTGGGAGGGAGAAGGCAGAGTCAGAGAAAAGCCTTGGGGCTGCCACTGGAAAAAGAGACTCTGAAAACCTTGCTGGTTGGCCATTAGCCTCATAGTAAAATATAAAATAATGGAGATGGGTTAATCCTAGGTATAAGAGCTAGCTAGCCATATGATTAAATATTTGGCCAAGCAGTGATTTAATTAATACAGTTTCTGTGTGATTATTTAGAGAGTCTAGACAGCTGGGAAATGAACAAGCAGCCTCCTACAACTCATGTATGCCAAGGTTGCATGTTGAAACATGGTTGTCAGCCTGGGCACCACTGAGAGATGCTATGATTCAGAGCCTACATGTCTGTCAAGGTTGTGTGTTGAAGGCATGGTTGTCAGCCTGGGCACTACTGAGAGATTCTGTAACCTTGAAGAGGTGGGACCTAGAGGAAGAAAGTTGGTTCTGACCTCAGGGCATATCCTAGAAAGGAATAGTGAGTTCCCAGCCCTGTTCTCTCTCTCTGCTTCCTGAACACTTGCATGTGAGCATTTTCCTCTATTATGCACTTCTTATTGTTTTGTTTTGCTTCATCATATACCCATAGAAAACAAAAATACAAATGAACAAATAGAACAAAAAAGCACAGAAAACTATTGAGTCCAGTTCTGTTGGCTAAATATTTCTGAGCATAGTGCCTGCTGTCAAGTGTGGTTGATATCCCCAGTATTACTCCATTAAAAAAAACTAGTTTCCCCTTTCTCAATAGGTATCAACTGCAAATAGGTTATTGGCAAGGGGTGGGACTTTGTATTCAGTTCCTCTTCTCTGCACTAGGACTTTGTCTGGCTTGAACTTGTACAGGTCTTGTTCATGCTTTCATAGTATCTGTGCGTTCATATGTGGACCTGCCCTGCAGTGTCTGAAGATGCGCGTTCCTTGGAGTTATCTACCACCTCTGACTCTTAAAATCATTCTGCCTCCACCTCTGTATGGATTTCTATGACGAGCCAAATAAAAATTCCTTTAGGAAAAGTCATTTCAGATTTCTCCCACACTCTCCCTTCTCTCATCTTCCTCATCAGGATAATTTAGTGCACGATTTACTGAATAAAACTCTAGTAAAAGGAGTTGCCATAAATTTGATATAAAGAAGTTAAAGCGGTAAAGTTTCAGGGATCTTAGTAAAAACAAACACAAAGGTGTTGGAATGCTCAAATGTCCTATAAGTCCTATAGGAAATTAAAGGATCTATGCTCAATATGAAGTGATCTCTCTTTCTCTTAGCACAAGGCCAGTGAAGTTTAAAAGGCTATGGTAGATGGAGAGAGAAGGAATTGTAGGAAAGCACAGGTCTCTGGTGCACTGTTCTTGTATCTGTTAGGTTCTTACTGCACAAGCTAGACCCGATACGTACTCAAGCCAAGCTCCTGCAATTTTGAGGCCAAATATAGATGAGAATAAAAGGGTAATCTGTTTAAAACCAAACATATGATTTAAAGATGATTGACAAATAAAACACATTCATTTTTCTGGACTCTTTCCTTAATGAGAGGATACTGTTACCATAGTCTTTGATAAGAAACTGGCCCAGCCCTCTAAAATAGCTTCATAATTATTTCCTCCTCTCTCTATCAGTTCTTGCTGCCAGACTGGCTTCTGTTGATTCTGGACCCCTTGGGCTGACTTAGTCTGAGTAACTGGTGCCAGACCTTCTGTATATGTCTGGCATCACACTTTGCCTTCTTCATGTTTTGCTATTTCATCTTGCTATCTGGTGGCCAACTTTGACCTTGCATCCAATTCTTAAAATCTGAATTGGATTTTTCTTTTTCTTTTATGTATTTAAATTTATGATATGTTTATCTATGTTCTTGGCTCAGACCTGATAACCTCTTTACTGAAATATTTTAATATACCACATTCATATCTCACCAAATTGCACTGGCATCAAATTTCTAAATTCCTTTACTAAAATATATTAGCCAATATACTATGCAGAAACATTGTGTGAAGTTCAATGGATACAATTATATACAAATTTTGCATAGTGCTCTCTGGAGGCTTAGAGGTGCTCTCTGGCAACTTGGATATTTAAACAAGACACCCTATTATTTTCTAATGAGAAGAGCAGAGGACACTACTTAGCAGATAGCTGTGTGTGTGTCTCTGTGTGTGTGTCTCTGTGTGTGTAAATGTACTCACTTCCTTAAACCTTACAGACTAAGTGTTATGTAGCTAATATCTGAGTCATGAGAAGGAATGAGCCAGGTACTGGCTATGGCAACATCTTTCCGGCTGTGGCCCTTCTAGCATTACATTGTACTTGTGTGGCTGGTCAGGAACTCATGAGCCTTTGAAGTGACCATCACCCTTATCTAACACGAATGCTACTGGTCCTGAGAAGGTCAGTAGTTTTCTATCACATATTTATGCAGGTAAATGATTGAAGATCTCTGATGACACTGATTAGGTTAGTACCAGATACTCTTTTTGAAACTTTGATAGCCTGCTGGGAATGGAACTCACAGTAGAGAAGTTGCCATATATATATATATATATATATATATATATATATGTGTGTGTGTGTGTGTGTGTGTGTGTGTGTGTGTGTGTGTGTAACAAGACCCTGGGTTTTGATACCCAGATTTACCTCCAAGCACAGAAAAAAAAAGATTAGAGTTTTCACCAAAGATAAGCAATCAAACCCTCATATCACAAGTCTTCCAATGGTGTCCCTGCTTAACCTCAGGCTGCCCAACACCTACTGTCCCATCTGATTTCAACTCTTAGGAAGGGCTTGAGGGTTCTGCCATGATCAGTTTCCATTTAGCGGTGGTAAGACGCTTACAACCAGCCTTGACAGAACGCTGACTGGGCTGTCTGAGATCCGTGGGCTGAGATCCCATACTGCACATATTGAATCATGCTACTGTGTTCTTATCTTTCAGAGCTTCAACCCTTCAGCCCTCAACTCCCTACAGTCTTCTTGAGAAAGCAGCTATCCCACTATTCTGCTGCTGCGAGGGGTTTTCTAGACACAAAGCCTACACTTTTATTTGTTTGTTTGTTTTGAGATAGGTACTCACTACATAGCTCTGGCCAGTCTGGACTTTCCTATGTAGAACCAGCCGTGCTCAAACTCAGAGAATCATCAACCTCTGCCTCCAGAGTGCTTGGTGTAAGGGTGTGCACCATCACCAGGTTTCAAAGCCTGCTTGTTTTGGGAAGGTCCACTTTAAGTACACCCCCAACACTCAGGACTCTTTAAGTCATGGAGCCATCCTTGAAGTTTTGGTTTGTATAAAAGTGAGGACATTTTGTAGTATTTTCTGAAAGATATCTTTAAGTATTTTTGGTTTTGTTGTATTTTATGTTATTATTCATCTTTAGATGTCTGTTTTCTAACAAGAGACAGAGAAATTGGGTGGATTTGGATGGGAGGGGAGGTGGGAAGGATTATAGAGGACCTGGGGGAGGGGAAACCATAATCAAAATATAGTATACAAAAAAATCTATGCCCTATAAAACAAAAATAGAATAAAAAGAAAATAAATATTTAAAACAATGACAAAAGAGTGATATGATGACCATTTTTCAGAATAACTTTCAAAAATAATATAATCTCAACCTGTAGCTACGTCATCTTCTTACGGAGTGTCATTGTCTACTACATTTATGTCACTTCTAGGTTTTTCCAGCACTTTCAGCTCTCTAAGGAATGGGGTAACAAGAGAGGGGTACTTCTCTCGTTCTTCAATGGTAAAGGATAGGACAAAGTTGACTCTTGCCAGGATGTAGTAACCAGTCTTGTCTTGTTATAGTTTTAAAATGAGCATAATTACATTTTATTTATTAATAATATATGCATATATGTGTGAATACATACATACATATTTAAATTTATATTATGGAGAATTTGAGGAATAATAAATATATTCTAGATTTATGAAGTACTTTTCCTGTTAATTTTTAATAGTATAAAAGTTATGTAACCAAAAAAAAGTTATGTAATCAACTTTGTTAAAATGAATGATTATCTGTAAGCAGCATGATGTTAATTTGAATGAACTTAAATACAAGTTCAGTCTTATAGCTATCTTGCAAATGACTCAGGCCAGGGGTTATTTCTTTTTCTTTTTTTTAATTTATTTATTTATTAAAGATTTCTGTCTCTTCCCCGCCACCGCCTCCCATTTCCCCCCCTCCCCCAATTAAGTCCCCCCCCCCCCTCAGTCCGAAAAGCAATCAGGGTTCCCTGTCCTGTGGGAAGTCCAAATACTCAGGACCGCAAGTGGTGCACCCACACACTGAGACAATGGGGATGTTCTACTGGGAACTCACCAAGGCCAGCTGGCCTGGGTCTGGAAAAGCCTGGGATAAAACCGGACTCGCTGAACATAGCGAACAATGAGGACTACTGAGAACTCAAGAACAATGGCAATGGGTTTCTGATTCTACTGCACGCACTGGCTTTGTGGGAGCCTAGGCAGTTTGGATGCTCAACTTGCTAGACCCGGATGGAGGTGGGGGTTCCAGGGGTTATTTCTTAACACTGTTTAGGACAGAACAAATTGTTTTTTACACCGATCGCACACATTTAAAAGTTTCAGAGGCATTTGTGAAATTCCACACTGATGCTGTCTATGGCTCTCTTCACTTTGCTCAGACATGGTAAGCCATGGGAGAGAAATGAGGAGGAGACGGAGGGCAAGCTGGGGTTGATATAACTTCCCTGAAGGGCAGCCAGCAAGCCAAGGGGAAGGACAGAGTTAGAACTCACAGCCTTCAATTTTCCAGGCTGTTGCTTAGCCCACTGAACCCCACTGTCTCTGACTCAGTGTATTAATAGAGGCTGCAGAACACAGATTGCTTGAACATATGGTGGAGAGGATGAGAAGATAATATTCGGTGGCAGTTTCGCTTCTGCAGACGGGTTGCTGGGAAGGCTGTTTCTCGGCATAGGATTCAGCAAGTGAAGCGTTAAACGCATTTTCTTATTTTTGTCTCCAAATGATACAGCTTTTCCCCTTGAGTGAGATCAATTTCTGGACGTTCCTATTGTCAGGGGAAGCTGGTGGAAGTGAGGCCAAGGGTGCAGGCCTCCCCACAGGCTGCTGAGAGGAATAAATAAGGCCCACGCGTAGCACCCTGCAGAGCCCCTGGAGGGTGCCTAATGACTGGCCAGTTCCACTCCTTAGCACACAACACCTGCAGTTGGAACAAGGATTCAGAAAATTGGCTCCTAATCTAGACTTTCTGTGGCTCCTTAGCAATAATGTATAATATAGTACACTTTTAATAGGCCCTCGTTATTTCCTTCATTGCTATCACTAGAAGCCACTAAGAATCAAGTCCAAGGGCTTCATACAGGGAGCTGAGCAAACAACGTGAGATTTACTATTCGATTTTTTTTTCTTGTAAGAAAGAGAGCACACAGGGCTTGTAAGGAGCAATGGGAAATCAGAACACGTGAGACAATGGTCAGCATATCCAAGGCATGGAGCCTGGACGTGCAAGGACTTTAGGTATAATGTAAGACTAGTGTTTCCCAGCCAAGAGGAGATAGAAGGTTCAGGGTCCTTCTTTTTCTACCTTATGTAGAAAATAAGGAGGTTTGTAAATAAACGATAGGTTTAAGAATGGCTGATTCAGCAGCCCTCACTTTCCGCCACGTTCAGAGAGTCCGGTTTGATCCCATGCTTTTTCAGTCCCAGTCCAGCTGGCCTTGGTGAGCTCCCAATAGATCAGCCCCACTCTCTCAGTGGGTGGGTGCACCCCTCGTGGTCCTGACTTCCTTGCTCATGTTCTCCCTCCTTCTGCTCCTCATTGGGACCTTGGGAGCTCATTCCGGGGCTCCAATGTGGGTCTCTGTCTCTATCTCCATCCATCGCCAGATGAAGGTTCTATAGGGGACAAGGAGGGCTGATGAGAAGCCAAGGGCAATGGCACTGGGTTTTGATCCTACTGCATGTTCTGGCTTTGTGGGAGCCTAGCCAGTTTGGATGCTCACCTTCCTAGACCTGGATGGAGGGGGGAGGACGTTGGACTTTCCACAGGGCAGGGAATCCTGACTGCTCTTCGGACTGGAGAGGGAGAGGAGTGGGGTGAGGGGGAGAGGAGTGGGAGGAGGGGGAGGGAAATGGGAGGCTGGGAGGAGGCAGAATTTTTTTTTCAATAAAAAAAAGAATGGCTGACTCCCCGTGGGAAGCCTCACCCTCTCTGAGGAGTGGATGGGGAGGGGTGGGGTGGGAAGAAGATGTAGGCAGTGGGAGGACTGGAGGGAGAAGGAACTGGGATTGGTATGTAAAATAAGATGGTTAAAAAAAATTGGCTGATTTATACAACAAAGTGAAGTAGGACAGAACGTGAGCATTACACTCCCTCACCCAGTGACCAAGTGTGTGCCTGATGAGCCATCATTAACGCATCTATGATGGAAAGTTAATAGTGCCATCCACCCTCACGGGCTTGGGATGAGCCTTAATCAGCTAATGCAGGGAAGTACTTTTCATTTGCACTGTAGATGGTAGGCGCTGGCCAAAGCAAAGCTGTCAGCACAATCATTGGCTACTATTATTCTATCTATTCTAAAAGCCCTGTTGGGATTTCCGTGGTGAGACCTCTGTGCAAGAAGAGCGAACAATGTTCTGGCGGCAAAGGAGTGGGGTGGCCAGGCCAGGTGGGCTTTCAGAGTATGGGTCATTCTGACGGGCTGAACAGGCCCTATATCAAACTTGGGTCTGGGTTCATTTTGTAATGAGATAGACCAAATACCTCCTCCAAGGTCATAATTTAAAGGCCTAACCTTAGAATGTGACTGTATTTGGAATATACTATTTCAAGAGTAGTGCAGGTAAGTTAACCTCTGAGTAGACCCTCATCTGGCATAACGGCTATCCTCGAATGAGGGACCATGGCCTGGATGCCTACAGAAGGAAAGAGTAGGTAAAGAGGCTGGGGGAAAGAAAGCTATTTAAAAGAAGATGGGGCCACCTTACACCTGTCAGAATGGCTAAAATAAAAAACACCAATGATAGCCTTTGCTGGAGAGGTTGTGGAGAAAGGGGTACACTCACCCATTGCTGGTGGGAATGCAAACTTGTGCAACCACTCTGGAAAGCAGTGTTTCGGTTTCTCAGGAAATTCGGGATCAACCTACCCCTGGATCCAGCAATACCACTCTTGGGAATATACCCAAGAGAGGCCCTATCATACAACAAAAGTATATGCTCAACTATGTTCATGGCAGCATTGTTTGTAATAGCCAGAACCTGGAAACAACCTAGATGCCCTTCAACGGAAGAATGGATGAAGAAAGTATGGAATATATACATATTAGAGTATTACTCAGCAGTAAAAAACAAGGACTTCTTGAATTTTGCATACAAATGGATGGAAATAGAAAACACTATCCTGAGTGAGGTAAACCAGACCCAAAAAGAGGAACATGGGATGTACTCACTCATATTTGGTTTCTAGCCATAAATAAAGGACATTGAGCCTATAATTCATGTTCCTAGAGAAGCTAAATAAGGTGAATCCAAAGACAAACACATAGGCATCCTCAGGAATGTTAACCTTCATCAGGCGATGAAAGGAGACAGAGACAGAGACCCACACGGGAGCACCGGACAGAAATCTCAAGGTCCAAATCAGGAGCAGAAGGAGACGGAGCACGAGCAAGGAACTCAGGACCATGAGGGGTGCACCCACACACTAAGACAATGGGGATGTTCTATTGGGATCTCACCAAGGCCAGCTGGCCTAGGTCTGAAAAAACATGGGATAAATCCGGACTAGCTGAACATAGCGGACAATGAGGAATACTGAGAATTCAAGAACAATTGCAGTGGGTTTTTGATCCTACTGCACGTACTGGCTTTGTGGGAGCCTAGGCAGTTTGAATGCTCACCTTACGAGACCTGGATAGAGGTGGGCAGTCCTTGGGCTTCCCACAGGTCAGGGAACCCTGATTGCTCTTCGAGCAGATGAGGGGGGGGGACTTGATCGGGGGAGGGGGAGGGAAATGGGAAGCGGTTGTGGGGACGAGGCAGAAATCCTTAATAAATAAATAAATTAAAAAAAAAAGAAGATGGGGAAATGCCAGAGAGAGTTTAGCATCCAAATCAGAGGTGATGTTTTTCTCTTCTTTGCTACCACAGTGCCAGTAAAGTCTGGAGAATTCACAATTTAGCTTACCAGCTTTTATTTACCCATTGGAGCCAAGAGCTGGCATTGCCCTCGAATTCACGTCACACTTCTCCCTCTGCATGCAGTGCTTTGGCATTTGCTGAGCTCTCTCAGGCAGGCCCCCAAATCAGAGCTTTTATTTTCTCAGCTGACATATTTCAGGCAGCGCTTCCTGGGTGCTGTCCCTGCTCCCCTCTCCTTGGAGGGATTGTAATGGCATCTCCACCACACTGATGGCATTGCCATGCAACTGCCCCTGCAGACTGCTGTACCTCCAAAAAATATTTAGAAGTATATCAATCAGCTTTTTATGAGGCAAAATATTACCTGCCAAAATGCTATCCCTGGAGAATTCTGAAATCAACTGTTAAGGAAAGGGAAATACAAACAACATGGAAGGCTTTTGCTTTCTTCTTCTTCTTCTTCTTCTTCTTCTTCTTCTTCTTCTTCTTCTTCTTCTTCTTCTTCTTTTTTAATCTAGTACACCTAAAATGAAGCAGCTACCAAAGAAAGCTCCTCTATTAGCTGTCAGGTTGGTGACTTTGATCAGTTGGTGTCAATTACCTGAGCTGGGCAATATCTCCCCAGCTGTGGCCCTCCTACTGGCCAAACCTGACTGGTTTGTGAAAGCCACATTAAACCTGTCTGCCATCCATCCCTGGGTCTCCTTTGCTGCAACAGCTTAACAAGATGTGGAAGCTAGCATCACCAAGAGGCAAATACTATTTTCCGGGGCCGGGATGCTGAGAGGTGAGTGTGGTGGGGAAAAGCACGATATAGGCCATTAAGCAACAGGGTGTTCTCATAACATCACCTCATATCATCATTTCTGTGTAGATGTATTTTCCAACCTCCGAAAATCAGAAGAGGCAGAAGAAGATGAAGGGCAAAACACCAATTGCAGCCAGCAGGCCACCGTCCTCCCAACTGGACAAATTGGAGGATATGACCAATTATCAGTTTTTGCTTTGTGACTGCTTAGGGGAGGATTGAAGCTTCTTTTAAGGAATCAAGAAATAAAAAGGAAAAGACCCCTCCCCCACACAGAGGAAAGCACAAGCTGTGTTTTTACAACTCTCAGAAAGTCCCAACTTGAAACAAATTCACATTTTGTCCCACCGCTGGGGTACCTGGTCAAGACTCAGCTCCTGTCTTCATGCCTCAACCCCGGGAAATAGGACCAGAAGAAACTCAGTAAGTGAACCCCCCTAAGTATCCCCAACAAATATCCTACACTAAAAAGGAAAGGCTTCTTTCTGAAGATCACCCCCTCCCTTCCTGGAGGCTAGCTTTACAGATTGCTTAAGGATGTGGGCAGCTGTGCATCTGGTTGGGTTTCTGGGAATAGACGCTGAACTTCCATTTGAAATGCCCCCCTCCTGCTGTTCTTAAGTGCTACTGACAACAATAATAGGTATTTATACCAAGAGCGTCCCTCAAAACCTTTATTAAATCCTTTCAAATATACTCTCCTGCCTCCATCCAGCAAAGATAATATGCTTTGTGACAAGCATCTGGGAGACGGCTGCATAGTTTTGGCTGCTGGAACCACCTGTTCTCTAAAATAACTCCCTTTATTCATGTCTAGACTCTGACAGATGCCCAGAAAAGACACTGGCCTGCAAAGTCCTTTGGCCCAGCAAAAATGGTGGCCAAGTTTTTAAGAAGCCATCTATACTGGGCTAAGAGACCTTAATGATCAGGTTGATCAGCCACAGAATTGACATTTGTGTTAGAATTGCAATCAAGTGGCCACTGCATCTTAGTGTGAAATCCTGAGATGCAGAATTATCACTACCTCCTGCCTACTGATGTCCACTTAGTACCATTTTTTCTCTTCATATGCTAAATAAAGGTTTTTTTTTTCCTAATTCCATTTAACCTTCCTCTTTTCTCCAAAGCAATGAGAATAACTGTAGTTTCGACAGAACATGGTAGTGTTAGTAGAGTATCATTTTCTCCTTGTTTTATTGTAACATTTGGGATAACTCTCTAATGCTTCCACGTGGGGCAGTGAAGACAGCTGTGACCTTGGCATGAAAAGATCCAAGACAGAATCCCAGCTTGGTCAATTACCACTTTGTAAATCGGGAGACCTAACAATCTCAAGATCCCCTCTTGAGAGGGAAATAAACTTGTATTTCCCCAAGAGGCTTGTGAGAGAGTTAAAGAGGATACTATATGTGAGAAGAATTTGTAGGTGGTAAATTGCTACACACATATAAACTGTGTATTCACTTTTTAACTTTAGGCTTACCCCTTGAAAAATTGTCTCAAAGTGGGTAGAAAAGAGGAAGGGGCAAGAACATGGTAATTTAATTAGATCCATAGGACCTTGCCTTTGTACAGTAGAGTGGGCCCCCAGCCCTTTGGATTTAGCACATTGATAGGAGGTAACTTAATATGCAAATGTCAGGCCTCAAAGGGCACCCAGACTCCACATGTGCCAATTAATCAAAAGAAACAGTTTCATCCTCTAATTCTGCTAATTAGAGGATCATCCACAAGCTACTAGGTTTCTAAGCTACCGAGGTCTAATAAATTTGCAATAAATTATGGGTAATACAGTAGTCAGGGACTAAGTAACTACTGAGCAATAGGATGGGAGGAGGGCTCTGTTTATCCACTATTTTCTTTTTATTTTCCATCTTAAAAACTTTGAACAGCTTGGTTATAAGCTAATTTTTCTTCTTAAAAGTCGTAAAGTATTATTGACAATAATTAAGGAAGCCACATACACAGATGAAAAGTTTACCGTGACCATAATTATGAACACCTCATGTATACAAATAGCAGCTCTTCTCAAATTTCTCAGTTAATTTGATGTGAGTTTCCCCTGTGCTAAAAACACTTGACAAACCAGTTTTCAAATTTATTCGTGGGACCAAGAATAACTAAAACAATGTCTGTTATAAAACAGCAAGATGGCCTGCCTGGTCTACAAGAGCTAGTTCCAGGACAGGCAACAAAGCTACAGAGAAACCCTGTCTCGAAAAACAAATAAACAAAAACAGCAAGATGTGAATAAAAGACTTGCCACAGTCTACACATAAGTATCAGGAAGGTATGTATACTAACATATACAGCGAATATATAGGTTGACTTAGGAACAGTTAACAAGTTCCAGAGACAGATCTTGACATGTTGGACACTGTCTACATGACACAGTTGGCAAATCAGATAAATCAAGTTATTATAACTTTGTGAAGACGACTAGTTTCAGTTTCCCAGAGAGAAACAAATGAAATTGTATTTATAATACAGAAAATATCAAATTCTATCCATTGAAATAAACAAATGCAAGACAAAAATTGAAAACCTTTAGGAAAAGTTTTGGGAAGCTATTATAACCAGAAGACAAGGAAGGATTTCTTCAATAGAATAATAGCACACACCAAGTTAAATCACAATGAAAAAACTGAAGCAAATGGAAAAACCAAAGAGCAGTCCTCCCTTTTGTTCATTTTTTTCAGGTAGGTATTTTTATATAATCTAGTTTTATCAAACTCCAGGCTCAAATGATCCTTCTCTTTCAGCCTCTCAACTGCTATACATGTATCTGGCTTCCCATGCTTGGACCTAACCAACATTTTTAAAACATAGAAAGCTAGGACAGCAGATAGAAGGCACTATTTTGTTTTGCAACTTGTATAACTAGCAAACAATCCATATTCTCCTGGAAGAACACAAAACTCTTAAAAAACAGGAGATAACTCAAAAATGGGAAATATCTATGATTGATGAATAAATTCAACTAGTCAGTTGCATTCATCTTTCTAAGATGGAACACTATTTCACATGTATAATTTTGAAAAAACGTTAAAATTTTGGTCATGTCAGGCTGGAAATATGACCTAGTTGTGAAGCGCTTGCTCTGCAAACATGATGACTTGAGTTTCGATCCCCAGCACCCACCTAAAAGTTAGGCGATACATGTCTGAAACCTCAGAGGTAAGAGGCAGATAGTTAGATCCAAAGGACCAGTGACCAAAAACATCAAGTTCTCTGTTCTGTGAGACACTCGGTATCAAAAATTAAGGATAATCCTGAGATGGCTCAACAGATGAGACCACACATCTTGCAGAAGACCTGACTTTAGTTTCCATCACTCATACTGTGTGGCTTACAACTGCCTGCAACTCCAGCTCCAGAGGATGTGACACTGTCTTCTGGACTTTGGGGGCACCTGTACTAACATATATGTACACGCACATAAACACACTCACACACACATACACACACATACACAAACCACAACCACCCCGCATATTTAAAAATGATATAAATCTTTAAAAAAAATAAAAATAGTTGAAAATTACAGAAAAGGGCCAACGTTGAACTCTGGTCACCAGATAAGCAATAAAACATTCTGACCAGAAGCAACATGGAGAAGAAAGTGTTTACTTGGCTTATATTTCCCTGTCATAGTCCATATTCGAGAAAAAGTGAAGGCACAGACTCAAGCTGGAACCTGGAGGCATGAACTTCTAGAGACCCAGGAGGAACTTATTTACTGCCCGTGGTTTGCTCAACTTGCTTCACTATACAGCCCAGGAACACCTACCCAGGGGTGACCCTGCCCACAGTGGGATGGATCCTCCCAAATGAATCATTAATAAAGAAAATGCCTCACAGACTTGCCTACAGACTGTTCTGATGTTCCTTCTTTCCAGATGATGGGAAACCAGCACAAGCCCTTTGGCCAAACTTTAATGACTATTTCTCGATGCACAGGAAACTGGGAAAAGTGATCTTTACTATGTTTGGCCATGAACTCAGCATTATTACTGATAAAAAAATATTTTCAAATAATTAGCAATTTCTCCTAAAGTGGTTTGCTGACTTACCTGCCTAAGAATAATAAAATATTATATCTCTAAATACTGTAACCGCTGAACACCTGAAATAATCACATTTTGTGTATGTGTGGGTACTGTGCACACATGTACGTCTGTGAGGCATTTTCTTTATTAATGATTCATGTGGGAGGGTCCATCCCACTGTGGGTAGAGTCACCCCCGGGTAGGTGTTCCTGGGTCTCTAGAAGTTCATGCCTTCACTTTTTCTCGAATATGAACTATGACTGGGAAATATAAACCAAGTAAACACTTTCTTTTCCATGTTGCTTCTGGTCAGAATGTTTTATTGCAACAATAGAAATCTAACTAAGAGAGATGTAATAAAATTTCTTTGTGCGTCTCTTTGGCCATCTGGAAGGTGACTATATTAGCCAGAGGTCAATAAACCATTTGGGACCTTGAGGACAAAAGTTGTACATATTCAGTGACCTCTATAATAGAAAGAATGTGAGTCTCTAATAGTGTGGTTAGGTAGCCATTTATAAACTATGCTACTGTAGACTTCATGACTTTGAAAGAGACATATGTAGTCATCTAGGTAATATGTAAACTATTATGACTCCAGTTTTGATTTCCATGGAGACCTACATTAATCCCACCCAATACATTCTCATCACGAAAATATTTCAATAAGCTAGAGAAATATTCTCTGATCTATCAGTTTGCTCTTCCAGTAAATGATTTAAGTATGTACTAAAGCACTCATAATACCAAATACTTAAAATATCCCTAACATTCAGAGATGGAAAAATAGCTTCCTCACAATGCTCTTGTTTAATGAACTACTAATCTTAACCTCAGTCTTGAAAACATCTATAAGCATGACATAACCTATAAATGTGCTAAATGAATTTCTAATCAGGAATCCTAAACAATCTGTTATTTGGAGATATGTACAGATATGAGATTTATCAGCAAGAGTAACACCATACTAAACCCAAATTTGAGGATAATTATCTGTAGAGTAGAAATGGGGGAGGAACTCAATCAGGGAAGCCACAGTGTAAACTTCAAAGAGATCAGCAAGGTTCTGTTTTTCTAATAACAAGTGCCGTGGATAAGGATAGTCATTTTCTTAATTTCATGCTTTACTCCCATGAATGTTTTAGATATTATTTCGAATGTGTGAAAAATTTTACAATTATTTCAGAAAAACGAGCAGACAGGGTAAAGTAGTGCCTGGGAGTTTCTCTCTGGGAAGCAAATGCATCTCTGGGACATATAGGAGTTTAGCTCTGACATTTATGCTTTAGCATAATTTATATGGCAGAATACTTCTTTCTCCGATTTTAAATATGTGAGCAATTTTGAAGAACTGGGCAAGGTTGCACTTTACTACATTACAGAGGACCTTCCAAAGCTCCTACCTGCAATCAGTGGCATTAGAGCTGCCTACATCACTGCTCCTACTTTGCGACCATCTTCTCTCTATAGATGTACCAGGTGCTCTGGACCCTGCCAGTTAAGTAACAGTTTTATGTCATGTTGTAATACAAAATTTCTAAACAAGGTCTTGTCATGTAGCTAATGTGCTCAACTGGTGGATCCACTGTGGATGGTTCTAGAAACTCTAAAAGGCAGCTAGTGAATAGAGTCTAAGCACCTGGTCCAAAAATACATAGCCTGAACCCTTCTGAAATTGTAAATCAAATATAAAATGAAATCCTTGATTTCTTTAATATATCTGTAACATTCATAGAAAGCTAATAAATATATTTCATCATCTCAATCCACAACCACGCAGTGAGGTGGACATTGTGTTAGTCTTTTATGAGAACTGTCAGAACCAGGGTTTGACATTATGAATGAGCTATAGTTCTCATAGTTAAGAAATGGCTGTCATTCCCTAGGTTCAAATGCAAACCTGTAATGCATCCTACTTGCTATTCTGTTGGCTTGATTTCATATATGACTATTTAGACTTCCTCCATTCAGTTGTAGAAATGGGTATCATGGCTGCTCTGAAGCAGTGTTGACAGGGATGATTTAAATGAGTGACTGAAAAGGAAGAAAAGAGTATATATATATATATATATATATATATATATATATATATATGACTGACAGTACTTCTGAGAGGGTGGAAGAGGATGCACAGAGAAAATATGCAGGACATCTCGAAAAATTGAGGGTGAAATGATTGAAAAGGGAAGACAAATTAAAACCAGAGTGATGGAGGAAGGTCATTGGTTAAGTAATAAAGAAACTGCTTGGCCTCATAGGTTAAAACATAGGTGGGAGGAGTAAAAAACAAAAAAAAAAAAGAAAGAGAGTAGTTGGGTGTGGTAGGACACACCTTTAATCCCAACACTTGGAAGGCAGAGAGAGATTGACCTCCGTGACTTCAAGGTATGGTAGCATGTGCCTTTAATCCCAATGCCTGGGAGGTCGAGACGGAAGGATCTTTGAGAGTTCAAGGACAGCCTGATCCACAAAATTATTCCAGGTCAAAGATATACAGAGAACCTGTCTCAAAAAGCAAAAAGTTAAAAGTAAAAATAAATGAAATAAAGGTTAAAATAAAGCTATACAAAGATGGGAAATACACAGAGAATTTTGATACTATATGCTATTATGCTCTCTTTGAATTGTTTGAATGCTGAGGAAGGAACAACAGCTGCTAAAAGATATTTGTTTATAAATGCTGCTGAACCAATCCAAAAACATAGATATTTTTAAAATACCTTGACTTCAGAATTGGGATCTAAGGATATGATATTTCGGAAAAGAGTTTCTTCTTTTGTTTTCACAGAGGATGAGACCCTGTGGATTGTTTCTATTCCAATATGGTATGATGGACCACGCCCTCCTGAAGGGTTGCTGTGAACACCTTCAAAAATTGACTTCGCTCAACTGCCAACTGAGATGGACCTAACAGACAGGTTATACCATGAAAAGCCTAAATAACAGCGCCCCCATACAGCAAGAAGCAGTTTGGAGAGAAAAAACTGTGCCCATATTCCCAAATATTGCTTATAAATGTTCTTTTACATTCAAAGGGGGATATGATATAGATATGAATAATTTACATTAGTATAGATTTTGCTTTATTGATAGAGATTTAAGGTCAATTTTGTTATATGTATATGTATTTCTGATCTTTATTAAGGCATTGTGATTGTGTAGTTCACTTAAAAATGTAATGTATAGAGGTTGTTATGGATAATCAATAATAGTCAAGCTTGTAGTCATGTTAGTTAAGATTTTCTAGGTGTACATAGATATATTTTAGATAGACATTCTTCATAATTTTCAAAGATTATAGAATATGGCATTTTAAATGTTTTAATAACTTAGGGCTTTTCATTACAATGAGACATGTCTACTCCTGGCAGCACCAATCTACTTCAAAAGGAAGATGGGAATCGAAGAGGCTCCTTATGGAGTTGGTTAGCCATTTGGGCAAGAAACTGCTCTTGCCTGGACTGATGCATAAACTGTACACAGAGAACCCTTAGAGAGAGGACTGCTGAACTTGCCAAAGGTGAGATGACCTTTTGGGGTTCCTGATTCATGACTGAGTCTGCGAGACATTCTGTAGGACACAGCAGATTGTAACTGAACTGACTTTGAAATTTCCTGCTTCATGGAAATGTCTCTGGATACTATGGGCCTGTAGGCCAAAGATGGATACCCCAACGGTACATTCTGGGTGACTGTCCAGACTGCGAGATGTCTCTGTCATTTCTAGAGTTTGGAAGTTGCTTATTTCTTGTTTGCTTAGGTAATATTGTATCTTTCTGGAGTCTTTGATGGAGTTGAAGAATGGATAGTTATAGTTTTCCTTAGTTATGATAAAGATAAACTAGATGTAAATATTGTAATTTTTACTTGATAACTGTTTTGTTATATGTAATTTTGCTATGTTAAAGTTAAAGCCTTTCCTTTTTGCTTAAACAGGAAAAAGGGGAAATGATGGAGGAAGGTCATTGGCTAATAAAGAAACTGCCTTGGCCCATTTTATAGGTTAGAACATAGGTGGGTGGAGTAAACAGAACAGAATGCAGGGAGGAAGAGGAAGTGAGCTCAGAAGCCATGCTCCCCTCTCCCAGGCAGACTCGATGAAGCTCCAACCCAGGATGGATGTAGGCTAGAATCTTCCCGGTAAGTGCACCTTGGGGTGCTACACACATTATTAGAAATGGGCTAGTCCAGGTGCAAGAGTTAGCTGAGAAGAGGCTAGATATAATGGGCCAAGCAGTGTTTAAAAGAATACAGTTTGTGCGTTGTTATTTTGGGGCATAAGCTAGTCAGGCGACCAAAAGCTGGGGTGGCAGGAACACAGCCCACAGCTCCTACTACACCAGAGGACTAGGCATAAAGAAAAAAAAATGAAAGGAAGGAATGAAGAAAGGAAGGAAAGAAGAAAGAAATTAAGGAAAGAAGAAAGGAAGGAAGGAAGAGAGGAAAGGAGAAAGAAAGAAAGAAAGAAAGAAAGAAAGAAAGAAGAAAGGAAGGAAGGAAGAAAGGAAGGAAGAGAAGAAAGGAGAAAGAAAGAAAGAAAGAAGAAAGGAAGGAAAGAAAAAGAAAGGAAGGAAGGAAGGATCGAATGAATAGAAAATAATAAGGCCATCCTAAAATATTTATTTTTTCTTTTTCCCAGAACTCTCCTTCCCCACTTTGAAATAGGTGTTTCATTTTCTGAAATGAGTTGGATAAATACGAAGAAAAGGTTGAAAAGTAATTTGAAGTCCTCAGAGCAAACACTAGGACAGACTGTTTTACCCTTGTAAGCCTTTCATCCAGAAAGCTTTCCGGTCTCATGGGTTGGTCAGTTGTTACACCAGCAATGATAATAACTTCCTAGCTGGTGTTCACCTGTTGGTGGAATGTACATGCTTATAAGTTTGCCATGATAATACCGTTAGGATAACACATTAATCTGAGTGAATCCATTTGTTAATCAGCAAAAGTAAAGGCTTCCTTCTGTCCCTGGACCTTAGTGTATTTGGGGCTACCTGCTTGGACATGCCTCCTCACAAAAATTCTTTTAGGCCCATTCTCGATTTGAGTTCGTATATATGAATATTTTAGCTGTGCATTTGAATGTATATATCACAGGTATATGCAGACATTTTCATGGGGTGTGAAAGCACAGATCCTTAGGGTGGGAACATGATACTTTGTGCTCTCAAGTTTTGTTTTAAAAATAGAGTATTTACCTACTTATTAAGGGGGGATAATTTTGGTACTGTTGGTTATCAGGCAGAGGAGGTGGGAGAATTCTTCCTCTGAATTCAATGATGTAGGTGTGGCCACAGGACCTATTATCTATGTGCATTATGTGTTTTATGGTAATCCCCATGCATTAATTTATTTAATCCTTTTTATTTTAATGGTGTGTTATGAATGTTGAGGATGAGAGAAAGAAAGGAGACAGAGTAGAGGGAACATTTCATTTAGCTTCCTAAGGCACACCAGGCCCAGGAAAGTCAAGTGCCTATTCAGATCCCTGGGAGTCAGGAGAAGTCATCCTGATGGGAAATCGATAATGTATGGGAGGGTAGAGGGAAGCTGCAGAACAGTGAATCAGATGCTACAGAAAACTTTTTCAGTCTCCCTTTGAAAAGTTCAAAGTTGTCTTGGTCTAACTAATGAGGAATATATTATGATGAAAAATGCCTGTTAATGTTTTTGTTTGTTTTCTCAAAAAGTGCACAATGAAAAGAGAGGTCAAAGCAAGATTAGTGCTCTGAATATCTATTGTGAGAATGTCATAATAAAGCTCTTTAACTGGGCTTTATGTTATCTTCAAAAGCCCTCAAGGGGAATACTTCCGTTTGTGTTTTCAAGATACTCAAAGGATTCTGCCCTTTGTATGAAAACTATTCTGCTTATTTCCGATGCACTGATTGACCGGATACTACTGAAGTAGTAGCAGTGTGAAGCCACTTCCAGCTTAAGTCTCATTTTCCTAATTACTGCCATTTCTTTTCTTCTGACTTCATTGTTATGCTAGATAGTATCTTGCTACTTCTCCTCTTCACTTTTGGTGATTCCGACAACTCATTAATTTGTCCACTAACTTTTTGTCACAGTGACTAACACCTTGGAAATTGCCACCACTCATCAGGTTTGCAATTGATCAATTTGACTGTAGACTGCTTAAGAGGAAGTTTCATACCACATCATATGCTAAGCAATGAATAACTATTCATGTAACATGAATGGGGCCTGCTTGTTGGGGTTTCTGTCCTGCCCAGTTCCCCACATCCGGCAAGCCCTAAAGAAAATCACACAGAGATCTCAAATGACAATAAATGCTGGCAAAGATGTAGGGAAAGAGGAATTTTTCATTGTTATAGGAATTAAAATTCACTGTTATGGGTGTTGCCACTATAGAGGTTAGTTAGTATGAGATTTTCTCAGACAACAACAAAAATCGAAATACCCTAGGACCCAGCTTTACCATTCTTGTTCATATACCAGGACTCAAGGTCAAAACACAACATGGAGATACTTGCATTTCTACACTTATTGTTACACTGTTCACAATACCTAAAAATTGCAGAAGAATTGATAAAGAAAGGTTGGTACATATATACAATGGAATTTTATTCAGCTGAAAAGAAAAAGCAAAATAGGACATTTGTAGGGAGATGAGACTACCTAGTGATTATTTAATTAAGTAAAATAAGTGAGACTCAAAAGACAAATGCATGCTTTTACACATATGTGGACTTTAGGTGTGTGTGTGTGTGTGTGTGTGTGTGTGTGTCTGCGTGTGTGTAATAAAAGGGGTTAATGAGACTGGCAAAAAGAATTTTAGGTAAGGGGAAGAGAGGAATAAAATGGAGAATAATGGAATCCATGCATTGTGAAAGCAAAAGCAGAACCATTTGCAGGAAGAGAAAGGTAACCAGCAGGAAGGCATTTGGGGGCTAGGAGAGGACATTGCAGGTGGGCAAATAAGAATAAAGTCAATTATTTATATATATAAAATCCCATAACGAAAGCTATTATTTTATATGTTAACTTAAATATAAAAATAAATTGATATTGTTCAATAAAGAGTGAGAAATCAAATGCTAACATTGGTTACTAGAAATGAGTCTTTCTCAAAGACACATGCCATTTCTATATCTCATGACTACATTTGTGAAGGCATATTTTCTGAAACATTCATGCCTATATAAAAATATATATCATAAATTCTATGGATCCAGTAGATAAGGCTGAACTAAATAACTTTACAAATATACCTTCTATTCATCTTAGGACAAGACTCAGAAAACTCTCGCAGTGGGGGAAAATCTCTGATTTATGACTATAATTAATAACTTAGGTTCTCATTATTTAGACAAATCTTAAAAGTTGAATTTAATAATTGAATTTAAGTTAATAAAGATTTTCAGAGAATTACCAAAACTCATATTAACATTCAGCATTCCTAAAGAAATTGTAAATTATGAGGGGTAAAAATGATAAAATTAAGTGAGACTTAGAGAACTTTTGGAAGTAACTCTTATGACTTTAAAAAGCAATGCTGGAAACAAAAGGTTAGAGCTGCCACTCAAGGGACAGGGCAGGGAGTACAGAGCTAGAGCTGTCACTCAAGGGACAGTGCAGGGAGCACAGAGCTAGAGCTGTCACTCAAGGGACAGTGCAGGGAGCACAGAGCTAGAGCTGTCACTCAAGGAAGATGCAAGGAACACAAACCTAGTGCTGCGACTCAAGGGACAGGACATGGAGCAAAGAGCTAGAGGAGTCCACTAAAACCCAGGGATTTCATCTATCTATCTATCTATCTATCTATCTATCTATCTATCTATCTATTTATCTATCTATTTATCTATCTATCTATCATCTATCTATCAATCATCTATCTATCTATCTATCTATCTATCTATCTATCTATCTATCATCTTTGTTTTGCATGTAAATTGTACTTAAATGAAGGAACTAAGTAAATCATATTCTTATTACATTTAATATGTCATTAATGATTTTGCCCTGATATGTTTTCAATGAATCCTAGGGTCAAGTTGTTTATCTGAAAGAACAACAACATTTAAAGTATTTAGATTGGGCTGATGAGTTGGCTTGGTTGTTTATATCACAACACAGATGCACACACATATTCATAATTAAAAATAAAATAAATCTTCAAAGTAGATACAGGTTTGGAACACTGACTTTTGTCTTGAACAAATATAGAAAGCAATGCTACTTGTAGAAATTAATGAAGCCCCACACATCAGCATATTTCCTGATTAATGTTTGAAAACAGTAGATAAGCAATAGAATAATTGGGAGGATTCCACATGGTAGTGCCAAATGTTCACTTTATTTTGAAATATATGTTATTGTCTGTTGGAGTCCTCACTAAATGTTCATAGAGAACAGTGAGAAGAGAGGACATTATTGGTAAAGAGGGTAGAATGAATAAATGAATTGGGACAGGCAGAAGGACGTGTTATAGTCTGAATGCAGCATTAGATCTTTGAAAGAGAGAGAAGGGAGCTATGGCTGGAAATGTGGGACATCACCAGATGGTGGAGGGTGTTAAATGTTATTTTAAGGAGTTTGGATCTTATTCAATGGATAATAAAAGGCAGTTAAACATTGTGGAGTAGTAGAATGACATGATTTAAATTGTACTTTAGCAAGATTAATTTGGCAGCAATCTATATGGACAGATTAAGGATGAGAAGGGGTAAATGTGGAAAGTCCGTCTAGGAGAATAATGCTGTGAAGGAATATATGAAGGAACAATGATGTCTTGAATTGGATTGGTAAAAAGAATAATAAGTTGAGGTTTGATATATGTTCTTTAGGTAGATTTGGTAAGATTTGATAATGAAAGATAATAAGGGAGCAGAAAGAAAGACATAAAATCTGTATGGAACCTTTATAACCTGGGAATCTTGTAGCATTCCTGAACCATTCAAAATTTTAGCACTAGATAATGGGATTCGTTTAGGATATTTTGGATCTGAGATACAATTATGCGATGCATCGAGGGATTTTATGGCAAGATATTGTAAATACAAGACTGGAACTGGTAAGTCAGCGTTAGCATTTTCTGATCTATACTGATGCTGGGAGCAGAGTGTTAAAGCAGAACTCTGTAGATATCTTACAGTTTGAAAACTAAGGGTGTGCTGAAGTCAGCCAGATGGTGATGTTCTCTGACCAGTCAGCTTCAATGAATCTGTAAGTACCGAAGTCTAAAGAATGCAAAGATGGTCAAAGATGTGACAAAGGAAGAAGAAAAGAGTCAATAGACAATGACTGAGATGTTTCATTCAAGAGTAAATGTGTGTAATAATCCTTCCGTACTCTGTGACTATGCATACTCTTATTGGTTAATAAAGAACTGTCTGGCCAGTAGCCAGGCAGGAAGGATGTGAGGACGAAGATGGGTAGAGTCAGAGGAGTCGCAAGCAAATGCAAGGAGACACAAGAAGAACATGCCGTACTGAGAAAAGGTACCAAGACATGTGGCAGAGAGTAGGTAATAAATATGGGTTAATTTAAATGTAAGAGTTAGCTAGTAACAAGTCTGGGTTTGTTGGAGGAGGTTGTTCCCGGCTGCCCAGCCCCAAAATAATCACACAGAAACTATATTAATTAAAATACTACTTGGCCCATTAGCTCTAGCTTCTTATGGGCTAACTATTTTATTAATTAACCCATTTCTGTTTATCTGAATATTGCCACGTTACAGTGATTTACCGGCTGTGGCAGATCCATAGTATCTCTCTGACTCTGCCTTTCTTCCTCCCAGCATACAGCCTACCTTTCCTTGCCTACCTAAGTTCTGCCTTGCTATAGGTTCAAAGCAGTTTCTTTATTCATTAATGGTAATCACAGCTGGAAAAGTAAAGTCCACTTAACAAATAAGCATCTTTGAAGTCATCAAATTATCTTACTTCTCTCAAAACAGAGATTTCTCAATCACAAACCATATTTGGTGACTTCTGCAATAGTCTACACATTGACTTCTCAAGAAGCCCTTCAACAATAAGTTCCTTTCTTCCCATTTCTCCTTCTCTCTTTCTTCTCTTCCTATCTTCTTTTCTAAGATTACATTTCAGTAGTTTATTGCCACATATTCCAGTGATTCCAATTATGAAATAAGTAAAGGGCCCAAAGTAATGCATTAGAAAAATATTCTTGGGGTGCTGGAGAGATGGTTCAGGGGTTAAGAGCACTGGCTGCTCCTTCAGAGGTCCTGAGTTCAATTCCCAGCAACCACATGGCAGCTCACAGCTGTCTGTAACTCCAGTTCTAGGCCATTTGACTCTCACACAAATGAACATTAATAATAATAATAAATTAAAATATTTTTTAAAAAAGGAAACTATTCTTTTCATGAATGAAGTCATCCTCTATTATTTATGAAATTAGAAGATATAAAGGTAGAAACAACGAGTACTTTTTCTGAATAATCTTGGAAATGAAATCCCCAAAGATCCAGTTTTGAAAATTGAAGGGTATGGCTTTTGTTTTTAAGGTAAGGAGATTAGAGTAATGGCCTTCACATATCTATGTGCTTGGGACAACTTTTGTAGCTCATAGGTCTGTTAAACATTGGTTTCTGGAAGAAATTATCATTCACAAGATTCACTAATGTATCAGATTCTCATTTGATAATCACAGCAATGGCAGAAGGCAACCATAATCCCCATTTGTAGATAAGAAAGCTCTAGGTGAGAGAGGGTGAGTGACTTGCTGTCCTTGACCAAACTCTTTCACATTGTAAATCACTTTTCACAATATGACTCTAAACTATCATTGGTACTTGCCTATATAATTTAAAAAAATCAAACTAATTTTGTTTCTTTTATAATGGGGATGAAAAATATAAGGAGGAATTAAACACTGGATAGCAAGATTGTTAACAGTATACTTACTGTGTAAATACTCCATATTGCTATGGAGTATAATACTATGTAAATCTTACATTTCACAGATCAAAAAAGATAGTTAAGACTAGAATAAAAGATGGTTCTAAGAGGAAGAAATAAAAGAAGTAACAGGAGATGATGATAAAAACAAAGAAAGGGGATGAAGAAAAGAAGGGTAAGAGAAAGCAGAAGAGAAGGAGAAAAAGAAGAAAGTAAGGAAGGAAGGGAGAAAGGAAGGAGAGGATGGAGGGAAAAGGAGTATGAGGTGGAGAAAGAACAATGCAGAGAAGAATTAGGGCAGACCTCACATACGGTCTCACTTTGGATATTGGTGGCATCTTGGACTGTTATGTCTCTACAATACAAGATGAGGTGAAGACCATTTTGATTTTCACCATTAGTAATGAACTAATGATGACTGAACGTAACTGAAATCAAAGAACTTAGATAAGATGCATAAGTTCACTATTTTAGAGAATGCAGTGCTTTAAAATAGAAGCAAAACAAAATGATAAAATGGAGCTTTATGCATTGAAGTCAGAGAATAAAACATGAATAGACGAACACTGGAAAGGCAAAATGGGACCACTATCTGCTAGCAAAAGTGGGATGCTAAAAATAGACAGATAGAGATATAGGCATGGTGAAGAAGGGCTCGAATAGGAGAAAGAGATTTTTAAAAAGGAATCTGGTGCTATTGGGGAATCTCCATCAGTTCTAGGTAAAGTTTAGCTTGAGCTCATATGTGTTTTGGGAAGGAAAGGTTGAAGAAATAGTTGAGAAGGTTAACTGTTGATGTCTAAATGTTCTAGCTTATATGGCAGAAAGAAGTGGGAATAAACTAAGATACATGGGATTTATAACTTTGGAGAAGATAAGTGTACCAGTGCTATAATGGCCAATATGAAATGTCTACCAGATAGAAAGTGTTAGTTATAAGTAGCTACTAGCAGAAGTGGTCATTCAGCAGATATGAGAAAATATGTCTGTGATGGCTTTGTGTCTTCCTTTAAAAGCACCCTCAGCAATACGACTATAAGTCAAAGTTAGGCAGTGGCTGCTTCTAGAGTGAGGGTTTAGAACATGGTTTCTGATACACTCTTGGAGCATGCTTCCAGGAGAGACAAATAAATCTTTGGTCCTTAAAGTCTTCAGAATAAAGTGGAATCCCATTGAATAGAAGGATGTCATGAAAAATTATTCTGATCACCATATACCTGGTTTCTCTAGGTAGAGGACATAAATAGTTCCTTCCAACTATGGTGTATCTTTTGTCAATACAAATACCTCTTCATACAGCAGATGTTTAATAAATGCAAATGAATATTAAAGAGATTGATGTTCTTTGATGAAGCTTATGGTTTTGCTGCTTAAAGAAGCCCTTTAATAACTAATATACGTGTTTGACTATTTTCTTTATATAGTCTAATAAGTTTAAATTCATGTACCCTTAGTACTATTGTTTTCTTTCCTTTCATCCTTCAATAAAATTTATAATGTATTCTTTATTAATCAAAATATGTATCTGAAGTTCCATTAGATTTTTAAAAGTTTATCCAAAGTCTGGGAAAGTATGTGACATATGGAAATATATTTTTGTCTGAATCCTTGACATCTTCTTCCCTATTAAAATGATTCCTTCATTTAAACTGTAATGTTTTATTAGTTTCATAAGAATGCAAAATTATGAAGTCCTCTATTAAATGTAGCTGTTGACATAGTTTTGATAGTTTTAAATTTTCCCACAGCTCTCTGAACTCGTAAAACACTAAAACTTTCTAACCCTGATTTATTTTTCTTTTGTATAGAAGTAAAATAAGGCCATAGTGATTTCTAGCTTGAAGTTGACTTTTCATTAGTCTGGGAAGAAATTATTCTTAATTTCTAAGAATTCTGGGACTGTAAATAGCAGGGCACACTAATATGTTTATTTTCAGAGTTCCTTCAATTCTGTTTTTATAGAACCATAATGGAACACATGGAAAATAGCAGATGGGCTTTCTAGAGCTCCTGTCATCTTGCATAATTATTGAAATCTTTGGGATATTATCTGTGTGAGGTCTTTTGATAGCCAACCACCTCTCTTTTCCATTTAAAGGAGACCTTAGTCCTGTGACTTCAGAAAGGACAAACCCGAAGGTCCCAGCTGCCTCCTCTTTTATCCCCTAATCTAACTCATCTCACTGACCTCCTAAGGCCACGTAGCTTTAGCTGCTCTCTGTTGCATGAAGTGGCCTTTATGCTTCAGAAAATTTAAAGGTCATTTTCCTTTCTTTGAAATCTCACTACGTTTTGTTACTTACAGTGCCAGTTCCAGTAAAAGCAGAGGGGTGAATTGTCATTTCGCCAGTGATAACCGGAGCTGTGAGGAGTATGTCGAAGAGGCTTTTCTCAACCTGAGGTCATAGTTCCTTGGTCCCAGGCTGAGCTCTCTTCTCATTTAAACTTCATAAACTACAGCCCCACACCAGCATGGCATTCCTGCTGTGAAATGAGTGTTGCGCCATAAGAGGCTGTCTTATTATGGAAATTGCATCTAAAAGGAAGCAAGCCCAAGGGCCAGATAAGATGCAAAGGAGACAGGAGTTTTGTGGTATCCTGCCCTCCGAAGCTAATTCTCAGAAAGATGGCAGGAAGCTAATGCCCACTAAGGATTCACAGCCAAATTCCTGATGCAACAATTCATTAGATGCTTATGCAAAGCTGGGACTTTTGCAATAAAAAGAAGGTAATAGGTATTATTATAAATTCATTTAGGGGGGTTTGATTTTGCTTTTTCCCATCATTGACAGTATGATTTTATAAAAAAAAAAAATATAAATCTTCTAAAGTCACAAAATGCCTTTTTCAACCCTATTAACCCTTCAATTTATTGTGGAATTGCCCTCTATCCATTATTTTATGATCTTATTACATATCTCATTGCTGCCTTTCATCTATTCTCTAACCCCAGCAAGTTACTAGACATATGTAATGAATACTGATTGGATAGTATCTACATGACATCATGATATGAATTATGATTGGCTAGTTCTCTTGAATTAGGTTGTACCAGTCCTACTTACGTGTTCTGTTGCTGTGATAAAATGTGCTGACAGAAGCAATTTAAGCAATGAAGGATTTATTTTGGTTCATAATTTGAGGATGGAGGTTATCATGGTGGGGATGTCAGGGTGACAGGGGTTTGAAGCATCTGGTCACAATGCATCTACAGGTAGGCTTTCTCCTTTTCTTGAAGTCCAGGACCCTATCCCAGGAAACAGTGTTGCCCCAGATGGTAGAGTTTTCTATTACAGTTAGCCTCATTAAGAGAACCTCTCACAGGCATGCGAAGAGGCCGGCCAAATCTAAACAAGCCCTCTTAGGTTTGTCTGGAGGCTTGTCTCCAAGATGTCTCCAGGTCATGTCTGGTTACAAAGTTAGCAACTGTAGTGTCTTAGTCAATGTTGTCCTGAGTTCTCTTGCATCTCCACCGTGACAGACTATAGCGCCCAACTGCTAGTTTCTGAGAGCAGTGATAAGCAATAAGACAAACAAACAGAACCAAATCTGCCTATTCTAATTCTAAGAAGTCTCCCCTGCCCCCTTTTCTTCTTCCAATGTTCAAGGTAGAAATCCATCTATGAAAATTATCTTATTCTTTCTGTGGTACCATTCACTCTATAGCCTCACAGAAGCTTGAGCATCCACAAAGAAGCTCAGTGTCTGTGTGACCAGGTATGCAGCGGTGTTGATAACTCAGCCTTTGGCAATGTCAAAGTATAAATTACTGGTCCAGTGTGCACACACTTTAATCATTTGTGCCATGGGAAAATAATTTTCTAATTAGAAAGAAAGTTGACTTGGAGAAGGGATTTTGACATTTTTTATTCTGAAAGAAGGAGAGACGATAAAAAAAAAAACTTTTACAGACAAGAAGTCAGGAAGGCAAGTGCAGGAAAAACAGATGACATGATTCTGGCTCATCAACTGTTTGATAAATCCTCACTTCCTAGGCTACATGCTGAACACCCCGTCATCTGGATTTCTGTGAGGAAAATTCACCAAATTGCTCACAATTTTTTTTGTGTGTGTGACAAAGCCCAGGCCACAGTCAACAGAAAGATCCTGAACGTTCTCAATGTCCACACCATCCTCACTCTGGCTGAGTACTCAGGTAAAGTTCCTTCCCATGCTTCTTGATCTTTTCTGTGATTGTCCGGAGCTCATGTCTAACCCCTTCCCCACCTCCCGTCTGAGCTTGTCAAGCTTCCCCCAGCCTCTTCAATTCCCAGCAGCAGTGATTGTCTTTCTTCTTTTAGCTGCCTCATTGTCACAGCCAGGGCCTTTTTCCCCCTTCTTCCTCTGGAATTTTTTTTACTTTTAACTTCTTATCCTTTCTGTCTATCTGCCTGCCACAGTCTGTGCCGGCTTCAGCCTCTCCTCACCCCTCCCCACCACAACCCAGTGGGCACCCTGCTATCTCTTTTCTCTGTCTTAACCAATCATTGCCACAGAGACTCTTTTTTTTTTAAAATCCAGTCATATTTGTAAAAGTATACTTGGCAAAGTATGAATAGCTTGCCAAAGAGGTCAGTTGAGATTTTATATAAAAATGTTGCCATGCAAATTCAAACTTTTCTATATTCCACTCTTTTCTTGATGCCTCCACCAATATAAAAATACAATTTTAAAAAAGCCCAAATTAAAAGCTGCCTTCTTCAAAGAATGAAAAGGAAAATGTAGTGTCTCACTATAGAAAAATCTCAACATTCATGTGGCATTTAGCAGCATTGATGAAGAAATGACTAAGTTGTGAGGTGCATTCTGATTTTGGATTTTCTGATCTGCGGTAATAAGGTTTCTGATAAGCATGAGTGTAGCCAGTAACTAGTCATATAGAGCATGGCCCATAAGGATTATTTTTCAGGAGAAAAAAAAATTAGCACCCTACATCCACAGCAAGATACACAGGGAGAAAATGGGACACATGAAAAGGCAGAACTTGGCAGGACCAGCCAATTATTAAATTATGAATGGCTCCTCAAATTGGATTTTCAGAGATAAGTTCTGGATAGGCAAAAATGTCTGACTTTGGATGTGTGCAAGGGCGAAGCCAGAGCGTGCTGTGTGTGTGCACTAAGGCGGAGATGCTAAATGCAGGCAGTGGGAGACTACGGATGGTGTTGAAATGGAAATGACATATGGCAGGGCTGTGTTATAGAACAATCACTTGACAGCAGTGTGAAAAACAGAGTGGAGGAATGTCAGACAGGAGGTGGGTAGTCCAACTAGGAGACTCTAGCAACAATCTAAACAAAGCTGAAGAGATAAAAAGCCATAAGGAGAACTCCCAACGTTTCAAGGGACATTTACAGTGCAAGCTTAGAGATATTTGGGCAGGGGCACTAAGTAAATGGAAAGGGTCTGGGATGGATAGAGACAGTTCTGAGTTTTGGGGAAGAGGGTGCAAAGATTTAGGAGTAAAAGTCGATATGAATGAGAAATAGTTGTTTAGCTTTTGACATATTAAATGCAGGTTTATTTGAGAGAATTATAAATTTCTCTTGTTCTCTCCTGCCTGCATCCCACCTTTCCTCCCACCCTCCTTCCCTCCCTCCTTCCCTCCATCTCTCTGTCTCTCTCGTTGTGTGTGTTTGTGTAATTTTGGGTGTCAACCCACGATACACGTATGAGCCAGATGTGTTATTGAACGAGACCATTCAAGGAGAGTAGCTACAATATGAAATATGGTTTACTTTCACACATGTTACAACAGTTAAGTACTTCAGGGTCCACACTATATATGAGGGAGTTAAGGATATATGTGGGCACATCTGAAAGGAAGAAGGGGCCTTGTCCAAGCCCCTCGTATGTTCATTTATGCATTTAATCGGTAGTTTTATATGATTCCTGCTAAGGACTTACTAAATTATGAAGACTAGGTGTGACACCTGGGGCAATGGAAAGTCATTTCTCATCTAGCTCCTTTAAAGAGTAAACACCATGGGGATGCATGATAGCATGGTTGGCAAGGCGACGCATGTGCTGCAGTGGTGCCATGGCTAAATGTTCGATGCTTCTGCCCAGGTTTGGGAGAAGGGATGAATTTTAGTCAAGTGAGAAGAGTGTTTCCCGGAAAGAGAGTGGTGTCATGAGTGGAGCCTTGAGTACACACAGGAAGCATCAAGAAGAGACCAACATAGACGTAGACTGAGCTTACAATATACAAGCTTTCGTAAGCAGCAGTGAGGGGGTATATTTTGTTGTGAAGTTATGGCTGCCAGAGGGTTTTCCATCACTGATGATTCTGGTCACTTGGAAGAAGGTTTGGTTATAGAGATCCTGACATTATGAAAAATTTAAGGTTTATTGTGACAGTCACTGTTGAATATCTCAGACAACCAAATATCAGTACCAGAAAGAGAACTTTGGTGTACGTAACCACACTGTCCAAGATGGCACTCGTCTAGTAGTAGGTTGGTGAGCCCTTGAAAAGTTAGTAGCCATTTAAGAACTAGATGTATTTCCAAAAGAGAAAGCAGCAAAAGACAGATGGACAATACTTAATGGTGAGATACATGGTAAGAAGAGGGTAGTTAGGTGCATAGTCACTGGAAGAATACCAGAAAGTATGTGCTAAAACTGACATAGACGTGATGACACTAGAAAATACAATCTCATGGGAACACCATTCCAAACGCAGTCTTTCATTGACTGAAAAGGGCTTCTGGTGCATGACTGTATGTGGTGAAGGTGAATTTCGCTTGTGCATTTCTGTGCTGCTATCAGCTGTTTTGGTTACCACGCTCAAAGATGGCTCCAGCAGTGCTTTGTTCTGGTACTTAGACGTTAGAGTCATGTGAGCTAGGGCTGGTGTGTATGACCAACCAGTATGGGGGAATGATGGCAGGTTACTTTCAGGGTGTACTAGCTTAAGACCTTCTACAACAACTGGTTTCTCGGTCCTTCTGATTGTGCATCAAGAGATTTAGCCACTGAAGCATCTTACTGACACTACCCTTCAGTTCTTTCAAAGAAAAGCTTTAAAGAAGTCTTGCTGTGAGTGGCTCCATAGAAAGGTTCTTTTGGAGGAAAGCCAGATTCCCACAATGTAAATGGAGGCAGAACTTTCCTTTTGTCCTGACCTCCTGATCCCAAATAATCACACAAAAACTTATATTAATTATAGAATATTTGGCCTATAGCTTATTACCTAGCTCTTACAACTTAAATTAACCAATTTCTATTAATACACATTTTGCCACATAGCTTCATGGCTTTACCTGTTGTTTAACACATCTTGTTTTTCTGGTGGCTGGTTTGTATCTCTTCTCTCTTCTCCAAATGATTCCTCAGTTTGATTGTTCCACTTAACCTCATCCTGTATTTCCATAGGCCAAACAGCTTTTATTATTAACCAATGGAAGTAATACATATTCACTGCATACAGAAGAACTATCTCACAGCACCACCAAACTTCTACAACTACTGGGTAAACCTGGAACTAGAGTATCCAGCTCTGATCAGTTCTTCTGAGTTAGTTATAGTGGCATTTAATTTGCATGTTAATAAATACAGCTTGCCTGAAGATCAGAGAGTAAAACAGCCTCACTCCTCAGCCTTAAGGACAAGGCAGTGGTGACACACACCTTTAATCCCAGCAGCCACACTAGTTGTCATAGAAACCAGGCAGTACATGACTTTAATCCCAGTGGTGTACACCTTTAATTCCAGCCCTAGAAAGGATTATAAGGTGGGGGGAGACAGCTCTCAGTCACAGTCTCATTCTGAGATTCCTGAAGGAAGGATTGCCATTTCAGACTGAGGTCTAGGTAAGAGTCAGTGGCTGGTTGTTTTGTTTTTTGGATCTTCAGGTTGATCCACAATTTCTTTCTCTGAGTATTAATTGTTCTTCAGTTACTACCTCAGCTGTTCCACTCACAAAGCTATGACAAAGAATTGCCCAGGTATCCTGGAGCTCATAGCCCCTTAGAGGTAAACAAGCTCCTGGTTAAGATGCTCACTTCTGGATCAGTCTGTTATGCAGCAGTATGAAGCTAACTAACAGATGAGCAAGGGAGATGACTGGACAAGTTTGAGATTAGAAACCGAAGTAAATAATGTCCAGAAATTTAGGCTTTGAAAGGCATAAAAGCCAACTGCTTCTTGATTCCAAATTGTAAGAAATGGAGGTTTTAAAAGACTAAAAGTGACAAAAAATCAATTAAACCTGTTCATTAATTAAAGAACTCAGGGAAAAGATCATGTTATTGGTAGAGCCTGCATAGCAAGCATTAAGCTGGTTGGAAAGGTGATGCAGGGTTTAGAAATCAAAGGATGTAAAACATGCTTGAGAACAATTCCCAAAAGGAACACTAAGAAGAGTTAATGGTACCTGTCACTGATTACAAGCAAATGCATCAGTCTCCTGAAAAGCATCACCAATATTGTAACCTCAACCTAAAACCAAGAATATTTAGGGGTGATATAAGTTTTTAGTTTATCTAATTAAGAAATTATATGATAAATTTAATTTAAATCTTTTACATTTTTGATAATATTGTACATGTGTACTAAATTTATATCATTTCCACCTTACCTATCTCTCCTATAACTCCTCCTATGCCATCCTCAAATTTTTGGTCTTTTCATTATTATTGTTACACATGTGCATGTGCTCACGCACACACACACACACACACACACACACACACATTCACCCACAATCACACATACCCTACTGAGCCCATCTTGCTCATATGAACAGGTATTTATGGCTAACTACTTGGGATAGGATAGTTATCCTATCAAGGTAATCATCGCTAGAGAAAACTGATTCCCTCTCCACCATTGGTTGCCTATAGTTCTTTACTAGAGAAAAAGCCTTGTGAAATTTCCCCTATAGATGCTGGCATGTTTACTGGTAGTGTCATTAGAGAGGTTTTATTTGAGTTACCACACTGCAGAAATTTCACTGATGTAGCTTCTCTTGCATGACTAGAAGACACTACCTTGCAGTAGGTATTCTGCTCCTTTGGCTAATAGATCTCTTCACCCTTGTCTTCTACAATTTCCCCTGAAGGGTTGTGTTAGGGATGCACCAGTTTAGAGTAGACACCCCACAACAACCTTATTTTCTCTGCATTTTACCAGTCATGGATTTCTGTAATGACCTTCACCTGCTTCTTTGATGAAGGGAGTAATATATTACACTTCTCTGTGGGTATAAGGATAAGTTTTTAGAATACAGTTAGGAATTATTTTCATTTAGTAAAATGATAGCAACAGATTTTTCCTTTAGGTTCTGTAAAACTCTCTGGTCATGGGTAGTTAGTTAGGTTTACAGAACAAGACATGGATTCCACATAATTGTGTAGGACTAATTTCCAATTAGAAAGCTGTTGGTTACTTCCAAGATAAAAGTGATAATACTGACCATTGGAGGGATATCTTTCCAGGCTATCTATATCTATAAATCTACATCTATATCTATATCTCTGTGTGTATGTGTGTGTGTGTGTTTGTGTGTGTGAGCACACATGTCTGTGTGGGTGTATGCCAGATGTGTGAAAGGTACCCATGGAGGCTGTAAACGGCAACTTATTTCTTGGATCTAGAGTTACAGACATTTGTGAGCTGTCCAATATGGGTCCTGGGAACCAAACCCAGGTCCTCTGGAAGAACAGGAAGTACTGCTGAACCATTTCGTTAGCCCTTTGATATATATTTTGAAACTTTTGGAAATTACGATAAAACAATGAAGCAAAAAAGTATAGCTTCTGAAAAGAGTGTATTTCTAAGTTCTTACTTCAGATGTGATGAAGAAATTGTAGGTAAATGATAAACCCTATTCCCTACAGGGGAGAATGAGGGGAACAACTCAGAGAAAAAAATGGGCAAGAACATAAAATCCAAAACTGACACTTACTATTAGATTAATGGGGATCTTTTATAATGATCAGTGAAATCTTGGAACTGCTTCAAAACAAGGATCAATATGTACCACCCATTTATCCTTTTAGCCAGTAGGAGATTGGCAACTCATTTTATTTATTTATTTATTTATTTATTTATTTATTTATTTATTTATTTTGCCTTTTCATGTACTGAACCTGTGGTGGGCAGAGGGGTACATTTGGTTTTCATGGATAAAGGCTGTGCATTTGGGGGATGACTATGGAATCTGAAATGCATCCAGCTACTATCTTTCATCCTGTGGGGAGAAAGCAATGATATCCCATTAGAAAAGAGTATGGGGTTTCCTGGAGGCCATCTGGATGACTATAGCAGAGAAGTGTTTTGTCTGCCAGTCTATCAGTTCCTGTTCTTCCTGAACAGAAGCAAGATTTCATTTCTGAGCTTTCTCTGTCATGAGATAAGACAACAAGAATGAGGTCTATCTAATGTACTGTGAGGATAAATGGAGCTTTTCTTCCATCTGAGGTGATTATAATAATGCCATCACTGACCTTTCCCTCTTTCTTCTTCAATGTGTTTCCGGACCTTGAAGCGACAAGGCAGAGAGGAGTGCTAGAATTAAGACTGTAACACTGTGCTGAGTGTGCTTTCATTCTGGAAAACAATTGTATTTCGTGATGTTTATGGGAATTTCAAGGACTTTAATTCGGGATGAGTTAGCCTGGCTGATATAAAATAAATCCTTTTTAATTTTCTTCTCTACCTTGTACAGGAGCAGTAGAAATATCCACAAAGTGGCTAGCACTTGCTTGGCCAACATTCAAAAATTTAAGAAGGGGCTGGTAGGTTTGCTCAGTAGTACTCAGTTTGCAGAGCAAGATGAAAGCCCTAGTTGTGGTCACCAGTATTCCAACCCCCCCCCAAAAAAATCTTAGGAAATATTTAAGAGACAATATAGATGTATATATTTCTTGACATAATTCTATATCAATACAGCTGGTATTCCATTACTGGTCAGAATGTATTGTGCTATTTATGAAATATGGGCCAACTCTCAAATAAAAGATATGAATTGGAGCTATTAGAAATAACAAACAACACAGAAAAATATGTTAAAGACAGAATTTCTTCCTACACCATTGATGTGGATGCTTCCTTCCCCTATTATTACATGCGCTGATAGAGTCCTCAAACTCTGTACATTCTCCCAGAAGGCCAGAACACTCACTTTCCTTCTACATGCCTCTATATATAAGCATGTCTTGAAGTTAAAAGAAAACACCAACAACTGTATAGATATGACTTGTCTAAAGCCAAATGTGCATTTCCTCTAAACATTCTCCAGCGAAATGTCTATTTTGAAATCTTCACTGTTCTTTCTCTTGACAAACATGACATGATTCATCTTGTTCCAGGACTTTTGAACTACAAAAGTTAAGAAACCAGATAATCCCTTTTCCCTTGAATTTTATGATAAAATATTATAAGAATTTTCACTAAAACACCCCCTAGTATTACATAATTTTTTTCTTCTGATGCATGTATTTTACTATGATTAAGTGGTTTTCTCTTATTGCATGATATTAATATTTGTTAAAAGCATACCCTGCTTTTTCCATGTCGGAACAAAATTAACTTTTTTCCTTTCAAAAGAGGTAACAGAATATCCTCAGTTTCAGTAGTATTGACAATAATTAATTGCAGATCAACTTAGAATGAAGTATTCTGTATTAGTCAGGGTTCTCTAGAGGAACAGAACTTACAGAATGAATATCTATCTATCTATCTATCTATCTATCTATCTATCTATGTCTATTTATCTCTCTCTCTATTAGAATGATTATAATGACTTATTAGCTTTGGTCCAATTATTTTAAATATGACTGTCTATCAACGGAGGTTTGAAAAGTCCAGTAGTTGATTAGTCTGAGAGGTTAGATTTCACAGGAGGCCCTCAGTTTATGCCTGAATCTTGAAGAAACAGGATCTAATGCCAGTGAATGAATGAATTTGTCAGCAAGGTCAAAAAAAAAAAAAGCAGACAAAGAGGACAAAGAGTAAATGCTTCCTTTTTCCATGTCCTTTATATAGGCTAAAACCAGAAAGAGTTGCCCAGGTTAAAGGTTGATATTTCCACCTCAAAAGATATGGATTAAAAGTGAATCTTTTTAGTTAAAATGATTTAATTAAGAAAAACAATCCCACACCTGTGCTCACAGTTACTTGGATTCTAGTTAATTCTAGATGTAGTCAAGTTGACAACCAAGGACCGTCGTCATAAGTCCACCCCTTGCCAAAATGACACACAAGTATATTTTCTTAGTCATGTTTAATTTCCAAATGAAAACAATAGTCAGGTCATAATTATTCCCAACATCATATAGTTATCTCACAAAGAATCACAAATATATTATCTATTTAATTAGATCATAATTATGCCTAACATGATATTCTATCCCTCATACAACCACAAATACATTACACATTTTGGGGTAGGGGACATTATCTCTTGGAGGATATTCTTTTGATATCTCAAAGCTTAAATACAATAAGCACTGGTATCTTAATTGATGTCACATTACCTGATTAAGAAGTTAAGGAAAGAAAACACAAATATCTGCACAAACACATTCTTAATAAAAAAAAAGAAGCAAGAAACACTCATGTCAATTATAAACTCCGTTTCTGCAACCGGTCACAGCCTTAGCTGAAAAGTCTCTACCCTTTGTCTTTCTGACTGAATTAGGCTGCGGTTTCCCATTGACTCTAAACACAGGACACGGCTGCTGCCACCTAAATGGGCACTGTAACTGTTTATTGAAAATGTCATTCCTCTTTCTGTCAGGCCAGCTGCTTCAGGATGGTGGGAAACATGGAAACACGAGTGGATCCCATGATTGTGGGCCCACTGTCACACTTCTTTGTCTGTGAAGTGAATTCCTTGGTCAGAAGCAATTCTTTGTGGAAGACCAGTATAGGAGATAATGTGTTGTCTAAATTTACTGATGACAGCTTTGACACATTACAGGTAGGAAAGGTAAATCTGTAACCTGAATTAATATCTACTCAAGTAAGGATAAAACATTGTCCATTCCACAGAAGAAGTGGTCCATTGTAATTAACCTGCCACCATGTCACTGGCTGGTAACCCCAGAAAATGGTGCCATATTTGGGCACATCCTTTGTCCATTTAGAGATATCTGTTCACATACTTCTTCTCCAGAAGCCTTTCTCACCAATTTACCAATTACATTCTTTACACGTCCTTGACCATTCATCGAATCCATTGGCTTTTACGTCTTTCTACATCAAGAAATCTAGATTAAAGGTGGGTCTTCCTACTTGAAATAATTTAATTAAGAAAAAAATCCTTTTTTGGTGTACCCAGCTACCTGGGTATTAGTTAATTCCAGATAGAATCAAGTTGCCAACAAAGAATAACCACCATACCTTCAGAAAGAACATAATCCTAAAACCTAGACAGCTATAACATTAAACATACATTAGTTTTCCAGTGTGTTTTGCTAATCACTATCATTTTTATTAGTAAAATAATACTTTATTGATCAACCTGGCTCATATTTTCTTCATTTTGTTTTACTCTATGTGTGTATGTGTAAGTGTAGGGGTGGTATGCACACTTGAGTGTGGGTACCTACTAAGTCAAGCAGAAGATATCTGATCCCTGGGGCTGGAGCTACTTTTGACTGAGAATCACCCAACCTAGATCCTGGGAGCTGAACTCAGGTCATCTGCAAGTGTAGTATGCACTTTTAATCACTGAGCTATCTCTTCTATTTCTGACTAATATTTTCTAAGCCACACATTTGCAACTGTTTTTGTGTTGTCTTAGAAACATTATTTTCATTCACATCATTATTTATTTTCCTTTTTCCTCTGTTGCCAAAAGAGGGTTAAAATGCACTGGGAATCAATTACAACTTATCCTTCAGAAAGTTTTGATTCACTTTGTTTTGCTGTTTCCCTTTCTCTAAATGAGGAGCACAGCAGTATCAAATATTGATACTACATTTCTTAAAGGGCATCCAGTTTTTACATTAAATGAGTTGTCAAGGGATGAGAGTACAGTTTGAGCTATGTGATAGATAGAACTGAACAAAAGTTCTACGAAAGACACTCACAAGGAGAAAAGAAAAGAAAAGAATGGGAACAGTGAAGAGCTAGGATTCAGTGTACAAAGAAGAGAAAATAGATACTATGTTTCTGGATATTATCTTTTCTCTCCAGCCACCATAGCTATCCTCTACATTTTCTCATGTTAACACTCTTGAACAGCAGTTCTCAACCTTTAATGAACCTCTCGCTCTAAAAATATTTACATTACGATTCATAACAGTAGCAAAACTAGTTATGAAGTAGCAATGAAAATAATTTTATGGCTGGGGGTTTCCACATCATGAGAACTGTATTAAAGGGTACAGCATGAGAAAGGTTGAGAATCACTGGTGTAAAAAAAAATACCTTTTTTCCAAAAAGACACAGATAATGGGGCAAATATTGGAATGAAATAACACTTCAGTTTGCACCAACGACAAAGCTTTATAAAGGGGAGGTTTGGCAGTGGATGATACAGTAGGAGGACGTGACTGCTAACGTTCCAAAGAATAAACAAGGCTTCACTGAATTCTTTGTCAATCTGCAAGAGTCGAAAAATATCCTATAATTGGATGCATATGATCTGTCTGTTTCTTTTGTCTTTCTGAGGATAAAAAGAAGTGTGACTGTTATCTAGAGTTCCTTGCTGCAGCCTGGTTCATCTTTATTGTTGGTAATCCAAGCATATTTTATAAGGTCTTACAGTGTGTGTACTTCAAAGAGAAAACTTTTTGTCTTTTTGGGAAAGAACTTCATTGCCAGAGTTCTTTTCTTATATCCTTAGGTGACACATAGACTGCAGGGAAGCGGTACATTATATAGTCCTTCTAAACCATTACGTCTCGTCATGATGGATGAATCAGAAGAGCACATTGATGCTGGTGACCTGATAGAGAGCAAATCAGAGTGACTCAGGAGAAATCCACAGTCCTCTAAAAGCCACGCAATGTTGCCAATGATCACATGGAATGTTCCTTCTGGAGGGAAGGCTGCAGTGTAAATGGAGAAAACATAAGCTGCAACCTGACATTTAGGGTTAAGAGCCAGAGAAGCTTTTGAACTGAGAACGTTCAGATGTTGAACATGAGAGATTCAGGTGATGATCAAGAGAATCCAGGTCTTCACTAGCCTGCACTTTACTACAGTGGGTAGAGAAACATTCCTCATTGATGACTCCTTGAAATGCAATCTAGTCAGTAAGACAGAAATCTCCCTGCACTTGAGTCTTATTTGTCATAATTATGCATCTTTAGGGTTGCATAATGACCAATTTAATCACTTTGCTGTTTGGAGGGCTATAACAGCCAATCATGATAATAGGTTTGATATTTGGTGGGAACCATTTAGGGCCCAAGAGCTCTTACTCTGAGCCTCTTGATGCTACTTCAACTTGACAGGCATCTTCTGATTAGCACCCATTGCAAAACCTTCGGTAATAGACTCATTTCTTTCCAATAAACTCCGTGACCTAGCAGTAGGCATCTTTGCTCACACACATGATGAACATGTAAGAGGACTTTTCTTTAAAATGAATATTCTCTCCTTAGTCATCCATGTAAGAGTCTGAATACACCAATCAGCTCTTATTGACTCGGGAATTACAAATGTAGGTAGGTCCTAATTGATTACTGCTGATACACCAGCATGCCCAAAGCAAGCTCTGCTGTCCTCGTTGAGTGATTCTGGGAAATTTTCCAGCTCTGCCTACCTAAAATACCATTTTTTTCTATCATCAACTGTATTGTCAATAATTTGTCATACTGACATTATGAGGAACAATGAAAATCCCAGAGCAGTAGTTTTTAAATGTTACTGGACAGGAGGATCACAGGAAGTATAGGCTTTTAAATGGAGATTCCTGGAGTTTATCCCCAAAGGATCTTATTTATTATCTCATGGGAGGGGCCTAGAAAATGGCATTTTACAAGCACACCAGTGATTTTGACACAAGTAGCTCTGGATAAAACTCCAGGAAAACTATATAAATGCAATTATTGGCAGTTTGATGACTGTACATAAAGATATCCCAGTAGTCTATTAAATGCATGGATAAATGGATTTCTTATTTCCTCTATGCTCCCAGTTACTTTAAATAATATCTTAAAGGAAAAGTGCTAATAAACATTTGAGCATATATCAATAATTTTCAATAATGAAAGGTATAGCACAAAATTTTAATAATGAACTGAGATTTAGATTTTGGAATACTTTTTCAGGGCTATCGCTCATTATGCAGTAGTTTGAGCAAGAGATGTAGAGTCAAATACCATACAGAGTACTTCCTAACACGTTACAAAACCTTGGTAAAATGATGTATTATTTTACAAACAAATCTGTGAGAGGGGGTCAGGTGGAAACATGGCCGCGGGAATTGTTATGTTATTAACCTCCAGGGAAGTCTGAGAAGGAAATAGGCACCACACATAATTTTGTGAGCCCATATTTTACAGGATATTTTAGTTGAAGGAGACCATATTCTTTTAATCCCAGAGTAGATGTCCCACGTTCTCAGTTCCAACTCTGCTCCACATTCATCCTCAAGTGACACAGAATGGCACCAATCAAGATGATGTACTAAGACTGCATTTACAGTGACAACTACAGGCAAAGAGGTAAGGGAGAGAGAGTCAAGGCAATGGGGTGGTTCCTACCACTGCAAGCCTCCCCCTGGGGTCAGATCCACTTTTGAACCTGTGGCTCTGTCCTATTTTTTTTTGTTGCCTGGAGACCATCTTTGGGCTCCCACAACTGAGCAGGATGATGTAGTGCACACACAACTTCAGTAGTCATTGCAAATGTGATGATGCCAAGAGATTTGACCATTTGAAATATCAGCATAAAGTCTCCTCTATAATACAATTGAATGCAAAAATAGAATTCATTTCACATTTGTTTTAAAAAAACAAGCTTATTTTATGTACTGATGATTTTCTTCCTTTGTAGAAACAAGGAGATGATGGTGATATAGTTTACAGAGATGATTAATGATAAGGATGGAGTATGGAGAAAATTCAAAACAATACAGGAAAACTATCTTGAGAAGGCAGATTAAGAAGTTAATTGAAATGACAACTCACACACATGGATCTGTTGATCTAATGAATCGCATCTCAAAAGCAGTGATCTCCATCAGGCTCTGCCTCCCTGCCCGTCCCCATTAGGACATTAAGGGCTTTTCCTTTTCTCTCTCTGGCTGATGCTATTTGTATGGATGGTGGAGATTCCCCTTTCATTTTCATTTGACTTTATGCTTCTAAAGGTTGGTATTGTCAAAGGACATCTCGGCATTGCCATAATTCAAAACATTATTTCTAAGCCAGGCATAAGTCCATAGTCTCCATATACCCAGTAAGTTGTTATTCACATGATATGAAAGTCCTGTGACTATAAACTGCAGTGATCCTTGGGAAAGGTGTTGAGGAAAATAAACCAAGAACAACAGCCCCAACTTTCCAGTACACTGCTGTGTTCCATAGCAGAATCCTGAGTTCAATCCCAGTGTAAAACTCAGCAGGTCCTCCTGATGGACTGGAAAATGTTTTTAGAAAAGTCCACTTTTGTTCTTCACTCCTCCTGCTGTATTATATGTGTCGGTGACCCTCTTCTCTTCTATCGTAGTGCATCTATGAGAATGAATTCAGTACTTCATAAAGGAATCAGTTCTTCAAAAAATCTTCAAATTTTCTGTTTAACATTTCTGACGATTTGGATAAAGTCAAAATAATCATAACATTTAATGGCTAAGTTGACAAAGTTCACATTTTGCTCTTTTGCAATTTGTTAAAAAAGTTCTGAGTCATTATAGTTTATGTTAGTTTAATATTTTTTGGTTCTATGTTTATTTCCTTTGTGTTCTTAAAGGAACTCATTTTATTTCTCATGAAATTAGCATTTTTCTCTTTTCTTTGAAAATAATGAGAGTTGTGTTATGGTGTGTTTTTCCTTAAAAGCACCCTTACGTTGGAAAAAACAAGATATTTGTATTAAATGTGAACTAATAATATTGTTTTTATATCTTTATTGGCTTACCCCTTTCTGTTCTGCTATCCACATGTAGAAATTTTTTCAATCTGATGAATGAAATGAAGGTAGATTGATCTCAGCAAACACACGTTATGCTGAAAAGAATGATGTTGTATAACATCATTACGTACTCTTAGGGAAAATAAGAAGCTGTCTTCTGCATTGGAGCTCTGTTTTGAGATGATAAAATCGATGGGTCAAATCATAGAGCTTTCTTATGGTAGACTTTGGGACAAAGGAAATTTGACGTCTTTTCTCCAAGATGAGGGTTCAAACCTAAAACATAGGGTCTACTTCTTAGATAAAATCACTCTGCCATTTTTGAATTCAAGATGGCTCCAGGACACTGTTTTGTTTGGTCTATTATAACACTAATTTAATGTTCATTTTGTTAGTATAAGATTTCAAATATAAAATAGATCTACTAAGACTGGATGCAACAGGGCAAGTGTAGCTTCTTTCCCATACATTGAAGAAAAGTTGTTCATTCAAGATGGAAAACACATGGTTCATTAGCCCTTAAATAAAAGTCTAAGGTTTTGGTTGAGTGTGATTGTGTAGTCACTGGCATAGCTTTGGGGAAAAATTAAATCCCCATGGAACTCAGTCTTTAAGGTTAAATTCATATAATTTGTGCTTATCATTTATTCATTTCTTATTTTACTGCTATTTGCTCAGAAAAGGTCATTTGCTCCCCTCCCCTCAAAGTCCCTTCAATTTTTAAGAAAAAGAGACCACGCCTGTTCAATTTCATGATTCAGATAGCTTGGGTAATGCTGTGGGCCATCACAGTAGCCAACCTCCAACCTGGAGCCCTGCTGTTATCTATAACTGTGTTGGCCTGCATTTGTATCTGTCTGTGCCCTGCAGGGATTCAGTTAGACCATACTTGGGTCTAGGCCTTCCTTCCTAACCCTTTGTTTTTCCACGGAGATTAAGCCACACCAGGATTCCTGGTCCTTCTCACAGCAGGACGAAAGGGAAGTGAGTATTCTGATTAAAGGACAGCATGACCGCATCACTCATCCCCCCCCCCCACGAGAGTCACTGAGGTTAGACGTGCCTTATCCAGCCCAGTGGGAATCACATGCTAGTGGGTATACAAATCACAAGGGAAATGTATTGAAATGCATACTACTAGACCCAATACCCAAGAGACTGGGTTTCAGTAACTCTGAACTAAGGGTTAAAGTTCTACATTTAAACATGCATAATCTGCTGAATTTCAATGTTTTTCATCCATCTAATAATTAATTTAATATCTATATCTATCTATCTATAACATAGTAAGGAATACATTGTGGTCACCTTTCTATAATATAGCAATAAGAAAGAATGTGACTATGAATAAGTTGAACAAAGTATATTCCATTATGGGAGGTGTATTCTTCTGTAAGGCTACAGATAGAAAGGCCATAAGATAAACTTCCACATAGTGACATCACTCTGAGGAAATAAAATAGCACAGTGGAAGAAGGGTGCTAAAGCTTGAAGGAAGGTGACACGGGGCTGTTTTCTTATGGATACTGGAACTAAGGCATTGGTAATGAAAATGAGATATATTTGTATGCGCATGCGTGGTTTGGTGTGTGTATAGGTTGTACCCCAGGAAACATAAAGCACAGAAAGCAAAGAGGACGTAGCAAGACAAATGCCTTGAGATGGGCAGGGGCTTTGGGATGTTGAGTAATACAAAGCAGAATGGGCAGCTACAGGAGTTTTCTACAGCGGAATTCTGAGCATAGTGTTTGTAGGCTAAGGGTTTTCCAAGCACTTGGGGATTTCAACAGCGTTTTTGGCTTCACCCCGACTACAACAGCACAAACCATCTTTAGTCATTGGAAAATGTCCCTTTTAGTGACATTTTATACTTTGTTTGGAACCACTTAATTGTAGCAAAGAAAGAAAAAGACAATGATACAAGACGTAGGTAAAAGTAGAGTAGATAAATTACCTTGGCCCCAAATAATCCCTGAAGCTTTTCTGGTGAGCTTCTGGAAGCCATTACAGAGTGTTAATTGGGTTTGAAGAGTGCTATGGAGTCTTTGTGAAAGGCGCTCTGATGGATGGGTGCAGAACAGGGTGGGGGTAGAGGCTGGGATGCCTGTTGGGAGGTTACTGAAGCACCACGGCCAAGAGTGTGGGGTAGGAAGATCACAGTATTTCTAGCAGTGAGAATATAAATGACACAATAATAAAATAATGACATTCAACAAATGCCTTGGAGGGGGCCCTGACAAGACTCACCTACCGGCTAGATAATATTATGAAAAACAACGTATTTTGGTGCTTCCTCCTCAGGATATGGTATGTACCACCAGCATTGTCATCCAGAAGCATAACCTTCATCCCACATCCCCAATGAGGCTGAATTGGAATCTGCACTTTAAGAAGATGTCCAGCTGTCTGCTCTGCATATAAAAGTTTAAGGAATACAAGCCTGTGTTGTTTTCTGTTTTCCTTAGAAGGAACTGGGTATGTTGAGAGGAAGTGTGGTCTGTCCTAGGTCCTACAGTTTATCAGAGAGTCAGAACTGGAGCCTTCTTTCCCTTATTCCCCCAGCTCAGTTTCCTCTCCAACAGACTGTTTGCAAAGATAACACATTTCTCCTGTTAGAGTCCTTAATTACAGAGCTAGGGATTGGAACTTTGTCCTTTAATTCTCACAGGATAAGAAAAAGTCACCCTTCAAAAAGTTAAAGATTGACATTCCTCCAAGGAAGAACGGAAGACCCTTGGTATCAATTTAAAGCAAAGGCGCCTTTAAAACCCAATTTCCCAGCGTTGTGGCTGCCGCTTGTAGGTCTGGCATCACTTCTCAGCTCAGTGTGTTAGCACTGAAGATACAAAACAAATCCCTTCAACAGCGATGCCAGAATTAAGGTGTGGGAAATGACGATGAAGCTTTGAGATCATCCCCTGCTCAGAGGACTGTCCAAAGGCTTATTCAGTGACAGAAATCTTCCACCTCACAAGTGGCAGGATTTGAAATGTGCACGTTTAAGTGTTTTAGAATTTTTGCTCCACGATAAGGAAAATTTGCGAACCTAAGTGGCAGTTCATGTCCATGACTTTTTCTTTATCAGTCTCTTCTCCAGCTATCTGAGACTTGCCGCTTTCTCACTCCTCAGGGCTATGGACCATTCATCAAACTCTCATTGCCTTCACTCCTGGAGCACAAAGTAGCTGCTGCCCCTTTGGCAGCTCTAGCAGATAGCTCATACACTGTGCTTTCTCCAGTCTGCGGACCTCATCATGTTAGAAACAACAGAGGCTGATTTGTGGACATGTTTGTGAAGAAGCAAAGCGATTCAAACCTGCAACTCTTTGAGAAGATTAGCCACGTTGCTCTCAGTCACGGAAGTGCCAGGGCAGCCTCAAATTTGGTGAACTGCTTTGGCCAAAAGCTGCTCCCAATTTCATGGGCCTTAGCAGATAGAAGAAAGTATGGATAAATCATACACTGTTATGAACCCAGTGGTTTCCTGGCAGAAGCACCACAGGCTCACACAGGAGGATGATGCTGAGAACCTGTGCAGGGCTGGATGGGAAGCTGCTCTGCTCAGTAGGGAGTTGGGCCCTGAAGCACACAGCTTCTGTCACTGCCCAGCTGTTGTCTGCTATTAGCAGGTTCTTGACAAGGATATGTGGAGTTCTCTGTGCTTGCCTTTCTCAAGGGGACCCAACCGACTGTGTGCATGTGTGCCTGTGAGCATGCTTGCATGTGCATGTGTGTGTGTGTTCATAAGTGTGATGGGAAGAGGAGAAGAGCTAGCAAAGAATAAAGAAGACATGTTATAAAAAACTCCATTGTATAAATATAATATATTTATACAAGCTAGAGGGAAGAAAGGCGGATTGTAGTGACATTTTCCCACTTGGTGTTAGGGCGTTTTGATTCTTCACTTTCTGCCTCTGAAAATGAAATTCATTTTCATTCTCTGCTAAGAACAATAATCTGTGACTTCTAGAATCCTTGGGGATCCCATGGTCCCATGCTAAAAACCACAATGTGGGGACCATTTCAGCTTTCTCTATACCTTCATGAAAGAAGAACTATCCTTAATGTTTTTATTTCCTCCATTAAAAAGCTTGAGAGATGAGGGTACAGAAAAATTTCCCACATACCCTGCCAGGCAGTGTATGGTTATGGTAGTGGTGTTTGATTCAAGACTCTGTCCTCATTTGTGGGATTCTGGAGTGATCCTGTATCAGCATGCAATTGCCTTCAGTGCTGACATTCATTCTATCAAGTGTTTGTGTAGTTAGTCAAATGCATATTGAAAGCTGGTGGTGAAGACACTGTCAACTACCCACTCATATTTTTTTTGCATTCTTTACACAGACCTGGCACTAGACCTATTCTAGTTGAATATATATAGTAGGTGTAAAGGTAGGGGAGTGTAAAGGGAGATGCTGCTTCTTCCTTCAGGGAACTTGCATTTTGTCAACTGTTGAAAAAAAAAAACCAATGTATCTTACAAGCTTAGTATGCTATTATTAAGGTCATGCTCTCCAGCTGATGCAAAAACAAGAGCTTACCTAGCCCTGTTTTAGTGGAGGCCAATGGTGGTGTTTTTCTCGGTTCAATATTTAGGAGTTTCATTTCACAGCAACCGTGAGACATTTTTTTTTTATTGCTTACACTTCATTTCTCTGGAATTTCAAGGTAAATATCTGCAGTGAGTAAACCTTAATTCTGAAGTAACTATGAGGCCTTCCCAAAGTTGTTTGACAGATGCAGCCTAGGCAGCACCCCACCATAAGTGATGGCTTTTCTACTGAACATTACCTGGAAATGGTATTACTAGTGGTCCTTCTAGCTACAACGGTATGATAGTAATTGATGTTCCCACAATTGCCCCAAAGGCAGTGTCACTTTCTGAGTGCACCTTGGATCATATTAATCAAAGGATAAAAATTTTAAAAGGAAAGAAATGACAGCTTCTTTTGGCATACTTTTGGTACAATTTGATCACAGTACAATGCTTTGACTATCAATCATCAATAATAAAATGTGTTGACATCATTGATCGGACACCTCAGCTCCCTGTTATTCCCAATTATTTCAAAATAAGCCACTCTTTACAGACATGCTCAATAACCTTTTGTTTCTACATAAAATGCTCAAGCTGATTTTCATAACTGTCTAGCTATGAACAACTCCAAGGAGTTAGTCAGTGTATTAGTTTAACATAGTAAATTGCATTAATATGAGTTATTATCTTATAGCTCTAGTGGTTAAACAGTTAAATGGGGCACTTGTTGGATTAAGATCAAAGGTCCATTTTGGAGGCTTCGAGAAAGAATATCTTTTCAACTTCAGATAGCTGCCTGCTGTCCTCAGTTTACAGACATTCCTCTAAAGCCCTTTGCTGACAATGCTTCTACTTCTCATCTTTCTTCATATGAAAATCTTTGTATTTATGATATATATCTTTGTGATTTTACTAAGCTTCACTCATCTAATCTAGAGTGACTTTTCCATCTAAAGAATTTATATTCAAATCTACTTGCCATATATGCAGACATATTGACCCATACTAGGAATTAGATAGTAGATGTCTCTAAGAGAGCTATTGTATTATTTATACTATTCTTCTCATCAATAATTTTTCAAAAAGAGTTCTCTATCTCTCTCTTTTCTCTTTGACATTGATTATTTTGAAATTATACTCTCTTGGTGGACAAGGAGACACTGAAATATAAATTTTGGAACTCCACGAGGTCAAAGGAATCATATTCATATGGCGTTCCACTTGACTTTATCAGCTTCTCACCTTGGCCCTGGCAACCCCGTAGCACACTGTGTGGCTTGCTAGCACTTATGCCCAAAGTGAGTCATTCCCAGACTTCTGTTTTTCAGAGGTTTAATTTACAGTTTAGAAGAATGTGAAGTAAGACTATGAATGGGAAGTAAATAATAGGAAATATTCTCCTGATGCCAGATATTACGAAACTTAGGAGAAGTTTAAGCGGGAGAAAAGAGCCAGAAAGTCAGAAGAACAAAACGCTGGAGGCCATCTGACAGGCCGCCAGATGTGCCCATGTGACCACCTTCCCCCACACACCAGGCTCCATTACATGCCCCTTATACACTCTCAGAGGAGCAGGAGAGAAGACGTGAGAGAAAGGCATGACTCACGCTGTGAGAGCAAGCCTGCCCAAGGGGTACAGATTCCAGCTGTCAGGAGGAAATATCCAGATGGGAGGAAAGTACCTTCAGGTTGAGCCAGAGCAGAGTTCAGTTTCTTAGCTCTCAATAAACGTCCTCTCTGCCAACTGTTTGCCCTCTCCTCATGTCGTCAGCATGCCCCTGGATTATGTTGATTTTTTTCTTGTATTGCGCACCTTAGGGCTGTGCATACATTTCTATTTGAAAAACCATTAGGATTTAAATAGGACACCTGGCATATATAGTACAAACAACACTCGAAGCAACAAGGTCTATCAATTACCGTGTTCACGGCTGTGATGACAAAGATAGACTTTCTTATAATTAAAGCCCCGAGGTGATGGAAATGTCATCATTAACAATGCTTATTTTTGGTTCTTCTCACAGGCATGGCTACTTGCAGACTAGTGCTTTTACATATAGACCACACGTTTTTCTTTCGGAAATTTTAACGCACCACCGACGATAAGAATTACATTCATTGAGAGCTTACATGAACAAGTAAAACGGAACAAGCTTCATAAACACTACATCTTTAATTCACAAGGCAGAAATGAGGAAGGCTTATTATCACCCTGCTATAGGACATTATTTGGAAGTCATATCTCCATGGCCATACACAGAGAAAATCATGCCAAATTTTATTCTTTTTTGAGACCAGGTCTCACTGTGATTGTTGAGGCTGCAATTCTCTATGCAGCACAGGCTGTATTCAAATTTATGATTCTTCTCCCTCAGCTTCTTGAGTGTTAGGATTACAGGTGGGTACCACCATCCCTTGCTAGCAAACCATATTTAATATTTAAGTCTGGCTTATTTTCTTACTCTATAATCTCATCCATAATGCATAGTTCTTCTACACATAACAAAATCCCTTTTGCCATTACAAGAAAACTCCAAGAATTTCACAGTACATACAATATCTTCCACAGATTATTTCATAATAAAGTCTTGGCCTAATTGTATTGGGTTTCCTATGACAATATTTGTATCCCAACTGCCCTTTGAAAAGTCACATGATTTTGTTCTGCCTGTCTCATTAGATTCACAACTACTTTTACTGCAAAACAAATTATAGAACATTCAATAGAGCCCCTTAAAACTTTCTGTCCACGTCCTTAACCACTGGAATATAAACACATTCACTGAGGAGGGTCTTAGCAAAGAGAAAAAAATCAGCTTTCTACATAGACCCTAGGTGCAATGATTGTCACATAAATAAAAGAAAGGGAGGGATTCAGATGCTCATTAACAGAGACACAGAGGAGACAGCCAATAGAGCAGAAACTTAAAGTAAGATATCATACACTGAGGAAAGACCTAAGCTATCAAAACCTGGGAGAGGCAAGGAAGGATTCTCTTCCAGCCCCTCTAAACTTTTGTTCATGGGCTTCTGGCCTCTAGAGAATACTTTTTTCATTGTTTTGATCCATAAGCCTCTGGTAGTTTGTTATGGAAGTTCTAAGATATATGATATTCTCCACTGTCTCAGTGGGTGGGTGCACCCCTCGTGGTCCCGACTTCTTTGCTCATGTTCTCCCTCCTTCTGCTCCTCATTGGGACCTTGGGAGCTCATTCCAGTGCTCCAGTGTGGGTCTCTGTCTCTATTTCCATCCATCACCAGATGAAGGTTCTATGATGATATGCAAGATATTCGTCAGTATTGCTATAGGATAGGGTCATTTCAGGTTCCCTATCCTCAGCTGCCCAAGGAACTAACTGGGGACCTTGGCTTGGGCATCTGGGAGCCACTCTAGGTTCAAGTCTCTTGCCAACTCTAAGGTGGCTCCCTTAACTAAGAATTGTGCTTCCGTGCTCCCCTATCCAACCTTCCTTTATCCCAATCCTCCTTTTTCCCCAAGTTCCCCCCATTCTCCCCTTCTCCCTTTTCTCTCCCCATCTCCCCTTACCCCCATCCCACCCCACCCCCAAGATCTCAATTTTCTCCCCGGCCATTTTGTCTACTTCCCATAGCCAAGAGGACAACTATATGTTTTTCCTTTGGTTCACCTTCTTACTTAGCTTCTTTGGGGAGCTGATCTATTGGGAGCTCACCAAGGCCAGCTGGACGGTGACTGAAAAAGCATGGGATAAAACTGCACTCTCTGAGCATGGCGAACAATGAGGGCTGATGAGAAGCCAAGGACAATGACACGGGGTTTTGAACCTACGTAATGTGCTGGCTTTGTGGGAGCCTAGCCAGTTTGGATGTTCACCTTCCTAGAAATGGACGGAGAGGGGAGGACCTTGGACTTACCACAGGGCAGGGAACCCTGACTGCTCTTTGGACTGGAGAGGGAGGGGGAGAGGAGTGGGGGGAGGAGGAGAAGGGTGGGAGGAGGAGGAGGGAAATGGGAGGCTGGGAGGAGGTGGATACTTGTTTTTTTTTTCTCCTTTTCTCAATAAAAAAATGGAAAAAAAAACAAAAAAAATATATATGATATTCTGATAGAATGGATATCAGAATAATTTGACGAACATTGTTAGGGGAAACTCTATGATTGATCACAGCAATTAGGTCTCAGGATGCAGTTTTATGCTTTAGTTTTTCACAGATCCAATCTGAGGAATCATAAGTTATGAGAGTATTTATTTTAAAAAGTGAAAATGTCCATTTGGCATTCAAGGTTTCAATGCACAATCTCAAAGGATCTCCTTTTAAGGTCAAGAATAGATGAACACAGGAACTCCCAGAGATCTGCCTGCCTCTGCATCACAAATACTGAGATTAAAGGCTTGTGCCACCATGCCTGGCTGTGTATGTTTCTTATAAAAAACCAGCCAGGAGAAAAATGTTCCTAGAGTGTCTTCTGGTTCCTGGTGCTTTTACTCTATCCACTTACAAACCCAGGCATTGCTCTCTCTCTCTTTGGTAAGGATTTATAGATGGTTATTTCTAGAACTCTGAGTTTGGCGTGGGACTAAGTTACAAAATTTTGAAAAATATCTCTGGGGTAGTTGACTCCTATCTCCTGCAGAAAGCAGGAATTGTGTATGTCCAGAGCCTTGGATGGTATGGCATTCCATTATGGTGAGAGCAGGTGAAGGCTATATAGTTATTTCAATGGTAGTAGTAATGGTGTCACTGGTTCTGATTGTGATAGGTACTACAGGGATGGGAGGGGCCAGAGTACTCAATTTTCCTTGTATAAATCTCACACAGGTCTTCCCTAGAAGAAAGAAACCCCAGAAATGGAAGTGGGTTCTCAAATGTGTCTCAAATTGAGGATCTGTTTGAATTCTGAATAGTTCCTTGTTACAAAACTGAGGTTATAAGGGATTTCCAGGATGTACTAAAACACCTTATTCTCCATCCTTACGAAGGTTGGGTAAGAAGCGTGATGCAGTGCATACAGGCTGTCCACGGTAGAAGCGCAGGTCTTTATCACTCCCCATCGCCAGTCACCCACTCTCACACAGCATGATAGAATAAGATTACGAATATCCCTGCTGCCAGACATTTCCTTGGCAGAACCATGCCTTTGACTGGGAGCAGAGCGCAGTGAAGATTCACATACATTCTCAAAGGCTTAGCAACATTGCTGAGTGGCTCAGCAGAGCCTCAGATCTACTCTGACACACAGCAGCTGAGTCAGCCTGCTGTGGAGAGCTTAGAATGCTGAAATGTTCCCGGGAGAATTATCTCCTCTTGCAGTAATCAGTAACAGCATTGCCAACAGAAAAAAAGCTATAGCTATTTACACACATGCAAAACAGATTTTTTTTTTCTCTTTTAGCTCTGGACTTGGTGTGTTGCAGGGATAACTCAATGTACTTTGGATTCTTTGGAGTGATGAAGGAGTCATTTCTGATTAGCCTTATTGATAGGACAGCTGGACTTTGGGAAGGCTACAAGCAGTGGGGTGGTAAGTCCCTTCCCATTTAGTGCTCTCATTAAGACTGATTATTCTGAATTGAAAGGAGATTTACATCCAGATTACATAGTCAGTCTCAAGGAAACATGACACTGTGAATCTGTGACCCCAAGCTCAGAGAGAGACAGATTAGGAAAAAGATAAAGTGGTCACCACCATGAAAACAGATATCTGCCGTGGACAGAACATGTTCTTACCAAGTCCATATGATAGCACCAAGAGGCAGGGCCTTTTGTAGATGAGCCCACGGGGGTGAGGACCTTGTGGAAGAATCCTGCCCATTTAAAAGGAGGCATCACAACTCTGGTTTTTGTTTACTGTCTCTGCAATTATGAAGCAGTAGTCATGAGGTTCCTTGAGATGACAGTCATCCACAAGCCAGCACAATTACTCTTACCAAAATTCAAGCACCCACACAGTTGATCGTGGATTTCTACTGTCCAGAACTGTAGAGTAAATTAGTATCTGTTGAAAGCCCCAGTCTATGGTATTTTATTAAGGCAGCCTCAGATCACAACATACTTTAGTGCCTTTATTTTTAAATAAGTGGACTTATTTAACTTAAGTAGGTGGTTTACAGTGATTGGTATACTGAAGCAAGCATAGATACAATTTTTTTTAATACAAAACTGAAAATACCTATTTCTTTGTGTGTGTGTGTGTGTGTGTGTGTGTGTGTGTGTGTGTGTAACATTGAAACTCTTGTCTTCTCCCAGACAGCTCCCAAAAGTTACCTGGTCAACATTCCAAACTGCTTAAACTGCCCATTGCATTCTTCTGTGTCTCTATGAAGCAAACTCAAATGACAGGTCACTAGGTCCTCTATTGGATCTGTCACGATTGAATGATTTTGTTATAAGGTCAAATTTAGGAATACATAATATTCTTAATGTTTTAAACAGGCTTACTGTTTTAGGAGGTGGGGAAGGGTTGGGTAGTCACTGTCCCTATTTTCTTACCTGGCTGTTTCTGCCACTCATTACCAATGTCAGCAAGCCTTAGTGACTAGGCCACAAAAAATGTTTTAAAAAGAATGATGTCATTCAAAGACTGACATTTCGGATTTTATTACTAGAATACCTTGAAGAATTAGATGTGATTTGCATGGATATTTGCAAGTTGGATTATTAAAGGTTTTTTTGTACTCTCTTTCCTTCATCAGATTTTAACACTTTAATCCACAGATATAAAATTGTGGTTTAGCAATGGTGTGACTTCTCACGGCCTCACATGCTTTTGAATTGTTGACCAACTGAGAAAACTACCTGAGTAGAATCTTGAGTGATAAAAGGAAGGTGTCACACAAGAAGTGACAGGAGTTTCTATTTCTCTTTTCTTTCTTACTCAAGCCAAGTTGTTCCTCACTTCTTCTCAAATGACACTGGCTGGGTTTTATTGGCATGTCGTTTGTGGGCAGTTGTGATGACACCAGAGATACCTTTTGAGATTTCTCAGTTTTATTAGGATGAATTGTGGCCTCATTGTATTGGGAGACTTGCAAAGGAGTATGCCTAGACGATGATGAGGATTTTAGAAAGGCGTGCACATCTTAAGCGATATGCCAGCATCAAACATCATTAGAATGTAGATAGAAAAACACAAAGCATGAAATTCTAGACAGTGGTCCTTCCAAACCTCCTCCTCTAAGGTGAGAGAAATCTAAACAGAAGAAATATGACAATGAGTTCACATAGCAGGCTGTTTTATGCGCTTGTGTGTGTTATGTGTGAGTGCACACAGCAGCTGAAACAGAAGAATCACAAATGCTCCTACACTCACTCGCTGCTTGGTAGACACAGCTCACCCTGACTGTATCAGGAAGGTGTCTTATCTTTAGAGGCAGGCTCTTCCAAGTATATCACTCCTTGAAATCACCTGGGAAGCTTATCAATGGACACAAGGTTGGGTCCCACCTGGAGTGGGGTCTAATAACACATGTATCTAATGTGTTCCTATGTGCTCCTACTGGTGGTGTCCTGGGAACTGTCCTGTTAAGAATTCTGCTGTAGCTTTTCAGAGAATCTGGTTTCATTCCTTGATTCATCAACCGAATGAATCAAGACCTTGAGGTCAGTTCTTGCTCTCTAACTAGATGGCTATGGTGATTTCGGTCTATAATTTACTCTGTAACATCTATAATGATAGAAACCACAAAGGGTAGTTGAGCAATACTTTATCATTGCCAAATCGCCTTGATATGGATTACACACATGGGGCAACAGAAAAATCCTGATAGGTAAACCCTGTTATTCTTATTTTGCAGATGAGACATGTGCCTTCAAAGACTTTTTCCTTCTCCTGTAAAAGTAAATTCTGGATAGTAGGGACTTGAACTTGACCTCTAAGAATCCAAATTCTGTTCTTTCTCTATCAAATCACGTTTCCTTTCAATCTTTTCTCTTTGTGAAGAATTTTCCATTTTTCAGACTCCTTTCATATTCATTATCTCATTTGATCCCTCTGAGCGCCAGTGTGAGGCAGGCCGGCCACATGTTACTGTCTACGTTTTGCAGATAAAGCTATTATAAAAGATGATGAGAAAAGTGGCTACGGGCATTGAGATTGCTTTTCCTCATGCTGTAGACTAATTTCTCTTCCTGTAATATTTAGCAGCAAGTAGAACATTAGCAGACAATAGTCCCGATGACAAATACTGAGTAGCACAGGATCGCATCCCACCCCAAGCTTTCTTTTCCTCTTTCTCCAGTAGGCATGCATTTGGAAGGAAAGGAAGGAAAGATCCAGTTAGGATTATTACTGGTAGGAAAATGAGAGCCGGTTGTTAATTTCTACAGTTTAGACGCTAAGGAAACAGCTTTCTCTGAACTTGAAGAATCCTTTTCTCTAGCCCAGGGCTTTACAAAGATAAATATGCATTCAATCCACTTAGGGCTTTTCATGGACTGCAGCTTCAGATCAAGATCAAGATGGTCTGTTCTGAGACTCAAAATGAAGGTATTTTCTCCACCCCACCACAGTACAGTACAGTTCGACGGAGTGGCAGTACTTGTATCTTTAGTGACAGAGGAAACAGTCCTTTCTCGGGCATAAAAACCCATGGAGAAATGTCACAGTGCCAAAAGGGAGGAACTGTCCTGCATTTTAAAGGTCTATCTGGTACAGTGCAGCAAGTCCATAGTGTGGGAAAACTGCCTTTACAGCTCAGCTTTAAGCTGGTAACAACAGACAGCCTGACGTATCTCATAGTAAGCCCTTCACTTATTCACCTTACAGATATTAGTTGAGCATACTTATTATTGCGGTTGATCCCGATATCATAATGGGAAGTGAAGACATGAAAATGTGTGCTTTCATGAGGGACACAGAAAGTGAAAAGATAAACAAATGCTCAAGACAATTACTGAGCGAAATAATTGCTGGGAAGCAAAACAACAATCAACTGAAGACAAAAGAGTGATAAATAATATCAAAAGGTAAGGCACGAAGTGAGTAGTTCGGTACACTTTCTCCAGCCAGTAGTGGAATGATGCAAGTCAGATCAGCACATGTCCACACACGCGGGTGACTCAAGGTGAGAATACAGATGGAACACAGGCAGAAAACTTTCATGGCGTTCTCAAAATCGTTTCAACAAGAAACGAACGAAACAGTTAGTGTGAGTGGTTTTGTAATTCTGCTGATCATTTACAGATTACTTTGTGTCCATGTGTTCTTTAGTTATTTGTCTCTATCACATAGTGTTGAGAATAGATACACGGGTAACAGATAGCTTGCAGGCTTTTCAAGATCTTTTAAATAGGGGGGGGGGGATGGAATGGCGAGCAGGGAAAGGTTCTTGCTACTAAGAATGGTGACCCGGGTTTGAACTCCAAAACTCTGGTGGAAAGAGATTAACAACCTTGATAAGCTCTCCTCTGACTTCTACATGCACACCATGGCATGTGCACGCATGCACACACACACACACACACACACACACACACACACACAGAGAGAGAGAGAGAGAGAGAGAGAGAGAGAGAGAGAGAGAGAGAGAGATTCTGAGGTACAAGAATTGGCTGGAAAGGGCTTTAACACTTTGCTAAGAAGTTTGAGCTTTATTCCAAAGGTCCTAGGATATTAAGAACCAAGCAGGAATATTAGCTTGACCATGTAATATTGAGAAATAGTAGTAAGGAGTCCAATCAGAAAACTAATAAAGGCAGGTCTGAGAAATTATTGCTTGGACTATACTGTGACAGTGATGGGGGAAAGATGAAAGGATTCAGTTACTAATGAAAATAATCAAAACATTATGCAAAATGAATCCTGGCTGTGGCAAAAGAAGAAAAAGGAGTTAGGATCACTCTCATCTTTGTAGTTTAGATATTGTTTACCTCATCATGCACACTTTAAGAAATTACACTATTCATAGTATTTGGGGAGGCATCGTCATGGAAATCAGAAAACTCCTTGTGGGAATCTGTTCTCCTCCATCATGTGGATCACACAGATGATTTGAGGTCATCAGGCTTGAGAGCACACCTTTACCTGTTAGACCTTCTTACCATCCCTGTGACTATCTCTGACCACTAATCCTCTGGCCCTTCTGCTTCTGAATTCTGTAGGTTTGTGCTTGATTCCTGGGCACTGAGATGTATATACAATTTTTTTTTAAAAAAAAATAGGATCTGTTGTGGTAGTTTGTATGCCAATGGCCCTATAATCTTATAGCAAGTGGTGCTTTTAGAAGGTGTGGCTGTGTTGGAGTGGGTATGGCCTTGGAGTGAGTGTGTCACTGTCAAGGTAGACTTTGAAGTTTCCAATGCTCAGGATACTGCTGAGTGTCCCAATCAACTTCCGGTTGCCTATTAAGATGTAAGGACCCCAGCACCATGTCTGCCTGTATGCCATGCTCCCCAGCATGAGACAATGGACTGAGCCTCTGAAACAGTATGCAAACCATTCTCAATTAAACATCTTTCTTTATAAGAGTTACTGGTGTCATGGTGTCTCCACAGCAATAAAAACCCTAACTATCTAACGTTCATCTTTTTCATGAATATGCCTCTGTGTGTATGTGTATCTATGTATGTGTTGTGACTGACCATGTATGCCATTATGTAATGCAACACAATATATGCATGGACTGGCTTTTTTGGATCCTGTTCTCTTTGGATGCATACCTTCCTACTCCTGGATATAGGGGGTAGGGCCTTGGACTTCCCACAGGTCAGTGTGCTTTGCCCTCTCTTAGGACTGGAGGGGGTGGAGGGCAGGGTGTTTGGGGAAACAGGAGAGAAGTGGCAGGAGGGGAGGAAGTGGGAATTTTGATTGGTATTATTTATAAAGTAATAAAAAGAAAAAATAAAATATAAAAGTAAAAATTATATATATAATATATATATATAATATAATATTATATTATATTATATTATATATGTAGTATTACATGATGGCATATTTTACAAGTAAGGGCCTAAAAATTTATGATACGATTTTTCTTGTTTTTTCTTGGATTTTAAGAGACAGAAGCAGAATATTAAAAAGCAATATTGCACTGAGTGTCTTCAAATCGAGGAATTTAAGCATGAAAAGTAGCATGACCAGACACTATTAACATCATGTTTCACATGAAGACCTTCATCTAAATTCCTGCAGGTATTTTTATGCCAGGCCCTAGGATGTGCCATGGTGTAAGCCTAAGATACTCTTTCTTCCTCTGTTTTCTCAGACAGGTACTATTAATTTGTGAATCTCAGCATAATATTCCCTCAGGGGAGCTTTGCTGGCTCGGCAGATTTTACTATATGGCCCTGTTTTATGGTCTTATTGAATGCCATAATTTTCTTTTATAATGTATGAATCTAATTAAAGGGTTATTCATGCAATTATTAGTTTAATGCTCTGCTCTCTTGTTGAACTATAAGCTCCATTTGTTCAGGGACTGTGTCCATCCATGTCTTTTCTCAAAGTAAGCACTCTAGAAATACCTCTGACCAAATGAACAATTTGTAAGAGCAAGATGAATCTGAACACAGTTCTGCATTAATGGATGATAAATTTGAAAACAATATTCCAGTTAGAAACTGAAAAAAACTAATTTTTTAATTTTTCTCTTTTAAAGGAAATAATAATTATAAAAAATACAAGGCATAAAGGAAAGCAATTCACAGCTCTATTTTGCCTTACTAGTGAAGAGTTAGCAGCCTTTCATGAGAAAGTTGATAGATTTAACTCCTCTACAGCCCTGTTACCAATGTCCACTCAGTGGACTTTTGTGGAGAACCATAGGACAACAGTACAGAGAAATAATTTCATAAAATGTAAACTACAGACCACAAATATTCTCTGTGCTAAATATGAGGTCAAACTAACTAACAAAATATCTTAAAAGGTCAGACAATGGCCATTAGGAGCAACTTCTGGAGTCTGACTTAATAACTCGAGTTTAACAACCTATGTTTTTTTCCAAACCCATGTAGCCAGGCGTTTCTTAAGTAGGATTTCTATTCTCTTGGTTGGTGCCAAACTTTGCTTCTAGCTTGTCAGGAAAATTGCACAGTACCTCCTGCGCTGGTCTCAGCCTCAGGGGTGAAATCCTCAGCACAGGGTTTGGAATTTTCCAGCGAGATAAAGGTTCTGAGTTTGTGCAAACCTTTATTGAAGCAAAATGCACACAAATGCTCCGTGTGCACCTGCGCACTCTTGACACCACATGAGGCACTGCTGAGAGGAAGGGCTCCCCACGACGGCCAGGAGACAGATTCAGAAGTGATGTCATATGATGATGGAAGCAGCATTGCTCAAGAAGGAAGATCAAACATGCCATAGCAAATACATGCAAACACATGGTGCAGTAAACCTTCGGGAACCACAGGGCTGTGAAAGACTGACTTAACTAAGGCAGAAAAAAAAATAGGTCATATGCAATACTCACATATGTGACGTTCATTTTGACAATAAAAATAACTAAAAGTGAGAACAATTTAAGAAATCAGAACTGCAAGTCCAAGTGAGGCATTTCGACTTTGAATATACAGAAAGTTTATGATACTTCTTTTAAAAAGTTTGCAGTATTCTTGTGTGGGGGGGGGGGACCCTCAAGGGTCAAAAGAAGGAGAAATAATAACGGAATTAAGATAATATTCTTTTAAAAAAATGATACCATTCAATTTTTTTCTCCCTTGCTCCCTTTTCATGGCATCAAATGACCCGTCATCAGACATTTGTGATATCCTGCATGGCATCCTCCCTCTTTAGGTCTCGGCGTCCACCATGGGGTCTAGCTAATTACAGCTACATTTCCTCTGGAAGGTGCTCACACAGTATACTGTGAAAAGCCCAATTAATAATTGAACAAAGCTATCTGAATTTTCACCATCACGTGACAATGATTTGTATGCAGTTTCGCCGTATACAGGGAGCAAGTAGAGCAAATATCTTTCTTCAGTATCTCCAAGAAAGGTGGCAATGGATTGGCTTAAAACATCACCCTTTTCCAAAGTCTCAAAGAAACACACACACACACACACACACACACACACACACACACACTTACATGACCTAATTTGTTTTATAAAAGAGTAGATGAATCAAGTTCTCACACCTGTCACTAGGAAGATGGCTCTGGTCAAGTTATTGTTTGGTTATTATTTGGTTATTAATTTGCCTATGTGAGAGATGAAAGAATAAGCTTGGGAAGTGATGTCCATTGTAAGGGGAAGAGTGGCCTGATGTGAAGTATGCAAAAACATCAAAGAAGTTGTTTTGAGTGTATCAGCATGCGATTTGGTCCCTAGAGAAAGCTGGCATAGACAACTAGAGATAAACAAAGGAACCTGGCACAGGATATATACACATCCTATGGACCATGTGTGAGTTTAATAAATATTTATGTCTCTGGCTATGGTCTTAAGTAGAGGTGTATACATTTTAATCTAAGAGGCAAAATTAACATATTTCAGACTTTGTGAGCTAAGTGCTTTTGTTGTTGTTACCAAAGTATGCGATTTTTAATCAAAGGCAGTCATGGATCAAATGCAAAGAATTCAGCATGACTCTGTCTCTAATAAAACTTGATGTATCTCTTCTCAAGTTTGAAGTTTAAACATTTGTTCTGTATTTAAAATTCAGAATTCTCTTGATTATTTGTGTCCATTCAGAAAGTTTTTTTTTTTTTTTAGAACTCTGGCTTACAGGAAGATAAAATCTGGCCCACAGGTTACAATGTGCTGACCCCTGTAATTGAGGATTGAGAATCATTGTGAGTTCATTAAGTTTTTGTAGTTGCTTTTGAAGTCTCTATTGTTCTGGGAATACATGAAAATATTGTCTTTATTTTCTATGTAAGATGTCACTGGTCCTCTGCTTTTCGTTTTTCTTGAATCACCACAGAAACCGTGCTATTCAGAGTTCAAGACATGTTTATAATCACGCAGAAGTTTACTTGGTTTAGCCATATAGACCTGAGAATGCTAACAAACTAGTAAAGATTATAAAGATTTGGTTCTGTCCAAGAATTTTTCTAAATTTGAGGACTAAAATGGAGTATTTGGAGGCTATAGGGAATAATTTTATTTTCCCCTGACAGTTCTATTTACTGCTCAAAACTGGACCAGAAGAAAGTCTTCCTAATAATATGGCTCCTTATTGGTCATATCAGGAATACAAATTCCTTTCTTAAATCCTACATTTTTCATTTTGTAATATGCCACCTTTCCCTTGAAGGACATTAAAAGATTAATAAAATATTTGTATAAATTTAAATTTAATTGCAAAATGTGAGTCAAATTAAAAATAATGATATGAAAACAGGAGTGTGGTTTGTGTATGAACTTAAGGCCATAAACACCTAATCGGATTGTTTAAAATCAATTTTATTTATCTGTAATTTATATATAATAATTTATGTTCTGAACATATTGGCTATAAATTGTGCAGTAAGTCTACCAACAGTAAATACAATGAAGGATCATGATAATTTATATAAGATCATCTCTGGGTTTATTTGCAAGAAACAAGCCATTGCTTTGGAAAAGACAAGTAGGAAAAATATTTTATTGAAAATAAAGAGGGAAGTTCCTGAACGAAGCTTCTTAAAGTAAAACTATGGAAAGATTTAAATACAGTGTCAATAACATTATAGTAAATACAATGGTTTTAGATGTTGTCTTTCTCAAAATATTTAAATACAGGACAATATATTAATATTAAATCACCAGTAGGCAAAACAGCACTATTAGCCTTGGAACCTGGTAGGTAGAGTAGGTTTGGATCTAATGTGAGGCTCCCAGGAAAAAAGTACTCTGAAGAAATAACCTATTTCTAGACAAAGATGTTTGATGCCTAAAAGACCATGCTTCAAATGATTGTCTACGTGTTCTTGCCATGTGAGGTACCAAATGAGTACCTGTAATTAAATGAGCTTGATATTGAGTTCTCTAAATAAGTACCTCGTGTGATGTTCTTTATATTATTAGATGATAGGATGTATACATAGATAAACGTGGGTTTTGAGTAACCATTTCTTAAGAGAATATAGATCTCTAATAAAAAAAAATATTTGCCTAAATAGAAGATTTACTAAGTTGACCTAAACTTTCCCTGGAAATAAATTTGGACTACGATGCTAAATGGAGGTCCCTAATTATCTTACCACAAAAAAGAAAAAAATATTTAGATATTATTCTGGTCTTAGGATAGGTATCGTTGTATACCTAATCTTATGTTTTGTATTGGTATTCATTCCAAAACCAGTAAGCGTGGAAATTAACCATCTAAATACTTTTATAGAGAAATTATAAGAAACTATCAGTCATAAACCAGTTAAAGACTGAGACTCTTTACTAACTTCCGAAGAAAAATCTATCTATAATTGATTCATAATTGACTTGGTAGACCTGCTTTTTGGCATAATCAAATAGCAAGTACTATTAGAAATAGATGGCAAAAATATAATTTTGCATATAAAAACATAATTTGAATAGGAGGAGAAAATGCAATTGATTAATCCAGAATCATCTGGCAAAAATGCTTAAATATGTTCACAACTACAATAGCCTTGGTACATACTTAAGATGAGGGTGGTGTAAAGGGGAAGGGTACAGAAGACTTGCTTGCGAACTCATGTTATTAATTGAACTGAATTGGTGTCATTAGCTGGACTCACTATTCCCAATGCCTGTTTCATGTCTGGTAACCATCGCAGAGGTAGGTAACAGTACAGGTCTTTAGGAAATCAGAGTGATTTTGTTCCTAATTTCTTCATGAAGGAGGAAACTATGATTGAAATGACTTTAGAGAGTAATATAAAATAATTTATATAAAGCAATGAACCACTATAATACAATATATTTAAATATATGCTTTATTTTTACAGCTTATATTTAAATATGTTTTAGTGGAAATATAATTTTATCACTTTCCCTTCTTCCATCCATTCCTTCATCCCCTCCCATCCCCTCCTGACTTCAAGTTGATAGCCTCTTTTTCTTTGATTATTCTTGCTGCATATTATATGTGTGTGTGTGTGTGTGTGTGCACGCGCCCATGTGTGTGTGCATCTGCATTATTAACATTATTATAGTTGTTCCCTTGAGAGTTAATCTATTTTGAGTAACAAGTTTATGTATCAATATTTATATATCAATTAGATGATAGAAAGGTGATACATATAAATACAAATATTACTAAGTTACTTAAAGAGATTAACACATTAGCAAAAATTATTGGACCCATAAACAATATCTATGCTGCAGCTTTCTGAGTTTTAATAAAAAGATGTATCTTTGCCCTTTTGATGCAATCGAATCTTAGATATTAAGTGGCACCTTAGAATCTAGCCAGTTGCTTACCGGTTGGTGTAAGGTGTCTCCAGGTGATAACAGGTTCAGGGCGTCCATTGGCCATGCAGACCAGGGTTACATTGCTGCCCTCATTCACAGTGACATCCGAGGAGATGTTGGAGATCTTTGGTGGAACTATAGACAGAAGGAAATGGGATGAATAGTCATGGCAGGAAGAACAAACTGTAGCAGTGATCTATAAAAGTGAAGTTGATACATTTCAGACTTTATAACTAAATTTGAAATTTCACACCATGTAGCCAGGATACTTTTAATTCCCACACCAGCTATTTCTTCTCCAAATCTCTCCAGAGTTCCTTAAAGGTGAAAATGCCTCCCACTCTGGCCATCTGAGTGCTGTAGGAAGTACCTAAGATATGTATAATGAAAACGTGCTAGCACTTTCCTAGTAATGACATGTCTTAACCAAATATTAGAAGGTAATCACATTATGAACATTTTTGAAATAAATTTCCATACCACCATCACTTGAATTTTGCATTTTATATATAACAAAGAATATAATACAGCCTCCAAATGCAAAGGAAAGAATAATCAATATTTATTGTTAGGCTATAGCATTGTTTTAGTAAGATGTGGTATCCACATATAAAATTCATAAAATAATCAATGAAATGGGAAGTTTCTACATATTATTTTCTGCATATGCTATATGTTAAATATACATAATAGGTTAGATTATACAAATTGAATCAATGGTTACTGTGTTAAGTAAATAGACATTATAAACATACTATAGCATTATTTTTAATATTGCCATTAATACTACTACTACCATTTGAATAATAAGCTAACTTTAATTAAATGTGCATTATATATATTTTGATGCATAAGGCGCTTAAGAAATATTATTTCAATCACTTCATATAAGACAGGGTATTCTATGAAGATGTTATCTATAGGTAAGAAACCGAGGCACAGATGAGAATAAGTGAAACCAGAAAAAGGCATTTGAATCCCAGCAGGGTCCACTCTTAAACACTTCTTGAACAGAATTTCATCTTCACAATCCAGTCAACCAGATGGTGGAAAATGACAGAAATTACTTTTGGTGATGTGAAAAACGAGTCCCCAAGGGCAAGCAGTACTGCGCCCGGCTTCCTTCATTAGTGTTCAGGGTGGTAACAGTAGATCCCACTCTGGTCTGCTTCATTGGGGAGTGTGGCAAGTGAATTACTCACAGATTTCATCACTGAGGCTACACACTGATTACAAATAGCCAGGCTGAGGGGTGACTGTGACTCTCCCTTTTTCTTCTTCTTCTTCTTTTTTTTTTTTTTTTAAACACGGCTACCTCTTTGGTAGCTGTAAAAGTCTATTTCTAAGGGAGGAGGACAAGCAAACGTGAAGGAGCTCAATAATGAAAGAGTCTTGCTCCTGGTCACTTGTCCTACCCATTACACACAGCTCAGGTGCTCCTGCCCAGCAGGGATATTTTCTGCTTAAAGAAACAACTACATGACCGCCTTGAGGAGACATGAATGGTACTTAGGGAGCGTCTCTGAGTGTCAGGAGAAGGAAGCTGATGGAGGGCCTTTATGACCTTAGTGTGCTTCTGACAATGACATGTTATAGGACCTCTGGAGAGAAAGGGCTGACTTGGAATCAAACCCACTGGTGGCAGACTACAGATGATTCCCGTCTTCAGCAGTCTCTCTTGACATTCTAGTCCTCCTTCCGCTTCCGAGGCTAAGGGCTATTTTCCTGGATTCACACAGTGACTTGAGATAGGTTCTCCCAGACATTTAGGGTAAGAACATAGAAGATCATACATGATTTATGAAGAAAAACATGAGGAGCAGAAAAGAATAGTGGCTGGACTCACAATTCAGAGTTTACATCAAAATTTAGAGTGGGGTTTACATCTCAGAGTTCCCAAATGCTTTATTTTTCTTTTGTTTAATATGCATAGTCTTTAATTTTCATCTATGGAAGCCAGTGTTCTGAATGCCACCAAATAAGATAGAAAGAAAGAAAGGAAGGAAAGAAAGAAAGAAAGAAAGGAAGGAAGGAAGAAAGGAAGGAAGAAAGAAAGGAAGAAAGAAAGAAATGATAGTATACAAATGAGCACAATGTAACTTTTCTAAGCACCTCCTCTGCTATCCCAAGCTTGTATCAGGAAGCTCTGGAACAGTTAACAAACCCCAACTAAACTTCGTTCTAGTTACATCTAAATTGCAACAGGATGTTGCAGTGGGGAATCCAATCTGTTATATGAAGGCAATAAACTTAAAGAAACAGAAAGTCGATCATTAAGAGTGCTGCTGCCAGATAACATGTGAAGCTATATTAAGGACTTTGCACTCACTTGCCATGTGCTTAAGTCTCTCGGACAAATATATGTAAAGCTAAAGAGTACATTTAGAGTCATTGCAATAATGTTCTCTTTAGCAAATCACACTGACTCTCGTCATTAAGATGAGTCAACTCAGGTCTGGGGTGCCAAGGGATTAGGATGCCTCAAGATTTGTATTGAACAGTGAGAAATGGATCACATTGTATTTTTGCACTCTGCCTGAATTTAGGTCACTTCCAGTGAGCCTCATTATTGATTTTCCTATTTTATATCAGGGCCATCTCGAAAGAATGTACATGTTATATAAGATTTTATTCTCCAAAGAAATTACTTTTGATAACTTTCAAACTCAGTATCTAAAATTTCTTCAGGAAACTGTTTGATGCTGCATCATCATCCCCACCATTACCGCATCATCCTTAAACATAACGTTCATTCTTGCATGAGACAAACCTCTTCAGAGAGGCTCTTTGAAGCCCATGTTGTTTCTTTCGAGGTCTACTGGCAACTTTTATTGTAATGCTCCTTTCCCCCCTGAAATACCTAATTTGTTGTTCTTAACTTCTTTCTTCCAGAACTTTCTATTTTTGCTTTCCAGGACACCAAACTAAATTGACTTTCCTCCCACATTTTTGGTCATATTAATGTTGGTGCTCATCTTATCTTGTTTATTAAAAACCTGTATTTAAGGGTTTAGCTGGTTTTCTGTTTTCCTGTCAGTTTTCCCATTCAAGTTCTCTTATTCAGTTAGTAGCTTCATAAGTAAAAGTCATATCATTGATGACTTTATATCATTATGTTCAGCCTAGAAGTCTCCTAATCTTTTTATACCCACACTTCTGACTATCTATATCTCCATTGCATGCCCCACAGATATGTTATAGTTCCATTTACTTTCTCACGAAACACTTGTGTTTTATTATTTTCTTAGTTAATGTTGTCATTATGCAAAAAAATTCCTTTGACTTTTTTGTCTGGGCAGTAATATTAGCATAAGATAGATAACTAGACCCTCCCCACAAACCAAACCAAACAAACAAGCAAACAAATCAAAAGAACAACAAAAAGTCACCTCAATTCATCTCTTTTGACACTCCCTTTCTTTCATTATCCTGATATAGACTTGAGCCCATATTTTAAATATTTCTACAGTTTATTCAGTACTTCCTCTCCTTACTCCACTCTGCCTTGTTCCAAACATCAACATTTACTTTCTTCTCTTTCTTCTTCAACCTTTTCCATCCTTTTTTTGGGGGGGGGGGAAGAGGGGTTGAATTATCGGGAATGAATTATTTCTGGCTCTATGCCTCTACTCTTCTCCCCATGCTTCTATCAAACACACTCCACACTACAGCAAAAATTCTGTAAGTTATAAGTGAGTATAATATCCCTTGATTAATATTGCTTTCAAGATTATATCCCAGTATCTTACCATGTTTCAGAGCTGCGCTCATTCTGACTGCTTATAGCTAATATCTACAGCTACGTTTCCTTCTTCCTTTGCACTGCATCTTCCAAAGTAGATGTCAAAGGAAACAAGTTGTGGGTCCTGGAATATTTATCCTTTATACCCACATATCCATCATCTTGTATTTCTGCACAGAGTGATCTTGTTTGAGGTTTTTGTGAAGATATTCCATCTCCTACTTGGTTTTCAGCTAGAGAGCCTGTCTTCTGACTTCTACTCTGGTAGATTTTGAGGTCATCCTCCACCTCCATTGATTCCCTCCCGAGTCTGTAAAGTCCTGTTGGGAGAAGGGCCAGCTTTTATGCTGTCACAGATTCAGTTAGAATCACAACATTGCTTCTCCAACAGACCTCTGAGTCACAACATTTAAATGATTTTCCCGGTAACTTCATTCAATTTTAAGAGACAGGTTTTCTTAACCATTGAATCCTGGTGCTTGAAATATGGGAGGTGCTCAACCAGTGTTTGGAAAAACAAAAGCAAGAACTTCAGTTTTATACCTATTCTTCTGACTTAAACACATCTCACGGACCACCCCCCACAAAGACCAAGCATCTATTTTGCTCATAAAAATGTGGCTTTCAGCAGTATTTCTCTAACTACTCTGTCATCTATTTCGTTACTAACTTTTTTTGGCTGTTAGTTTTCATATTTAGGATGGTTGTTTTGATGTTGAAATGGATCTCATCATAAAGTGGCTCCCTTAACTAAGAATTGTGGTTCCGTGCTCCCCTGTCCAACCTTCCTTTATCCCAATCCTCCTGTTTCCCCAAGGCCCCCCCTCCTCCCTTCTAACTTTTCTCTCCCCATCTCCCCTTACCCCATCCCACCCCGCCCCCAAGATCCCAATTTTCTCCCTGGCAATTTTGTCTACTTCCCTTAGCCAAGAGGATAACTATATGTTTTTCCTTTGGTTCACCTCTTACATAGCTTCTTTAGGTTCACCTATTGTAGACTCCGTGACCGTTATTTATGGCTAGAAACCAATTATGAGTGAGTACATCCCATGTTCATCTTTTTGGGACTGGGATACCTCACTCAGGATAGTGTTTTCAATTTCCATCCATTTGCATGCAAAATTCAAGAAGTCATTGTTTTTTACCGCAGCATAGTACTCTAATGTGTATATATTCCATACTTTCTTCATCCATTCTTCCATTGAAGGGAATCTAGGTTGTTTCCAGGTTCTGGCTATTACAAATAATACTGCTATGAACATACTTGAACAAATGCTTTTGTCATATGATAGGACATCTCTTGGGTATATTCCCAGGAGTGGTATTGCTGGGTCCAGGGGTAGGTTGATCCCGAATTTCCTGAGAAACCGAAACACTGATTTCCACAGTGGTTGCACTAGATTGCATTCCCACCACTTTAGGGTTGGCAAGAGACCTGACCCTAGAGGGGCTCCCAGGTGCCCAAACCGAGGTCCCCAGTTAGTTCCTTGGGCAGCTGAGGACAGGGAACCTGAAATGACCCTATCCTATAGCCATACTGACGAATATCTTGCATATCATCATAGAAGCTTCTTCTGGTGATGGATGGAGATAGAGACAGAGACCCGCACTGGAGCACTGGAATGAGCTCCCAAGGTCCCAATGAGGAGCAGAAGGAGGGAGAACGTGAGCAAAGAAGTCGGGACCACGAGGGGTGCACCCACCCACTGAGACAGTGGAGTGGAACTATTGGGAGCCCACCAAGGCCAGCAGGACTGTGACTGAAAAAGCATGGGATAAAACTGGACTCTCTGAACAATGAGGGCTGATGAGACGCAAAGGACAATGGCACGGGGTTTTGATCCTGCTTAATGTGCTGGCTTTGTGGGAGCCTAGCCAGTTTGAATGTTCACCTTCCTAGATATGGATGGAGGGGGGAGGACCTAGGACTTACCACAGGGCAGAAAACCCTGACTGCTCTTTGGACTGGAGAGGGAGGGGGAAAGGAGTGGGGGAGAAGGGTGGGAGGAGGGGGAGGGAAATGGGAGGCTGGGAGGAGGTGGAAACTTGTGTTGTTTTTTTTTTCTCAATAAAAAAAAAAAGAAAAGAAATGGATCTCACCATCTCCTCTTTCTAATGCTCCCAGTGCTGGTTTTACAGTGTGTACCCCATGCTAGGCTGACATCTTTGACTCTTCATGAATAAAACCAATCAATTCGTGATGGCATATCAGTGTGTATTTTCTGAACATAGAGAGCAGGAAAACTTGGTGTCTGATTTCCTCGGTTACAGATTTTCTGAGTCTCACTTCTTCTGTACATATCTTTCCTGTTTTTCTTTGGTTCTTTTCCTGGGAGAAATCATATCTGTATATGAATCTCTGTATGAGGGACATGATTTTCTAATCAGATGGTCTACTTGTTTATTCCTAGATTTCTGCATCAACAATGAAATTTAAATTTAGAATATAACCAGTAACATCAAGGTGGCAATTCAGAGGCTTCCATGTATTTCCTCCTAAAATCTTTATAAAAATTCTGTAAAGTAAAATACATGTCATATTATTATTGCTGCTTCACATATGTCAGCACAGAAGATGAAATAGGTTTAAAAAATCACATAACCACTGAAAACAAACTAATAATAATATTTTCTATATTTTTTAAAATGATTCTTCCTTTAGGCCATATTTATATTTGTAAAAGTGAAGAAAAATTGTGTCTTTGTATGTTTTAATCCTCAGTAGGTATGAATACCTAGGAAGTACAGTTTAACATGATAAACTAGCAAATATAAATTAATTTTCAAAGTCACTGGAACATTGATTTATGCTCAACTCATAAACTCATTCTCCAATCTGAATGGTTTGTTTGCTTTGGGGGCCATAAGATAGCAGTCATCTTTCATGAGATATTAGTGAGATTTATTATCTTTTCCAACATGCAACTCCTTCATCCATTTGTTTAAAGTTTTCAACAAAATTCAGTGTTAGTGATATCCCAAATTTGTCTGCATCACTTTGTTTTCTTAGTGACTAATGGGAGCTACTTACGCTGAAAAGAACTGACCTTTTGGTGTCTTGGTGTGATTTACCCCAATTTATTGTCTGACTCTAAATTTTGTTTGCCATTTTTTTTGTAGAAGTTTAATGTTCCTCAACTTTATATGTATACATTTTTCTTTTATTGTCTCCTTTATTTGTGTGTGTGTATGTATGCACATGCACAATATTTTTTTCAAAAGTAAAATCAACTAAATACTTCTCAGTAATTTCAATTATTTATTCTTATAGTGAAATCCTCAAAACATCTAAAAATTATGTATGGTATGAGAATAATAAAAATTTCCCCATCCCTTAAGTTTCAGCTAATTGCCTCAATACCATTAGGTGAGTGCTGCAAAATGCAAAAACTCTCTTGGTTTTCAGAATTCTCTCACAAAGTGCAGTTAAATTAGCTAGACTAGTTTTTCTGGAAAATATGTTAAATATAAACCTTACTCACCAAAGCAAGTAATTTTATTAAAACATTTTAAAGCATGTGTAGTAATAAGAGCGGCGGGGCTGCGTCCCCAGCACCCCAGCCGCCCGCACGGCTAGCTTTACCCGAAATAACAACACACAAACTGTATTCATTTAAGCACTGCTTGGCCCTTTAGCTCTAGCCCTTACTGGCTAATTCTGACATCCCAATTAACCCATCTCTAATAATCTGTGAGCACCGGTCTTACAGGGAAGATTCTAGGTCCATCCTGGGTTGGAGCTGAATCGCATCTGCCCGGGAGAGCGGAGCATGGCGTCTCTCTGAGGCGTCTGCTTCCGAGAGGAGAGCTGTGGCATCTGAGCTCACTTCCTCTTCCTCCCAGCGTTCTGTTCTGTTTACTCCTCCCACCTATCTTCTAACCAATGAGGGCCAAGAAGTTTCTTTTTATTTAACCAATGACCTTCCTCCATCAAGCATGTCATTAATTTTTTATGTGTCTCATAATTATGAGATCCCTTAATATACTTCATTATTATGAGATAATTTAAAAATAAGAATTATTTCCACTGATAACATTCTTTTACTGGATAGATGAATGGATGATAGATAGATGATAGATAGATAGATAGATAGATAGATACATGACAGATAGATACTTAAAAGCTGTGTTAAAGTGATGTGCATTTTTACAATTCACTACAAAGTTAATTTGTTTTAAATAATGCTAATATTTAGGTAAGCTTGCATGCACGTGTTCCTTTAGCTGTGCAATGAACCAGAATCTAATAAGATTATCACATAATCAGTCTATGTCTGGCAGTCTGGCACTAGGTTTTTTCTGAAACTCCTCTTCTGCATTTTCCCTACCTCCATGGACTGTCAACTGCTGTGGGTCCAGAGCTGACATATTTTGTGCAGTTAAGAATTTCATTCCATTTCCTTTTTTTTTTTTATTTTTGAGACAGGGATTCTCCTTAGCTTTTTGGTTCCTGTTCTGGAACTAGCTGTTGTAGATCAGGCTGGCCTCGAACTTACAGGGATCCGCCTGCCTCTGCCTCCCGAGTGCTGGGATTAAAGGCGTGCGCCACCATCGCCGGGCTCCATTTCCTTTTTTATGTTTTATTTATTTTTTAATGTCGGAGATGAACTTGGTGCTGAGGTTTGGGAACCCAGACACTTGGTAATCTAAGGCAGGAGAACCAAGAAAGGCCTGCTCTGTCTTCAGTGTTCAAAGCCACCATGGATAGCTTAGCAAAACCCTGTCTCTAAACAAGAAGAAGGCTGGAGTACAGCCCAGTACTAGACATCTGTTCTCCATGGGCAAGACTGGAAGAGAACCCAGAACCTTTTTCTTCTATAAGACACATTGGTTTTTCTCTGGGGAGACCACTGCCTACATAAGCTGTTGTTGACTTAGGAATCTCAGTCAGTTGACCCATTTTCCCTTGGTTGAGCAGTGGATGCATGGCCTCCGAGACATTCAGATTTGTCTGCCTTGAAACATGGTTCTTATTAGAAATGACTTCGGAGAGATTATAACTGGTTCAAGCTATTAATAATCTGCTAATTCTAATCTGTTCCTCTGTGTATCCTTGTCTTTTCCATATCCAAGTCTTCCTATAGTAGGTAACACACATTTGTCCAACTGTGGACTATGTCTTTGCTTTTTCCCCTAGGATAGCACTATCTAGCTCATAAGCAGAGTTGTGAGAGTTGCCAGCAAACCAAGACTCACTTGCACTTCTAGCTTTGCTGCTGCGTAAGAAAATGCTCAGCTCAGCCTCTTGGATACCAAGAGAAAGAGGGACAGCTGAAAGAACTGCAAAAAAGGGGCAGGGGTACTAATTAAACATGCTTTTCAGATAAGAAATAAATACCCCTTAAAAATGTAATTGCACTTTTAATACTGCATGAGACATAATTATACTAAATATATTTCTTGTTTACTTCAATTTAATGGGTTATCCTCTATTTTATTTTATCCACTAAATCTGGTAAGGCAAGGAGTCTTGTGGTAGTTTGAATGAAAATGGTCCCCAAATTCATAGGGAGTGGCATTTTTGGAAATATAGCCTTGTTGGAGTAGGTGTGGCTTTGTTGGAAGAAGTAGGTCCTTGGGGATGGGTTTTCAGGTCTCAGAGCTCAAGTCAGGCCCAGTGGCTTACTCTCTCTTCCCACTGCCTGTTGATCCAGATGTAGAACTCTCAGCTGCTTCTGCAACATCATGTCTGCCTGCACACTGCCATGCTTGTAACAAACCTCTGAAACTGTAAGCCAGCCCCAATTAAATGTTTTCTTTATCAAGAGTTGCCATGGTCATGGCATCTTTCACAGCAATAGAAACTCTAACTACGACAAGCCTCGTAGTAGAATCCAGCCTAGATGAACTGAATAGCACATGCATGAGAAATAAGGGTAACTCTTGTCTCATGCTTCTAAATGTTGCAGTTATTTGCAGAAACAGTTAAGACACACTACAAAAGGTCCACCACAGTAAGCATGCTAGTTTTCACTAGTCCCTGGCAATTCTGGATCCCTAGAGATGATTCACCTTTGCTTTCCAAGACTTTTGGTCTTTTATTTGAGTCGACGAGTTAACATCCGTATTCTCCCTGTTAATCACCCTCTTCTTACATCAAATTACCTACTCAGTTTCCATTGGTCACAAGGGGAAAGTTTCAACAGTGACCTTTCTATAGTACTGATTCTTGTCTGTCAGTAAATGTTGCTTTAAAATAACCGCAGGCCTGTGAAACCATCTAATGTATCTGTGAATGGTCCGATTCCCCACCCCTGTACCCTCACACTGCATGGTGCCTATGGATACCACATATGACAATGAACCAAGGTAAAACAATCAGTCCCAGCGTAAAACTGGTCAACTGGCCCATTTCCATAGTCTCAAATAATTTGTTTTTATCACTTGTATGAAATATAAAATACTATGCTTTTGTTGTTATAATTTTTGCTTTGTTTTTTAGATAGGGTCTCATGTATCCCAGGCTGGCCTCAAATCCAGTACATGCCTAGGAAGATGAATTTGAACTCCTGATCCTTCTGCCTATACCATGACACCTGATTTTTTTTTTTTATCAGTGCTAAGGACTGAATTCAGAACCTTGGCACATACTAGTCAAGTGCTCTGCCATAGAGCTATATCTCCAGCTCTCAAAATCCCAATCCTGCTGGAACTGCCTTATTAATTCCTCTTATTTCAGTTAATGTAAAGTATATTATTGTGGGGTGTGGAGTAGTAAAACATATGCCTACCAGGACTCAGGAGCTGAGACAAGAGCATCATGAATCCTGAGCCAGCTTGGTAAAGTAGTAAGCCCCTATCTCAAAAACCCAAACACCAACAACAAACAATATATTCTCAGCTCCTTAATGTCTAAGTTTTCTTAGGTACAGACAGAGATAAAGTAAACTGCATCATTGGTACATGTAACTATGAAAAAAAAATTGGTTCCAGAAGCATATGGATGCTTCTTGAGCAGCACTTAACTTTAGCAAATATGATCCCTAAAGTCAACAATAGAATACAAATATATAAGTAACACATAAATGCCATCTTGTGAAGCATCAAACTTCCATCCAGCTTGACATTTTCCTTCTGAAAATGCCACAGAAGTGTGTCTCGTTACATGGTGTAGAAGTTTCCAGGACAGATGACAGGATAGGAAAATCCAGCACAGTGTATTCAAGTGAGCACCAGGGGACTGTCATTCTCCCCCCTTCCCATTTTGGATCTCATTCACAACATGACAAATCTGTCCCTCCTGTTTGTTTTTGAATCCTCAATGAACAGATTGATATAGTGTTATTTAATCTCTTGGGAGACTTGGTTTCCTTTCTATTTAAAGTAATGGACAAGTTTGATACAAGGTCATGTTACAGAAATGATAGTAAGGTCAAATAAGAGAATGACTATGAACTAGACCCATAAACTTTAAGAAGTTCTATAAATGTAACTATTATTTAGTACATGCTAAAACAAACTAGGAAAGCAGTGCTGGCTTAACCCTTTTTATGATTACATGACTAAACATTCCCTACATTTCGTGCTGGTAGCCTTCTATTTACATTCTTTTGGAATTTTTTTTTATTGTATGTGGTATTTGGTAATAGATTCTAATATTACCAAAAAGCATAAGTGATTGTTATCATCCAAAATTAATGTTTAATACTGGCATCAGCAATAAATCACCCTAAAGGTAGGTACTGAGTTCTTTTATAATACTGGGCAGAACTATGCCAACAGGTTCTACCCTTTAGTCAATGTCTTTGTGTTTCATGCCTATAATAAAATATGACTATGATGTGAACATTTGAAGCCATGAGCTAAATAAGCTCCACCAAGATGTTTAGAAACAATTAACTCTTGGGCTGCCAAGTGAAGTTCTCGAAAAGAAACTTTGTCACAATTATATGTTTGTAATAGTCTCGGTAAATATATACGTCTTCTTTAATTGGTTGTTGTAAAGAACAGATGTTGCCAGTTGTTTTGAAGCTGTGATTTGAGTTTCTATGGCTTTATGCTTTTGGAGTAGAGTAAACCAACTATCAGGGATCATCTCTTTCCACACTTGTTGCTCCTCATTCCCTCTGAGTTCATCTACTAAACAAGATACTTCAGCCTTGAAAGTGGGATCTGTAGGAACAAAATTCCAAATAGACACACATTTCATAGAGAAAGTCTGGAAGCCATAAGTCCCTTGAGTGTCAGGGTAAGCAGAAGTTCATTTTATAACTATCAATACAGCTCTTTATACATGCAGTGATCCAAGCGACATAATGGAGGGGTATGATGTCATTTGGAACAGCAGATATAAAATGTATGTACAAGCCTAAACATTGCTAAATGTGATACAAAACAATGTTGGTCCGTGGGAATATTGGAAAGTCAGAAAACTTGAAGTGAGCCTGCATATAAAAATGATATATTCAAGACCAGAAAGAGGCTCCATTGCAAAGGTGCTCGTGGGACACATGCACTTCCTTACCCCTCCATAAATAAATAAAAATATAGTAAGAAAAGTTTTGAAGGATACAAGCAAGTGTGCTTGTTTGTATTGTTTGTATTATGCTATCCATAGCTACCTTCCACAGCAACACAATTACAAAGAAAAAAAGAATAAAAAGAGTCATCTTGTTTTAATCCAACAAGAAAGTTTCTAACTAGAAGTTAGTACCTGAAGCCTTCCTTAGTATAATCCCCCAAGATTTGCCTGACATTTTCTGGTGCTGGCCAAAGGTTCGTATGCTCATAAGACTTGCTCTTTGGAGCCTTTGAGTTCTACGTTATCACATTCTTGAGTGGTCCTCTGAGTTCCAGGCACTATCCCACCAGGCTGTCAGATTTAATGATCTTTAGAAACACAGACAGTGCCTACCATCAAACAGGACAGTTAATTTGGGTTAGACAATCCTAAATGCCTCAAAAACAGTAGCCACTGGACAAAGAAATATTATGCAGCCCACTACTCCTGTACCATTCAGTGATGGATGCTTTCTTAGGGTCATGCATATACTATGGATAGCTGAATGCCAAAAGCCTACCTGAAGTCTATCTAAAAAGAAGGCATATTGAATACTAGCCCCCCAACCCATTATTGTTAAATGTTCAGAGTGACTCTGTAATCCAAATGTGTGGGCTACTTTAAGAGGACAAAGTTTCCAGATGCCAGCAGGGGCATTTGTGACCAGCTGAGGCTGTCCATTATTGCCGCTTCAGCAACAGATACACTCTCTGTGGGACATCAAGTGGCTGGTTCTATGGACGGGTCATTGCCTTGCTAAATAAGTGCAAATGGTGCTTTTCTGACTCTGCTCACTGAGGCTTCATTTTCTTAGCAACTCAGAGGCGTCTTCAGCCGCTCATATTCCCAGATTCTTGTTCCAGCTGTTTAGTATTTGTTTTTGTTAATCTAGATAAGCTTCCAGATGTTGATGGAAAGGAGGCAACTGCTCTCTTCCCGTTATAGCCTCAGAATATCTTTTTAATTTCTCATACTTACAAAATAGGGTTTTGATAATGTCCAACCAGAACAGATGGTTCTATTTGGCAGGTAGAAGAGTATGGAGCAGAGGGAGGCTCAAAAATATTAGGTTACCTAGGGTAGGTAACAAATAGCAACTGGGTGCATTCCAAGCACTGGAAGTGAGCTACATCCTAAGACTTTATCAGAAAAAAATGGAAGTGTTTCTTTCCCTGCTTTTATATTCCAAAGGGTATGCTTTGCTCTATTGAGGGAGCTGTTAGCTACAACTCTTAGAGTAGATAAAAATTCTGTTTGTATTCCTTGAAGCTATTACAATCCATCCTACCTACTAGGTGTACCTTTAAATTTAGTTCTCAACCAAGGCATAAATGTAGAGGCTACAAATTATTTCACGGAAAACCAAAATATTTTTCTATGCTGCATTATAGTTTTTTTTTTTAAAAAAGGATGTAAAAATTGCCTAGGACTTATTATTATGAGTATTTTAGGCATCAAGTGTTAGTTATGAATGAGAAGTTCTTGACATAAAAAGCAGAAAATATTTTAAGGTGAAGAGAAATAATCTGTAAATGTACAGAATGAAGAAGTACAGGGTTCATAGACAATGTCTTGTCCACTATGCTTAATGGCAATGCAAATCGAGGTCACATTGAGCACCTACAAAATGGAAAAGGGTTGTACTAGGCATGGCCAGTGTAAAGAGAAATTAAATTATTAAAAGATGGTGCAGAGCAGTCCCATGTATTGCCTCTACAAAAGTGCCAACAAGGAGTTACCAAGGAGATAATAAAAGTTACTCTGACATTATCTTTCTTTTTTATTTTTATCTTTATTTTCTTTCTTATGTGTCTTTTGCATCTTGTGTCTTGATCCCATTCATTTCTCTATCTCTTTGTATCTGCTCCCACCCCTGCACTCCTCCAATAAAACAAAAATTTAAGAGAAAACAGGAAAAAATAGAGAAAGGAAAAATTAAAAATCTCATCATGGAAGCTACAATGTGACATCGTGAGTCACAATGTAAACCACTTTGTGCATATATGTTTTCTTGCAAGTGTTCATTGCAAAGAGCCATCGGTCTGGTTCGAGGTCTCTGGTTTCTACTATACTACGGTCTTCCATGTGATGGTTCAGAGGGTGAGAGATGCCCCTCTTTATTTTCACATTTTCAAGGTAACTTACTGGCCATCTCATTTCATTTATCTTGGGAATTAGAAACATGGAAGGTAACTATGGTATTTGTATTAACTCCTTAAGCTTCATAATTTCCTGCCCGTGCTATTAGCTCCAAATATGTTAAGGCATATGGTGTTTTGTGTGTGTGTGTGTGTGTGTGTGTGTGTGTGTGTAGGAAGAAGCTAGACTGTACTAGAAATGGGCGGACTAAAAGATGTGTAGAATACAATATAAAAGTTTATTCCTAACCCTGCTCAAGGGCTCAGTAGAGAGAATATTTAGAGAAAGAATGGAATGAGTCAGGGGTTTTAGAATTTCTTTTCTTTTCTTCTTGCATTGTTTCTGTTCAAAGCTTGCCATAAGCCATTTTTGACAGAACATGGGACATTCACATTATTTTCTTCTACACTAACAGCTACCATCATGAATTAATTCATTACAATTATAATTTTCCCAAAACTATTCCTAGTGGGAAAAAAATGAAGTAGTTGCTGCAAAGGTTAAATATAGCTTGGGGAGGAAGACACTTTCTGCAATTCTAAATAGTTTGAAGAATTCCAGAGAGGTAAATAAGGTTGGGAAGGGTTCGGGGTTAAGAAGAAAAAGCATCAAAAATGAGAACCTGGACTTGATAAATTTGAGTTAAAAATCCCTCCTGTGAGTCTTTGTTTGGTGAGACAAATGACTGTTCAAGAATGAAGGAAGACATAAGGCAGCTGAAAAGTGGCAAGAAATAGCATAATAATAACAATAATTCATAATAACACTGTGCTAGGTAACATCACATTATGTAGTTTACAAATCAGGGAATGACTTTACCATATTTGGTCCCTACCCCAGCTCTGGAGTTGCTGATCCTTTGTATTCATTCATTGCTCGGGTAACTGAGACTCGGCAGGGTAGTCATTCTGTCGACCAATATCACGAAGTGAAAGAGCCAGATTATTAACTTGATAATGAGCTCCACTGATTCTTACAGGGTAGACTTTTGGAGGGCCTGGATATTTCAAATCACATTATCACTGCTGTGTGAGATGTTGCCTTATGGACTGAACTAAACAGCTGCCAAGATAGTAACCAGAGAGTCACCAGAGATCAGAAAGCCTGGGTATATGGGCAGTTATGTTGAGCACAGAGGTAGAAATGCCAGCAATTGTGGAGAGCATATGTGGGCTTGGTTTTCAGTTCCAATACTATATAATAAAGAATTTGGTTGTCTGTGATTGAGGTACTTTTCTAAATAACACTGATAATATTTATATCTATAGCCAGAAAATCTTAAACAATTCCCCAGTGGAAAATGGATCTTCTTACCGAAGCCTCTTTGCCACCTGCATCAAGTTTCCTTTCCCTGTTTGTATACGATGAAGTAGATGAAGTAAGAGCTCTTGCCCCTCCCCCACCATCTTTTTGAAACTCAAAAGCAGGGTATAGAAGTGTCTGAGAGGGAGCGCACCATCTCTGCATCAATACGCGAATCTCAAGTGGGGGCGAATCTCTCATTAATCTCGAGCTAAATGTAAAGTTAGACATGGAGGGGCCTCGGGTGCCACCTGTTTGTTCAGAGCCCTAGGCATGTTATGGAGAAAATGTCAAAAGATTCGTCGTCTCGTGCTCCTGCGCCCTGCCGTGATGTTTTATTCAGAGCACCATGTCCTTAGGAAACAAACACTGCCTATCAAAATCTTGCCCACCTGGCTCCCAGGCTCGCACATAAAGAGGCACAACACCTGTGTTTAGGAGAGTTGATCAATTCTCAGCAAAAGCAGGCCCCCTGGTAATACACTGTGGGGCCGGAGTACTCCAGCAAATGATGGTGAGGCAGCATGACCCTCTGTATCCATCTCACTGCGCCGTGCTCATGCAACATGATGTGTGCACTGACCCTTCCTGCGAGAGAGGGTTTTAACTTCTACTGGAACTCTGAGCTCATATCGGAAGAAGATTTGACGGTTGGAAAGATAAGGGGTGGAGGAACCCTGCAAGCAGGATCCTCTGGGTTAGATCAGAATCAGCAGACCTTCTGGAATAGAGCAGGAGTATCTCTTGCTAGGGTCCGCCTCAGTTCTGTATTAGGTAAAGCCCCAGGGATCAGCCTTTCAACCATAGGTCTCAACCAGAAATCTGAAGAATGTAAAAGGGGAGTTTCTGTTTGAGGACTGAGACCGGGCGGGGCAGGGCAGGGGCTACTTTCCCAGTCTGTTCATCATCTCTGTCCTATAATAGGCAGAGGGGTCTGAACCAAAACAGGGATCCAGGAAGAGGCAACCTTCCTGTCAGATACTGGCCCAGTCAGCGCCTGTGTCTTCCTCATTTCATCTGACCAAAGGTGCCTGGCAGAACTGCTTCTTCACAAACCAGACTGAACAAGAGACTCACACTGCAGCAATCAGCAGACCTCTTGTGCTTTTCTCCATTCCAGCAGCTCCAGATGGACTGAGAACCAAGCCTGGTGGCTGTCCAGATATTCTTTATTTTCAGCCCCTGTCTCTTTCTTTACAACCCATGGGGAAAGGGCAATCTGTTCCATCTGTCTGGTATTCTATTTCCCTGTACAGTGGCCTCGGGAGGAGGCTACACTCTTCTGGAAAATACCAGACTGTGGGAGATGTGGTTGCTGAGAGTCCTCGACTTCCACAATTCAAGCTTCCTTCCACTGGTCACACTAGCAACTATAGAACGTTCCTAATATAGTAAGTCTTCCCCCAGCCTTTGTGATAAGAGAGCGAACAGCTTACCGAATCTTCAGCATCGTAGGTAAAATTATTTGGAAACAGAGTCAGGGCTACTAGTGACTGCCTTGCTCTCCTGGCCTTTTGCTAATGCTTTTCTCCTCTTAATTATACAGCCATCACTTTCGCCTCATGGTGAAATGCCCCAAGTGGCTCAACTTGAAAGTAAACTTTTAGCTGTTTGCCCTAATGATTAGAGGCTGACAGAAAATAATAGCAGCCTTTCCCCCTGTCATGAAAATTAAATGTGTGCTCCGAGTAGCCAAGGCTTAGGTTTCTAAGAAAATCTCCAACATATTATTGTATATAGAGTATTACCAAAGGAATGTCACAGATTGCGATACTCAGTCAGCCCCTTTGTACCTTTACACGGGGTTGTGCACCATGATGTTCTGCCTGGTGCTGGCCCCTCTGAAAACTTTCTGAGTCAAAGCAGGTTTCAGCTATGAGCCAGCTGGTGCCATCCATTTAAGGGAAAGCATCTATCTAAGAGAACAAGATTCTAATCAGTAAATCTAATTACAAAGTAAATTATAATAAATGTTGTTCAAAGTGTCTTAAAACACTGTAAAGAAGAAAAAATGTCAACCAATAGGAATATGTTTTGCTGATGAAATTATTTGGGATGAAGACATTCACGTGTGTAAATGTCATGTTTTATGACTGTTCCTGACACCTGAATCCAGCGTTTTCATATTCAAACCTTACATTATCTCTTTAATTCAGATTATTAAAGTGGTTCAAAGTATCTTAGTTCATAGATCCTCATGGGGACAAGAGGAACTTTTCTCTTGTACTAGACTTTAACGAGCTCCACTGACATGGGAATAGGTGAGAGAAAGAATGGGATGAGAACAAAGAGATGCATCACTTCTCAGGGTTGCATATTTTCCAAATGGAGTTCTTCTATCTTCTCTCATTTAACTCTCTCTATTAAAATGTTTCAAATGCCTCACTTTGTCCAAAGCAATGCATAAGGAAAGATAAACACATTAACATTTTATCCTTGGCTCCCAAGCTAGCTGTCTGCTTGGACATTTCTTACATTGGTCTTGTTTGTTCTCTGTGAGTTATGGACCCCGTCCTTTCATCCATCTGCTTCCTGGAGGGATTAATGAGTGGGCTGCTAACTTTGAAGGCACTTCACAATGGTCTTTACAATTTGTCATCTATTATATTCTTAGAGACTGAGGGAAAGACTCTCAAACCTAGGGAATATCCATGAGCTGTTCTACATTTCTCTCATTCCTTGGCATGAGTTATAGGTGACAAACTTGGTTTCTGTCCAGTACAAGGTTGGGGAAAGTAAGGCAAGTTACTGCAAACAGTGCTCACATTACTGTAGCCCTGTCCTCTCTTGCCATCCAACTGTGATGCCTGTATGCTCCAGGTGGCACAGTTGTTGTATCATCAAGAGTTGGCTGACCTGACCCAAACATCACAAGCCAGGCACACTCAGTAGTATCTGCAGTGGCAGCTACCAGCAATAACTCTGACAGAAACATCATTAAAAAGCAAGCTGTACAACTTTTATGTACAGGCACATCTGTCTAAAATTTGGAGACTGGTGTTTTGAGATAACGACCATTTGCATGAAAACCCTTTTAATTTCTTGTGGGTTTTGATTGGCAAGTTACTAATGACTGTAAGATTCACCTTCCAGTCTCTTTATCCATATTTTAATGTTCTGATGTATTATAGTTCGCAGCCAATATTGAGCATCATCTATAAGAGACATGGGTATTTTATCTACTGCTCTGAGGACTGGAGACACAATTCAAAGATCCCTTGCTGTCTTGGCCTAATTCAGGATGTCACTTTGGTATTTGCTGTTTCTCACAAGTTTCCCGCCCACACAGCTGTCATGACTATCTGCCTTTCTTTGTAAGGCCCCTGAAGCAACTATTTTTGGATCCTTGATCATGTAAGTCAACTCTCCAAGAAATTTGACATTCTCACATTTGAGTTTAATAATTGTATATGTAATACATGAAATAAACACAAGTTCTCCGCAAAATCCAGGATAAAACAGTATAAACTAATATTGTTTGAATTAGCAAGGTAACATTTCCCATCCAACGAGTCACCACCTATATTTGCACCTATGGAGATTATGAAACGGCATGGGCTATTCCTAGAGATTGCCCAAGGGAAAACTGTACCGAGCATGCTTATTTGGGTCTCCAGTACTCTAACCAAATTCCTCTGCAGCTTTGCTGGGAAACAGCACAGCAGCTGGGGAAAAACGAGTTCCACATTATGTTTTTGGCTTTCCTTGGTACCGTCCGTACCTGCAGGATTTTATTTCTCTCTGTGTGTCCCCACTAGAAGAGGAGAACAAAGCTTCAAGAATTATTTAAGGAAAGGATGTTACATAATCAACGCAAAGCCTCAGGACCTCTGGACAAATCTTACCTCTGAAAGCACAAAATTATACTTTACCAGAACAGTGTTTCTTACATGGTTTGCATGCATCCTCAGCTTTCTCATAGGGAAGTGGTTCTATATGGGGCATTTTGCAGGACTCCTTATTACATAATCACTTCTTCGTAAAATCAAATAAATAAATAAAGGAAGAAGTTTACGGAACATATTTCAAGTATGGGAATTATTATTTTTTTTTTATTTTCGAGACAGGGTTTCTCTGTAGTTTTTTTGGTGCCTGTCCTGGAACTAACTCTTGTAGACCAGGCTGGCCTCGAACTCACAGAGATCCGCCTGCCTCTGCCTCCCGAATGCTGGGGTTAAAGGCGTGCACCACCACCTCCTGGCTTATGGGAATTATTTTTAAGGGCAACTGGGGAAACTTTCTGGAAAATAGTAGGGGGATATGCTGATAATGTGTGTCTCTGAATAGAAATAAGATGTGACCCATATAAGCACACAGTGTTATCTATGGGCAGCTCCATTTACGCAGTGCAAGCGTCTGAACCTGTGATTCCTCTGACTTGGTAGGACTGCTTTTAGTTAGAAAACGGCATACTCCGGGATACTTGTCACTTAAAAGAATACCTATAGCATATGATAACTTTCTAGATTCTAGGATAAATCATTTAGAGAAGGTATAATGGTTATATATGTGTGAAGACATATTCCCTTTGTAACTATTTACTAAATTAACACACTAAGTAGTGGACTTCATTACCATATTTTCACATACATGGGTCAAAGTATTTTGCTTTTCTTCTTTACTTTCCCCCATTGTCCTAAGCAACTGACTCCTGACCTCTATTGCTGTGCCATCATTTCTGGTCCCCTTTAAACCTCCAAACAGTTTCCACTGTTGGTTCCATGTCACCTGTATTCCATTGCTCTCTTTTTCAGTCCTTCTGTAAGAATGTAAAATTCAGCTTACAGCAAATGGCAGTATCCCCTAGGCAGAAGTTCTTGAGTGTATAAGAAGAAATCATTAAAATGAGCAAATAAGTAAGACAATTTAAAGAGGAAAGGGGCTTATTTCAGCTTACAGTTCCAGGTTACACTTCATCATTGCAGAAAAGATAAGGAAAGGCCTTCAAAGAATCACACGACGTTCATAGCCAAGATCAGAGAGAAAGGGGTGTATAGTTGTTCATTTGCTTGCTTGTGCCCAGTATAATTGCTCCACTCCTATACATTTCTGGCCCTCTTCCCAAGAAATAGTGTCACCTAAGGTGGTCTGGGTACTTAGTTACGACAACCTTTCATAGACTTGCCTACAGATAAACTCTATGTTAACAATCACTCATTGATACTTTCTTTCCAGGTGGTTCTAGGGTATGTCAGATTGACAAAACTCACAATCACCAACACACATGTGCGCACACACACACCACACCACACACACACACACACACAGCACATGCATGAAAAAAGTTACATCGTATTTGTTTTGCTGAGTCTCACAAACCTCTTACAATGGTGCAGTGAAATTAGAAATCAAAGACTGTGTACTGGCTGGTTTTGTGTGTCAACCTGACGCAAGTTGGAGTCATCAGAGAAGGAGACTCATTTGCAGAAATGTCTCCATGAAATCCATCCGCGAGGCATTTTCTCAATTTGTGATCAATGGGGGAGGGCTCAACTGATGGTAGGTGATGCCATCCCTGGGCTAGTGGTCTTGGGTACAGTAAGAAAGCAGGCTCAGCAAGCCAAAGCAAGATGCTAGTAAGCTGCACCCCTCCTGGCTCCCACCTCCAGAATCTTGCCCTGTTTGAGTTTCTGTCCTGACTTCCTCTGATGAACAGTGATGTGGAAGTGTAAGCAAAATAAACCCTTTCCTAGCCAATTTTCTTTTGATCGTGGTTTTTTGTCTCAACAATATTAATCCTAACTAAAACAAGGTTGTACCATTGGCATATTGCTATGACAGACCTGGCCATGTTTTGGGGAGAACTGTGGAAGGACTTTGGGAATTTGGGTTAGAAAATCCATTGAGTGTTGAGAGTTCAGTGGGAGGTTCTGTGGCAGTTTGGAAGATAAGAATGTTGAGGGCAGTGCAGAGGATGCGGGCCTTGTAAATCTTCAGAGGGGAGTTTAAAGACTATCAGAGCCATTTGCTATTATGATTTAAGATATCATTCTCATTAGCAGAGTCTGAAGAATCAGCTATGATTAAAAAGATACCAAAAAAATTAATTAATAATAATAATAAAGATACCAGAAACTACTAAACCTTTGCTTTGCTTGGACACTTAATGCTGGCTGGTAGGAGCTCAGGATTTAGAAGTAGCGAAGAAGAGACAAGTTTCGTTGAGGTGAAATTTTCTGGGAAGTGTTTCCTGAGAGTCAGCACATAGAAGATGTGTTCCAGAGGTGAGCAAGGCTGTACCTCACACTGGCGCCAAACTGGTTTTGAAGGCTTAAGGGGTCATGGAGAGGAACTGAGGCTTGGCACTGTGAGGGTCCAGGAGAAGTCATTGGTGGAGGTGAAACCTTAGTGACAGTTGATGGTCCAGGACTGAAGGGGTCATACCGAGAACTTAGTGCTTGGCACCATGAAGAGAGTCCACGAAAGGATATTGGTGAAAGTGCAGCTAATTGCAGCAAAGGACTCCAGTGTTTTGGAGATGCTGGTACCATGGGATGTCCACCACAAACAGCAGCAGCAGAAACAGCTGGAGCCTGGAGAACAATCTGTGTGTACTGCAGAGGATAGAGCTGGAGAAGTCACTCAAGCTTCTCAGAGGAGCCCCGAAAATCATAAGTGAAACCCACATAATTGGATATTGAGCTATTTATATTGCTGGAGTTGGGTTTTGCTTGGTTTAGATTATGAATGTGTCATATTATTTATATTTTTAGTGTGAGATCTTAGGGGTAAATAAGAAAGAAAAGGTTATGGCTTAATAGTGATGTGTTTATGTGTTAAGTTGACAAGAGGTCATTTATGATGGCTATTTTTATATCAGCTTGACACACAAACTAGAGGTGTCTGAAAAGAGGAAATAAATTCTTTCCTCTTCAGTTTGCTTTTTGGTTTTCGTGTGTTGGGGAAGAAATAGTAGCCCTAATTAAGACACCCACTCTGTGTCAGATAGGGGAATAATCTGTAGAAAAGATAAAGATTTATGAGTATTAAATACTGTTACTCCAAATCACTTGATCAAAATTGGAGCATTGATTTGAAAAGACCAGACGGTTCTTAAAAAAAGGAAACCAAGTTGACAATAAATTTCTGCAAAAGTGTTCAGCATCCTTAGCCATTAGGGAATTGCAAATTAAGACCACCTTGAAATTGTGTCCCTCTCCATTCAGAGTAGAAGTCATCAAGAATATGTGTTTTGATATTTTTTTCCAAAGCACAAAAGGAAAACAAAATCATGATTGTATGGTGATATGATTGACTTTTATGTTGGGCTCATAGAGCTTGTTCATTGATTGTGAGGTTATATTTGGTCTAGCATATGTCTTAATAGTGTCTGGGGACTTAGAGACTAAACACACATACATATATATATATATATATATATATATATATATATATACACACATACAGGAAAGAGAGAGAGAGAGAGAGAGAGAAGGAGAAGGAGAGGGAGAAGATGAGAAAGAGGAAGAGGAGGAGGAGGAGGAGTGGAGGAGGAGGAGGAGGAAAGAGAGAGAATCTAACATGGTAAGATATTGCCATACCCCAGTGGCATAAGCTTATTCTACTGAGAAGAAAACTTAAGAAATTCGCTAGCATGGGCCTCAGGGTTCTGTGATTATTTCATTGATATGAGTTCAAAAGTATAAGAAGGATCTAGCATAAAAACTGAGTGTGGTAAATATTTTCTATGAAGGACTAACTCTGACACTCATGAAGCAAGTAGACCATCTCCTTAAATATGTATTTACAGTGTATAATTTAGCGACTAGACACTTGGCTTTAGAACTGGTCTTGAATCCTGGATTCCAACTTTATTGGGCATTTAATCTTCATTTTGAGGTAAGCAAGCACAGAGATAGTTTTGCAATCCGGGACTCTACTTGGTTTGGGCTATATACACACCTCTTTCCTCACAATGTACCTAGCCACCTAGAACCTTTACCTGCATTGAGCTGCAGGTATATTCCCCTTCCAGCAATGAAAGATTCTTCCTGGGTTCATGCAAAGTAAGACAAACTGTTCTTTCAGTAAGCTTTTAGGGGAATTTTTTTATTTACCATTTTATGCCTATGCATAATTGTGTGTGCATATGATTAAAATCAGATGCGTCATGGAAATGCACAGGAAAGCAAGGCTTATATAACCCAAGACTTTCGGAAAGACTGGAAAATTACACACATTATGGCTTTTAGGAATTAGCTCTTCTCTTGGACCCCATTAAAGGAAGCCCTAAGCAGTACCCACTGTTTGGATGGCTCTAGCTTAAGCGGCATGCTGCTCACAGAATATCCGTCACTTTCTCTTTAAATAAAAGATTTGTTGCTTTGCTATTTGTGTGTAATTTTTCAATTCTTTTATCATGACCCCAAGAACCCATGTTCCAATCCAAACAAGTCCTTTGGTAATGAATTGATTTGATTTTCTTAGATACAGAAAGCAAAAATTATCTTCATTAGATTTTAGAAGTGTTAAACAACGCAGTCATATGAAATCATTAAGATGATGCCTATGTAGGAGGCATTATCCAAATGGTGACTACCTTGTAACAATGTTCCTGGATGAGGACTGACTATAAAATTATTTTTAATATTTGTTGAACAAATGAAGGAAGTAAAACCCGCAAAAGAATGAATCAGTGAAGGTCAGAGGACTCATCTTGGTGAATAAACTTCTGAGAGGTAACAGGTGAGCAGGTGACCAACTTTTATTAGCTTTAATTTCAGACACCTCTGTAGAGTAACCTGAAGCTTTTAAATTGTATTTATGGTACATTGGGAGAGTAACTTTTGTTTTCCTATTTGTAATTCATTTGCTGTCCTGTGAGTTGAGCCTGGTTCTCTTTCTTGCAGATATACACTGCAGTTGTTTAAACACTTCCGTTTTGAATTGAAAGCTGTTCACTGGCTAAGCTTAGAGGGAGCAAAGCAAGTGAGAAATGCAAAGGGAGGGCAAAGCAGAAGAGAACTTTTGCTCAACCTTCTCTCACTTTTTCCCTCTCATGAGACTAAACACTGAGATCTTCCCTTCTCTCAGGCAAGGGCTACAGCTGATTGGGATAGCACAATGAGTAATTTTTCTTTTGTACAATTAAAATACCAATCTTCCATCAGCATTAGAATGCTTTGTACAGCTTTTACTTAAGGTTTTCAAGAGAGAAGGAAAATAGAGCTACACGTGCTACAGTCCTAAGGTCTTTCTTTCTTCCTTGGCAACATTTGAAAGAACCTATATTTAAATGTATAGCGGTGTCTTCAGAGAAGCACCAGGCATGGAGAATCAGAAGTCTGTAAGTGGAAGCTTCTTTGGGGGCTGAGAATCATAAGCTATTGTGAAAGCTCAACAGTGCTAAGTGCTGAAATATTTAAATCTTTTGGAAAGGATTAAACTAAACTTTTTTATATAAGCAAATCTACATTCGTCATTTAGGATTCCTTTTATGGAGCGATGTTTTCCCCCCTGTTTATATAATGAAAACAGCCACATGATGATCATTTACCAGTAAATGTTTTTGCATATGGGAAAACATTCACCAGTAAATGTATAGGGCCTAAGACCTGGCTTTTGGCATTTCATCTTTTAAAGGAGGACTTACTTCTTACAGAAGCTGTCATTTCTTCTCGCTGAGTAAACCTAAATGCATTAACTCTCACCTCCATCGTGTCTTCATAGCACAGACAGTTCTCTACCTTGGTGACTAGGCTGAATTTCATGGAGATGCCTTGCACCATCATGAAAAGCTGGCTCATGTCCAGTGACACTGGGGTTGGGAGGAAGAGCTATGGTCCCTTAGGACTTTACTCGCCTTATGAATATTATTGTCCCAATTTATTTTAACATGAGTGGGAAAGAGCAGGAATAAAATGCATGCGCAGAAGCTTCTAGCTTCAAGTCCTGCTGGTTTGGGCATCACAAAAAGAGGCGCAGGAAAACCTTTGAGAGTTTGCAGCATGCTGTGTGAGAGAGATAAAAGTAGAAACAGCAAATTGGCTGCAGTGCGAATGGCAGGTGCATTTGTTCACTGGAGGCAAGTTGGCACTTTAGTTTTCAATGGCCAGCTTGTCTCTCTAAGGTTCACCTTTCAAAGTCTTCCCTTCAGCCCTCACCTTGCATTAGCAAATTCCTGTCCTCACTTGAGTCCTTATGCTCCAGGTAACAGCCACTCTTTACCCTGATTCTTTTCTGGAATGTTTTTTTATCTCAGTATTTGAAAAAGATTATCGGAGGTAGAATTATAAAGCAGCAAAGAGAAAACTTGCTAAGCGTGGAATGACATCCCTGAAGAGGAAAGTGTTGCTGTATGTATGTATGGCTTTGTTCCACCCAGATAAACATAGTTGAAAAGAAAGAAGTTCTTAGGCGAAACAGTGTGACTCTGACCTCACACCAGCATTTCTATAGATAGGACAGAACCCAGCCCTCCCCTGCAACAGACACACTATCCTGATAAAACTGCAAAGACACAGGTCAAAGGAGAAGAATTCGGAATGGAAAGGCTGATGAGACCAATCTGTCTTCATTGAAGGGAGATGGGGGGACGTGATAGGTGTCCAACTTCCTGTCTCAGATAAGCAAAAAGAAATGACTGTTAGTGAGGCACAGCTCAGCTGGACATAAAAGAAGAAAAAAGTCATTTCTTCTCTACATAGACAAGCCGGGCGGTGGTGGCGCACGCCTGTAATCCCAGCACTCGGGAGGCAGAGGCAGGCGGATTTCTGTGAGTTCGAGACCAGCCTGGTCTACAGAGCTAGTTCCAGGACAGGCTCCAAAACCACAGAGAAACCTTGTCTCGAAAAAACCAAAAAAAAAAAAAAAAAAAAAAAAAAAAAAAAAAAAAAAAAAAAAAAAGAAGACCTGTAACCTTGAGATGCATATAATCTTCATGATCTACATGCCAACCCTTATTTATTTTGGTAACCTAACATTCTTATCCTGTTGGTTGATTTTTTTCTCTACTTAGCAATTATGCATAAAGTGATGAATTTCATCAAATAAAATAAAATAATATCCATATATCTTTGTTGTGCACAGGGTTGTTCATAATATACTCTCTGCATTCACTTCATTTCGGACTCTAAAATGTCTAGAATGAAGCAGGAGCAAGTTTTGAAAGCCTATTCTAACCAATAGAATGGCAAATTGATCTCGGGAGATGATCAAAGGGAGGGTGTGTAACACATAAACGATTTCTGAATTGCTTGGTTCCTGGATAATGAATGTCAATTTATCAAATATGTCCAAGGTTCAGTTAAAGATTGATGAAACACATCTGATCTCAGCAAAATCTCCCCTCCCACAGGAAATCAAAGGTTCCTGAGCTTAGGCAGATGAATGTGATCAATAATCAAAATTCAGTCATTTTCAAAATGAACAAAGGAACTTTGAGTGTCTTCCAAGATGGGGCTCCTTGTGCCTCTTTGCTTAGTGGAGTGGGACAGAAATGAGGTATTTTAGTTTTGAAGTGACAATTCATAATTCAAGACAGATAACATATCATAAAACACTAAGCAATAGAAATGGTGGTAGAACCCAATGCTTTATAACCTCTTAGTATTTCATAGCCACAGTTCCCCTGGAATCACCTTATTTTAATTCAACTAAAGGAATCAAAGACACACACACACACACAAACACATACACCAAGTGTCACTATAGTTTATAAATGCATATCTAGGCTTTAAAAGAAACACTTCAACCTACATAATAACCTGTTTTACAACTTTATATGTAGTCATTTTCTCTGTGGTTATTACTTTGAGATATACATAATGGACTAATATGTGTTTTTTTCCTTACATAATTTTCTTAACATAGAGCATAGAGCATAACATGCCGTTATAGTACACAGTGTATACCCACATTATATAGTGCATTTATGTTGAAGTTAATTGCACATTCTGTTTATGGGTACTGTTTAGCAGTGAAGAAGATCTTCACTGAAAAGCCCACCTGCTGTTCTGAAGCATGCTTGGAACTGTCACATTGTGCTTTGGTCCCTACTGTGATAAGATGTCATGTGTATAAGAATATCTAATGCTTGTTATGAAGTTGCTATTTTGCATGCTAATTCATTTAATATTTTATAATCCTAGGAGATCTATATCATTATTTTATACAGTTTATAGATAAGAAAGCAGCCTATACTAGAACTTTAGATTTCCTACTTTCATCTGACTTAATTACCTTTACACTTGACATCTACTCAATGTTTTGTTTTTATTATTTGAATTTAATTAAAAATTGAGGATTTTCAATGTGTATACTATACTCACATCATTTTCATGCCTACTTCTCCCCCTTCCAATTGCCCACATTTAAATTTATAATCTCCTCTTTAATGATCATTGTTATACACACACATACACACACACACTCATACACACACACCCTCCTGGATTAATATCCAGCATATAGAAAGAACAAAGAAAATAAATGACCTACTTAAAAACGGGCTACAGATATGAGCAGATACTTCTCAAAAGAATAAATGAAAGAGGCTAATATGTATCTTAAGAAGTTTCCTTTTCAGCTATGGAACTGCACATTTAAAGTTCTCTGGGAGTTCATCTTACCCAAGTCAAAACCAAGAAAACAACTGATAACATATGCTGGGTCCCCTTTTCTTTAACAACATCTGTCAATCTATTAAGAAGTTAGAATGAACTAACAAGGTACCAGTGAGATGACTCAGAAGATGAAGGCTTGGTGATTTATGATTAGCCATTGTGTCCCACATAGAAGGAAAGATCACACTTCTGTAAATTTATCCCCTGACCTCTAAACATGTGCTTCAGCACTTCGATTGGTGCACACGGCATACATACACACTAAATAAATGTTTAAAAACAGAGTTCAGAACATTTGGTATCATGCTATCTTTCATCTGTCCCTTCTGAATGTGTCTCTTAAACAGGCATGCTTGCTAGCAAAAGACGACAATATTGAACAAGGAAGATGCTCTTTCCTTTCAATTTATAAATTGTATATATCGGTGTAACATGTGTGTATGATGTCTGTGTATATACATAGCATATATGTATGATGAACACACATGCAGGACTGGAGGCATGTATGGAGACTAGCGAGCAACTTGTAGAAGTGCCTTCTCATATTTCATTTTAGGTTGTACTTTTAGCAATGAAGACGTCTCACTAGCCTTGGGAGGATGCTCTATCAGTAAAAATTATATAAATTCTATGTTCCCCTACTAGAGATTCTAAATGATTGGGCTTCAATTTTATTTTTCCATCATTCTAATCATAATCTTATCAAAGTATTTATCCATTTTCACATTGTGGTAGACCATCTTCACCTTGTCAATATTGATATTTGTCATTGTGCATAACTCTTTGTTAAGAGAGTTTTCCTGTCCTTTGACTTCTATATATAGTGAATATTATTAGTGTCCCCATGGTGGGGGCCACCAGAACTGTCCTTGGTCAGAAATCACTGCTCTGAAGTGCTGCATTGATCAGTGAAGGACACTGTGATCTCCCGGGCTCCAGGGAGATTGAAATGGCCTGGACCTGTCCTTCTCAAGCACAGCTGCAGCTCCCACAATAGAGCTTTTGACCCTAAAGTCTAATTACTCATGTGTTTTTGGTCCAAGAATAAAATTAACTATTGAGTCAAGTTTTTAACAGCTCCAAATAGAGTCTTAAACTCTTCACTTGAAAGGCTGTTTTACTTAATTAAAAGGTGATAAATAACAGTCTTGTTTATTACCTTTACTTCAGAAAAAATAATCTAACTAAACATTTATCTCTGACCACTTCATTATTTTTGAAGAACAAAAGCAATAAATTACTTTAAAAACTTTTCTAAGATGATTTTGTGTAACAGTGTCCTCTTAGATTTGAACATGCTCTCCCTCAGGAAGCTCCCTAAACCAGAAGATAAATAACTCAAAATAGTATCAGAAAGTCCCTGAAACTTACTAGATTCAGGCCCCTCCCTGACAGAGGAAGCAATGAAGGCGGGAGGTATCTTCAGATAGAAGGAACCTACATTGCCAAGAAGACTCTCAGAGAAGAAAAACTCCAACGAAGATAGGTCAGACCAGCTGCCTGGAAAAAGCAGGAACCAGCAGAGATGCCTGGGATAGATTTATACCAACTGAGGCACCTGGAAAGGGCACACTTCAATCTGTTGAGCTGCCTAGAAACTGTGCAGCATGCTCCACGTTCCCAGCATTGTGAGCTGTCACCCATGTTGGGGTGGACTTTGGCTGTCTTTGAGTCATTTCTGCTTCCATAAGAAGCCCCATATCTGTATTCCTGTAAGTAATCCCAATAAAACTCATTGGTTCACCATAATGCACTTTAGTGGTATGGTCCTTTGGTCTGTTGTGAGTTCCCTATCTCGTGTAAGTAGACTTGTGCATTGCATCTCCCCAGGAAAACGTTATCATGCACCAGTTACCCAAGGCAGGCATCTCTTTACAGTCTATATTGTGGAACATGGCACAGGAGGGAGGACTCTGGTAGGAGTAACCAGAATTATTATTTAAGTCAGCGGCGGCATGAAGTGGAGAAGGGGCAACAGCATTATCTACATTACTTGGAGTGGTTGCCACTTTAGCACAAGGTGACAGAATGGTACTTCCTGGGCATAGAAGCAATGTCACAATGTGAAGTCCTATCCAACAAAACTTACCAAGAATACCACTACGCTGGCTTACTACTACCACTAACCTCACCTGGCTTGTTGTTTTCAAAGGACTTCTTTTGGGTGGGAGGAAGATGGAAATAATTCACTCTTAATATGCCTGTGCTTACACTTATGCATGCAAAAGTTCCTTGGCTCTTCCTCCCTGAACCGTCTTTTCCATCCTAAGGGAGAGGTAACATTATTCTCCTTTTAATGAAGGTATTAGCAAGAGAGAGTGTACAGGTAGATGGACAGACAGGATGCACTCAGGGAGGATGCTCTGGGTTGATTACCTGCCAGTGTGCTGCATATGGACAGAAATGCTGCTTTCCTGTCTGGATGGAGAGCAATGGGAATAATAGTATGTAAATTGATACGGGGAGAGTTTTGAAAGCTCAGCACTCCTTCTCCTTGCCCAGAGATTTCACCTCGCCTTATTAACTATTCTAACAACCCTGCCTTATTTTTTTTTTGTTTGTGTAATTCTTGTTTCCTCCCATTTAGCACGTAGAAAAAAGCATTAGTAACACTCTTGATTTTAAATGAACCCTATTAATATTCGTCTCTGCAAGGGACTCTGGGATAATTTTGATAAATGCGGCCATGAAGCTGATCTGACAGAGCTGAGTGTGATGTTTCTGTGTTCATAGGGAACTGCTTCATGCCTAAAAGGGGGACAGGCTGAAATGATGAGCCTGACAGCTATTTCTGATCTAGCTAGCAGCCTAAAATATAAATGCGATTGTACTGAAAACAACAACAAAAAGCTAATGCAAACTAAACAAGCCAGCAATCATTAGGAAGCTAAAACAAATCCCACTAGTTTGAGATTGGAAGCCTGTTTACATATGACAGTCATCACCTGCTAAGCCCCAGTTGGCCAGACCTACAAGGCTCCCCAGGAGGGTAATAGAAACAAACCTGTGCGTATAGGAGGGGGGGCTGAGAAGCTTTGTGCATAGACTTTCACTTTTCTCTGTGTCTCCTCTCTCCCACTAGCTGTGGAAGCTGCCCCTGAAAGACTACATGCCTTACAGTGATGATTAAATTTCCAGAATGAAAAGAAGGGGAGGGGGTACCATTTCTAAAAAGGCTTTAGAGTAAATGTCAGAAGCTCTTGAAAATAGGATCATTCCATATACATGGGTTGCCCGAGGTAGGCCTCATGAAGGGTGTTAGCTGTAAAATGGAATACATAAATAAGCAGTGAGCTATTGAAGGGTTATGAGCAGCATAAAGACAGTTATTCTCAGAGTTCAAAAGCATCTTCCGCCTTAAGCAAGATAAAAACGTGAATATGGACAGGCAGAATGGAAGAGGAACAGATTAACTTTTTACAGCTGTCTCTAAACATTGTACTTCATTTTCTCTGGTATTCCTTTATTAATTTCTATTATGAGCATTGGACCTGTTTGCAGAATAAGCAATCGTTTCCTCAACAGATAGATGCACAGATGCCACGGCAAATGCCTTTGAAGAGAATGAAGCATGAGGGCAGGAGGAGTGGAGACCAGGGTAGTGTTTGGCAGCATGGTGGTCAAAATTTGTGAATAAATGGAAAACTTAGAGAAAATGACAGAAAAAAAATCATGAAACCAAAGAAAGCTCAAGAAGATTTTTCTTGAAATGGGATAAGAAAACCTAGAACAAAAGGGTGGAACTCTTCATAAACTAGGTATTATTTCAGTATTTCTGAATCTGAATAGAAAGGTTGGTGTTTACACAGCTACCATTTACTTTGGGAATGGTCTTATTTTAAGAATATTTTATTTAGTTACCAGTATAATATTTACATCATTATTTATACCCACTTTTCACGAAAGCTTAAAATTAGAAGAGAGACTATACTTTGGGGTAAATTGCAATTTCTTAAGGCAAAGAATCAGGTTTGGGTTCAGGGTTCATCAAAGAGGTGCACAGAGTATGGTTTGAAATGCCACGTCTCAGACTTCGGAGGATCCTTATTCCACCTGCTCACATTGCTATTAATTTGGATCTTCTTTTAGAAGATGGGAGACAGAGAACAGAAAGCACTTTTCACGGGCTGTTGTCCTTCTCCAGCTATGTGCCTGTCTTTCTTCTGCTAAAATGTCATATGAAACAAGTATATTAGCACAAATTCCCTTAGAACTTTAAGCACACACCAAGTGATTTTTTTAAAAACCAACATGACTTTTATTTGGACTCCATTGCCTTTATGATGAGGCAGTGCTCTTGCTACCTGGGTTGCTGGGGATGTACCTGGTAGAGGTGTCTGCATGTGGTGGTCCAATCATAACATGTGAAACACCAAGGTAGACTGTTTGCAAGTAGAAAATATGGAGTTGGAAAACTAAGAATGGGCTCTGCAACTTCTCCTGTGGCTAAAAAGATCAGTAAAAACATAACCTATATATGGATCTAATTTACATGGGAAGTAGAAAAAGACAAGATTTCCTGAGTAAACTGGGAGCATAGGGACCATGGTAAAAGGTTGAAGGGGAGGGGAGAGGAAGGTAGGGGAAAAGAGAAAAATGTAGAGCTCAATAAAATCAATAAAGAAAAATTTCAAAGGAAAAAAGTATAACCTATAGAGAAATTGCTCTTGTTCAGAACTCCCTTCTAATTGAGTTGGACACCGCAGCTAATTTTTGCTCAGACATATGTTAGCACACATTAGTGGGTGTCATTAGGTGGGGAGGCAGAGATTAGATGGGGGCCAGAGCTCAAAGGCTATGGCTGAGGCTGGAGTCAGCGGCGATGTGAAAACAGACAAAGGCAGCCAGTGCCCAGCAGCATCAAAAGCTTCTGCAGGACCAACCCTGGAAGAAAATGGAATGGTTTGGGCGCTGCAGCAGTTTTGCATGACTGCTACACAAAAGTCTGATTCTTTTGTGATTTTATCCGAATAATAAGTATTTCTGGAGATTTCATGGAAAAAAATGGGGGTGATCATGATAGCAACAGAGCCCAAACACAGCCGGAATAAAGACAAACATTAGCAAGGCTCCCTTTCTTCTTCCATATCGCATCCCTTGCTCTGTTGTAGGCAACATGCAGTGGTGATTCCGGGGGCTTGCTCACACAACAGTCAGGCAGTTGATCAAATGGCTAGTTAGGTTGGACTTGTTCAGATCATCTCCCATTGCAAATGGCTGGGAAATAACTCCAGTTTTATTTATTCTGTCTTGCACAGCTCTGTTCAGATATCTAACTAATGTTGGAATGCAGTTCCTGTCCGTCGGGACATATTTTGCAGTTGAGCAAGTCAGAAAAATCATCTGATGCCCTCGAGGAAATCCACCACGAGCGTGTCTGTACTGATGACTAGTCTCCCAACGAATACATTGAGAAGATTATGATTCTTCCTCAGAAGCTGTACAATGCTATGCATTGCAAATGAGTTGGAGAAAGGGAAAGCTGTGTGTTTGTCCAAAACAGAAAATCCTGCACCCAGGCAAATATTTCTGTAAGAGAAGCAGACTTAATTTTTTCATCATGGCTCCTAGCCTCCTTTATAAAATATGCTTCTAATCATATCACAAACCATCCAAAATGCTTAGCTACCCTGGTCTGCGGGGTGAAGTTAAACATCCTTGTCAGAGTATTCAAAGCTCATCATTATGTTCTCAGCACACTATTAAGGCCTGATCTCTGTGCTTCTTCTGTTCTGTTTGAAACTGATCACATGCTATGTACTGAACACCCCCAAGCATTGTGGTAGCCTTGGATGTTTTCTTTTTGTTCTTTTGCCTTGCCATAGAGATCTGCTTTATCCTACAAAGCCTACTCCATGTCTACTCATTGAAACCATTCATATTCCAGGTAGTGAGTATGTGTGTGTATCGGGGGAGTTGTTCACATTCCATGGTTGTAATTGAATATTTTAACTTTTTATTTACATTTCTGTGCCCCATTTTTCTTCCGTCATCAACCATGCATAGAGAGTTATTATAGGGGTGTGTTATTTATGTATCTCTGTGTTTCCAAAAATCTGACATAGCATTTTGAATTTGGCAAACTCTTAATAATGACGGTAGAAGGGTGGATTTATGAATGCCATTCTCTGAATACAAGTGTCTTGATAGCCAATGATGAGGTGACTCACTGTCAGAGAACAGGATCAATGACAACACTTCCTGATGATTATGCTCCTTTCAGCCCTTTGGTACATCTGACAAATGTATACATCTTGAAATCTCTGTCACTTGTGCTCCTTCTTTAAATAACTTGGAGAAGAGTCAACAAACATAATGTCCTAGAATGTGACCAATCTGCTCAGGAACGGGTATTTTGTACAGTTCAGTTGTTGAAGGCTAAGGTATGGTGAATCATACCTGGGACCTTGAAAACTGTTAAATGAGAGTAAGGTCACTGTGTGCACAATTCTTAAAGCACCACCTCACTCTGAATGCGGTGATTTAATTGTGGCTCATGAATTACAACCATTAGAAAAAAATAGAATACAAACAAAGCCACGTAGCTTAAATTACGAGTAAAGTGAACAAATTCGAATCTACTTAAAAGCTATTTTTGCATCTTCACAGTCTTAATGAAAAGGAAGAGAAAAGTATCAAATCAAAGCATTTATTTAGCACCAGAATATGTTAATATATGTGAGATCGTTCGGATTACTTTTTAACAAGGCATTGTCCTCCTTCCCTGTTTACTGTGGTCACTGAGATTTAGTGATATTTAACAAATCATCTGGGTGGTAGACATAGCACCAGAAAGAAATCTCAAGGCCACTCTCCATTAGGCTACTTAATAACTTTATGTTGCTTTTCCATTATGAGATGAAACAACACACTAAAGCTAAAAGATACAGAAGTCAAAAATAAACTGGGCCAAGGTGCATCCAGGGAGGATTGAGTGACCAGTAGGGCAGGGATGAGCTCAGTGACTCTTCTCCTGGGCCTACGTTATTAAGGAATGGTGTTCTAGAAATCAGTCCAGTACAGAACCCTTTCCTGTGTGTTCACAGACAATCATGAAGAGCCAGTGTTTCTTGTGTCTGAGTTACAGACAACTAAAGTGCCCTCATGAAGTTCGTAGGCAGGAATATCCATCTGTCCTAACATTAATGGGATTGACCAGGCTTTGGTGAGCCTGCGTGTGCTTGCCAGAAGCAGAAGGTGTCAGTGCTAAGAGTCTGGGAACAGCCTTTGGTGACCTAAGTAGCTGTTACTGGAATTTATGGACAGTAAAGGTTGATTCAGGGCCAGCTTATGGCGAAACTACAAAACAGGCAATTCATTTTCAGCACCCTCTGTATTCTGAAGCATTCCTTTCTTCCCAGTGGCCAAAACTTGTGAAAAAAAGTATACGGACCCTTCCAGTAATTTAGAGAAAGTTACTGGGTTGCGTCTACCATCAGTCTTTTACATCCTCAACCAACAATATGCATTTGTCTTTTAAACTCCGTTTTAAAGTCCAGGGCTGCTGGGTTGTGTAGCATAGGTTATAGCAGGGTGATTAGATGACAGGGAGTTGCCATTGGTAACAATTCACCAAGTTACTATCTTTACTTTTGTTAAATTGAGAAGAGAGGTTTTTAACTGTCTCATCCATGACTCAGCTCATGATTTTTGGGATCATTTAACCATCTCTTTATGAAGTAGAATATTCTCAGTACATAAAAATTCACTTGTTCAATTTATTGCCAGCATTCCAAAACCAAATTAATTCCTGTTTTATTCATTGACAATTCTATTGCACATATATTTTCATTGATTGCTGAAGAAAATATAGGAATGTTGTTACACTACATATATATGTATTATATATAATGTCATATATATAAGCTAGACTATTAGCTAAACTAACTATATATAGTAGTTAGACTATATAGTCTATAGTTAGACTATATAGACTATAGTCTATAGTAGTTAGACTATATAGTCTATAGTTAGACTATATAGACTATATATACTAATATATATCAAATATATGTATATATGTATCAAAAATAAAGGTCTTGCTCATTTATTCTATTTAACAGGCTAAGAAAGCTCTGCCTCTTTAAAGGAGGTGAAAAGGTATATGAAGTCCAAGGACTATTTATTTACCTATTTTTTCTGGATGTCTTCTATTTGCATATGCCCCCCCCATCTTTAGATTCTCCTGTGGTGTGCCATGGGAGGTTTCCCATATGAAATCTATGAGTGCCAGTTTTATCTCCTGGGTTTTAGTTGAGGTCAATTAGAGAATAACATTGCTGGGCAAGATCTGAAATGGGTAGAGAGTAAACTCCAGGCTTTATTTGCCATGGTTTCCACTCCACAGTAGCTTCATGTACTTGATGAGGTCTTCTGCTATAAATCCCAGATGCTACCAGAGAATGCCTACACACACAGTTCCCTTCTCTGACTGCTGGTAATTGCTCCCTCCCCTTGCCTACTACAGACCTAGAGGTATTAACACCTTCTTCATCGTATTAGCTCCAGGACACTCCATTGTCCCCTGTGATTTCCTTACCCTCTGCTTCCTGTCCAAATACATTTTTTATTCTATTAAATTCCTTTGGAATTAACCAATTTAAGTTTGCCCTCTGTTTCCTGCAGGGACTCTGACTGATAAAGCCCTATAGCTCAGAGTTACCTTATTCTGAAGCCTAAATATGATTCTTAGGAAGTTGGGGGAAAATGCAACCCTGAATCAGAGGGCCTAAAATGATTGCTGTAGTCTAGAAAAAAAAAAGCCAGGAAACTGCATGAGTTTCTGATGCCAAAGACTGACTGTTATGATGTGGTTCACATTCCCCTACTAAAACATACTTTTCAGCCAAGGTTTTAATAGCAAAATAAAAGGCTTGGAGTCAGCGTTCCTCTCCCCAGGCCAAGGGCATATTTCCCAGTTACTTCTAAATGACTTCTTTTTTAAAAGATCCAAAATATGAGTTGCTGTGAAATGCTGCATTTTTTTCCAACAATCATAAAATTCATTTGTGTAAGCAGTGTGATCAATGATATCATGTGAAAGATAAATTTTGTTTCATGATTGCATAGAGCAAGACTCAGTAACATCCAGCATGCCAGTATGATTCCTGGGAACAATTCTAGAAACCACAAAAGTGTTAAAAAAAAAAAGAAAGAAAAAAATGTGAAGGAAATGGTGTGATTATAAATGTTTCTTAGTGTCTCCCTCCAGCAGAAACTTAGTGGCAATAGCAGTGCCGGTCATATTAAGGAGCCCTAATTTACTCTCCAGAGTTATTAGAATCTGCAATTAGCAAAGAAACTCTTTAAAAAGGAAAAAGAATAAAGAAAGAACTGAAGTGCTTGACTACCTGGCACTGCCAAGGGTTCTGAATCACCGAGGCCAGCCCGGGAACAGCAAGGTGAGTGACGGTGACCTCCCCTGTCAGGTGTGAGCCTCTTCTACATTTGGCACCCAAAACAGGGGTTTAAAATAGCTTTCCAGCAGGTTCCATGTGACTTGCCACTGGACCCAGACAGCACAAAAGGGCTGATTAGTGAGGCAAAAAAGAGGAACTTCTCCTGAGATGACTTCCAAAAGCTGTTTCTTGCAGCATAAATCTCCTTTTGAAAACGCACAACTAGTGGGAAAAGGGAGCCGCCTTCTCCCCTGCAAATAGCTGAGTCTTGCACAGAACTCCTTTTCTCCATGCTTTCATTTGTTTGCTTGTGTTTTTAGTAGATCACCTCCAAGCTCCTTGGGGTGGTATCAGGAAGGACACTGTCCTGAGTCACCACCCACGTCTTTCCTACTGGCTTCAGGTGGAAAGATGCCAGCCTCCCTCTGTACAGACAGTAGAACATTTTGAGCAGTGGCTTCTTGATCATCTCACACTGCCCAAGCAGTCATAGGAATATCCCTTCCAGTTTGGGTGACTACACAGAAAGTGGTATAGCATTCTTTGTGTTAGGAGGGCCAGTAGGGGGTCCCATCAGTCCCTGATTGCTGATTATCAGAAGTCTTTAACTACAGAGAGAGTCAGTTCCTTTTCTGGAAGGTGGGCAATATAGATAGGAATCACCAATCCAATACTTTGCATCTACTGTGGTTCTTTACATGTTGAAAGAAGAGATGGGCTAGAATGAGAAAATAAAGATCATAGAATACAGTAACAGTTAGAAGAAGGCAGAATTACCCATCGTCTGGACCTTAAGACTTGTTGCCCCGAGGTTGGTCACTGATGAGTTCCTTTGCCCTGTTCTTCCATGACGTCAGAGCAGGGCAATAGTGAAGGGATCACACTGAGAGTGGGTTATCATAAGCACACTTCTCCACACTTAAAGTCAAAGATATGAGATGAAGAGAAGGAGGAGCTACAGAAAGAAACATAAAAGTGGGCTGGAAGGAAAATACCCCAGTGGAGGAAAAAATGTAAAGAAAAATAACCAGGAAAATCATTGCTTGTCTTTCTTTTTTCTTTTTCCTTTATTCTATTCAACTTTTACAAGTAAAGATTTATCTCCAATCTTATAGGATTGGCATAGATGTAAATATGCCATAAAGATTTCTTTCTATCAAGATCTTATTTAAAGATCTCCTGGCTGGTCTTTGTTGGGCAGACACTGTTTCACTGAGATCAAGAAGTTCACAGTTTAAAAAACAATGATGAAACTAAAATACAAGATGCTCTTGTGTTTGGCCTCGACTAAGAAGACGTTGCTTACTTGCTAGCTGTGAGTTCTCAGGCACTTGGGCTCAATTACCTGGGAAAGACCCTGGACTCAAGCATTTCAGGAGTGAATGAGAATGAGCCAATGTGATGTTGTTCAAGGTGCTCATGTGCTCCTAAACCGATTTCACAACTCACTGCTATGCAGGATGGAATTGGATTGTGCATGCTCTCTGGTCCCTCTGACCTGGTGCACAAAATCAACCCTTTCTGAAGCACAGCTCAGTTTTATTGACAGAAAACAGGAAAACACAGAAGTGAGAGGGTTGCAAGTGCAATTGGGGTAAAACATCTCTATTTACAAGTCAGCCCGGCCTCAAGTTGGTGAACCAGAAAGAAAGTGCCTGCTCCCAAGTGCATGGCACTGCCAGTCATCTGTCTCATTGTCACCAAAAGTAGAAATTCCCAATTTACCCCTGAAATATTGATCTCTATTGTGAGGACTTTATGTTCCAATACTAGGGCTGAAACCCTAGCTGCCCAGGTGCACTTCAATGCAGTCAGATGATGGTTAGAGGATCCAGGCTCAAGGCAATGTGAGGACAAATGTGTGATTACTCATGAATTGACTCAGTAATGTACAAAGGAGACGAAAAATGAAACAAAATGAAATGAGAAATCCTGTGGAAAATAGACAACAAAGAGGTTTAAGGAAGAGGGGCTCATTTGCCGATGGATGTGCTCAAAATGTCCCCAAGAATACAGCCCTGTATTAAATTTAGGGGTGAGTGAGGTAAATGAAGGTTCTCCATAGAACAGGTGAAGTGGGAGCCTGAGGTTGAAGAAAACCTGGTACAAAGGTTCAAAGGTTCAAAGTCATGATTTTAAAATGCTATTAGTAGACCTGAGAGAAAATAGGTGAATGTGAACAAAGAGGGAGGAATATAAGAAAATACAGCGAGAGACATAGTTAGAAAGCAAAGGAAAGTAAATCAATACGTTTCTTCTTGTATTTCTACTTTGTATGGTTTTTCATTGTTGATACAACAAATAAACACAGATTTGGTGGCTTAGGGAGATAATATATATATATATATATATATATATATATATATATATATATATACACACACACACAATGTATGTCCTCAGAGATTTGAAATTCAAAATGGGTCTCAGAGAGCTAAAATCAAGGTCTTGGGATGTCTGCGGCCCTTCTTAAGTCTTGAGTAGAACTTACGCCTTCCTGTGGTTTTGAGCTTCTGGTCATGTGTCACTTTCAACACAACATCAAACTTCTCTCATCTCCTGATGCTCTGGTTCAATCCTAATTTTCCATTTTGGATGCTTCTCAATGACTGTCAAGGGTATCCTACAGCATCATGGATCATCCAGGGCAATCTTTGTTCCATGTCATTAAAAATCATAAGAATAAAGATCTTTTTGCCATGTACTACAACATACTTCCAAGCTCTTGAAATTCTGTTATAAATATTTTCAGCATAAGGACATAATTCTGGCTGTCACAGATAAACTTAGGTCAAAGAGCAGATATATTAAGGAAGCAGAGGCGATGAGGAGGGTGGGCTCTGAGCATGGGTTCCTATGGGTCCCTGCTACTTTTTCCACTGACTCTGCTCATAGTTTTCCATTGGTGGATCAAGGTCATCAAGAAAGAAGGCTTCAGTTAGGACCTCCTCACCCACTTGCATACTCAAACCACTTACTTTACTTCTGATTAACCCTGAATAATTCATTTACTATGAATTCTAAAGGTTTAAGTAAATTACTGTCTAGGATATAGTCTTCCTTGTGGTAGTTGGAGAAACCCCAATTCCCAGAAACCGTTCCTTTAAGAACAACTCTGTTTATTTACCTTTTGACCAATAAAGTAAGGCTGCAATAAAAAAAGAATGTCAAATAAGTCAATTAGGTACAATGAAACCCTATGTTGGTGTATCCAGCCATACATATGTATTTAATTTACCTTTGTGTGGAGTTCCCTTTTTGTTTTTGTTTGCCCGGTATCATTTATAAATAATTGTCTCCAGATTGTGCTGTCTATCATACAGCTTGACCTCATGTAGTCATGTGATACATGGTAAGCAAGTTGTGAACTGATCTCCTTGGAAAGAGGACTTGGTGATTGAACAAGCATGCGAGTGAAAACATTTTTGGTTTTGTAGGCTGAAATGGTTGGTGGAAAAAAAAACGATAAAGACTGGAAAACAGTGACTCTTTCCGTTTGAGATCATTTATGAATGCCATCTGAAGTGTCCAGGACTGCTTGTCCTGCTGTATGTGGACTTTCTGATGGAGAATGAGGCCAGCAGACAAAAGCATGGGCAAAAACAGAGAGAAATGGAATTATTCTGGTATTATTTGAACATCCAGTACAAATTTAAACTGTTGCTGTGTTTTGCAATTACTTGAACTGTAATTTCCCTTTCTATTTAAGCTACTATGTGCTAAACATTTACCACTTAGTGATTCACTCTCAAAGATAAAAGATACTGGCTTGTGGTTGGAATTCTCTTTATTTTAAACTTCAGTCACAAACAGAGTGTGTATGTGGGTGTGTGTGCACACACAGGTGCATGTGCTTGTATACATCCACAACATATCTAAACACACATATAAAGATATATACACAAATGAGGTGGATTTAATAGAATATATTTGTAAGAACATCATGCATGAATGGGATGTCCCTGGGCTTTTCAAGTGTGTGGTAACAGGAGTATCTGAGGATGATGGGTGTTATTCTAGTGAGCCTAAAATGGGTGGTGTGGTGCAATGGACAGAACAGCCTAGTGAACATTAAAGGGAACACAGTGGGCTAAAGGTTGCTCTATTTGGGGTGTGAAGTGGTGGAAGTCTGGGTTCTAGTTTTAATTCTGTCACAAGCTAGCTCCATTTTAGTACTCAGTTCTCTTCCTTATAATATGAGGGGACCAGAACATTGGTTTGCTCTGATTACTCCTGAATGTTTCATAGAGCAACTTGATGTGCAGAATTTAAATAGGGTGCACACTTCCATGCTCCTGTGTGGTTTTAAGCCACGTGTCTCAGTCTATTCATTTCATATTCTGAGCTTGGATGTCAGCTTTCAACTGAAGAAGGGTAGTGAAAAATCTGGGGAAAACATGTTCAGATCACTGGGCTTGAAGATTTCCTTTTGGTTTTAAAAGATTTTTGAGGTTAAATCTCAAATCATTTTTTTCATTTGTTTGTTTTTGAATTGAAGATAATTTACAGATCCTCGCCATTCTCTATGATTCCTTTTGGTTAATCCAAACTTGTTGATCACAATCGAACATCAAGAACCTCTGACATTCTGACTTACTTTGCGTAAAACTAAAAAATAATTTGGTAGTTCAAGTTAATCCCTTAGATACCCCTATTCAGAACCCTTAAGGGATAGAGTATACATATAGCAACTTCTATCACTGTGGCAGAGAACATGTTAAAGATTGGGGGGGGGGGGGCGTAAGTTTTCATCTTGGGCACTAGAAAAACAACCTAGATTAACGGTCTTCACAATCCAACAACACTCTTTAGTGTTTGGTTGTGTTCTTGCTATCTTTTCCAACCAACAGTGTTTCTGTGCCTGTGCTATCCTAAACAGCATGACAGGTCCTTGTGACATGAAAAAGGGCCATGACATGTTCCATGACAAGTTACAAACAGACACACACTTAAACATGAGGACAACAGCCAGATACAAATGGTGATGTTCAAAGTAGAACAGATATTAAACAAACTGATTAGTTGATGCCTCCAATGATTTAAGTTTCATCTTGAAAACTAATTTTTCTTCTTGGTGAATAAGAGAGGTGAATTATATTTTATTATAGCCTTTTAAGCATGCCTCAGAGATAAACTGTGGAAGCCTTTGACTTATCCAACTCTCCAGCCATTCATAATTTTGAATGAATTAAAGCAAGAAAAAATACAATTAGGAAGAGATACATTCTTTTAACTCTGCTTCATTTGTAACCCCTTTGTTGGTGTGCTTATCAAGTTGGAAGGGCTGTGAAAAAAAGATAGCTTGCTCTTGAGAATTCTGAAGATGACATAATTATCACCTTTGTTCTTTTTTTCCCTGAGATACCTCTTTGTCATCCAGTGTTTCCCACATCAAACAGCACAGCACCTGAAGAAGGTTGCAGTGCCGTCCCCCGGGCGGGGCTTGTGTCTGCAAGCATAGCAGATTTTTACTGAAATCCAGCTTAGACAACTTCAAGGTCTTGTACACGCAATTAGCTGAACAGATGTAAATGAGGTCTTTTAACGAGGTGTCTGGATTCCCATCAGCTGACTTGGCTGAATCTCAGCTTTGGCTATGAAAAATCACTCCGGCCCTCGGTAATGAAATGACCCCTGACCTTGGCATGTGGGTGCTTATGCAGCTCACCAGGGAAGGTGATAAGGGACACCCACTGATCCAGCCCAGCATACAGTCCTGCAGGAACACTGGCTGGTTGTCATCACCAATTGATGTTCTCCCAGAGTCCTCCAGTCACTGCCTGAGCCCAGCCAGTGCATGACGAATGCTGTCCAGCAATGTTTACCCGCAGGAAATGCAGCCTGCTGCAGAGGACTATGGGAAAAAGCAAACGCCCTTTTTGGGTTTTCCTCTCACTCTCTTTGCTCTTTCCCTCTCTCCCATCCTCCTTTATACCCTGCTTAATTTTATTTATACCTTTATTGCCTTGCACCTTTCCCTCCCCCTCCTCCACCCACATGAATGCAATAGTATGCTTCAATTCTAAAAGACCTGTAAAGATAGTCAAATAAAAAGTGCTTCATGGATTTTTCTCCTTGTTTTCCTTAAAAGCCAAGTATAGAGTTTAAAAAAAAAAGATGAAATAAAACAGTCAGCATTGGAAACATACATGCAAGTAACATTATATGGACTGAACAGGTTATATTTAGGAATATGCAGGAAATGGAAGGGAGAATTGTTTAATTACAGTTCAGTCCAGAAAATGAAATGCAAAGAAAATTTAAAAAGAAAAGCAAATAGCGAACTTTTCTGGCTAGTATTACTAGTTTAAAAATCTGAACTACGGGCTCTAAAAATGAATAAAAAAGAGAGTTCTTAAACATGAAAATAAAAAAGCATCACCACCAGCAAATTCCTTTTCTGACTTTATGCTGAAAAGATACAGAACAGTTGTCTGAGAGAGAAATCAAGTTAGAAGTCTGCTTTTCAGTAGAGAGAATGATAGCCTGAGATGCGTGGCTGTTCAGGCTCAGGTTTCCAGGGAAACCTAAACATTTGAAATACAGTCAGGGCCCAGGAGAAGCATGACACTTAACATCATATATTATATTTTACTTGATAGTATTTATTATATTCTTATAAGAATTATTTTTTAGGGTGGGTCACATTATGTAGCCCAGGCAAGCCTTGTACTTAACATTTCTCTTGTCTGGGCCACTATGTCCTGAGAATAAAATCACGACTGGCATTAGCTCTTTGAATATTAGTATTTCTATTTCGCAAGCAAGCAAATGGAAACTCTTCTGTATTGTCCAATTGCGTAGAGTTTGTATTTAGCTGAGTGAGAGTAAATCCTGGACTTTCTGTTCCAAGTTGTTGTTTTTTTTTTTTTTTTCAAGCAGGCCACATAACACAACTGTGTCCAGGTCATTTAGTGGAATAACACTGAAAATAAAAGTTAGGTAATTCATTATGAAAAACTACCATTGTTTATTTTCTTCAGGAACTGAAAAAGCAGGATGCCATGGTCAGACCTTAGTTATACCTGATGATTTTATGATATGGATTCATCTGATGTGACCAAAGTCAGGTTAGGTGCAGCGCTAAGCACATCTTTAATCATCCTCACTTTTCTCAGGCCTTTGCTCAAAAGACGCCATCACAGAGAGGAGTCGTCTGTCAAGGCGATAGAGTTGAACAACAATCCTATTAGATGTACCAGGACTTCTCATCCCCTTCCCTCTTTTTTTCCCTCCATACACTGTCATCATCAGATATACCACACATTATTTCCTTGTTTATCTTCCTTATTGACACCTTGTCTAAGTTCTATGAGGGGATAAGGTTTTTTTGTTTTTTGAGTTTTGTTTGTTTCTGCTCAAGGTTTCCCATATGGCTTGTGAAAGATGTTAAATCAAAGGATGTTTTCATCTTTACTAATTTTTAGGCAGCTGTGCATAAAGAGTTCAAGAATACTGTGTCACAATAGCCAATGTATCTATTACTAATTGTATTTGTTCTTGTGAGGTGATGTGTCCATGTGAGTCAACATATGACCACATGTCTACTGAGAGTCAACACGAGGCCAAAACTGGATAGGAAGTTGTAACCAAGAGGATTCCAGTTTACCTGTATTTGACAAAATACTATTATGTCCATGAAGTACTTATAGACATAAAACTAAGGATAAATATAACAATGAGATGAATTAGCTTCATAATCTGCTTATTGTTCTCCTTTCTCTTCATGAAGTTTGCAGAGAACCTTCCAGCAGGATTTGCATACGACTGACAGTTAATTAATGAACAGGTGATTTTTCAGTCAATAATAACAAAAGAGAAATATGACACTAAAACTACATTATAAAATATGTTAAATAGAACACGAATGATGAAGTCAGTGATGCTCATCTTAAGGGTATATATTACATAGGTGTTGTGTGACTCATACATTATTTGTGCAAGTGAGAGCTTTTGTTTGTGTGCATAAAATCTGAGTTCTAAAACCATTCTAGAACTCTTGTATCTGAGACTTGTGCATTTCCCTGATTTTGTAGAACTCTTGATGAGCATGTCTATTTATTCTGCCTTATTCTCTCTCTCTCTCTCTCTCTCTCTCTCTCTCTCTCTCCCTCTCTCTCTCTCTCCTCTGACCATTCCATCATCTCTTGCAGGTCTAGGCTGTTTCATTTCATGTTTGTCAACTCGTTACTTTCTGTGCACGTCCATCTTGTGGGTCAGTATGTGCTAACTTCTCTTCCTGTTCTATTTTATTAGTTTCTATGCATGTCCATCTTGTGGGTCAGTATGTGCTAACTTCTCTTCTTGTTCTATTTTATTACTTTCTGTGCATGTCCATCTTGTGGGTCAGTATGTGCTAACTAACTTCTCTTCTTGTTCTATTTTATTTCTCATTGATATTTTTTTAGTTTCTGATCCTTTCTTAGGTTTTCTTACCTCATCGTACATATAGATGTCCTTTTCCATTTTTTTTACATATTTATGTTATTATTCCATTCTTCTCTTAAATTTCTCTCACTTGTGCCATTTCTAGTTCATTTTTGTGATGTGGGAGTCACCTCTGTGTGTCATGATAACCATTAATGAATAAAGAAACTGCCTTGGCCTGTTGATAGAGCAGAACTTAGGTAGGCGGGGAGGACTATACTGAATGCTGGAAGCAAGAAGGGTGGAGTCAGGGAGACACTATAGAGCCACCGCCAGAGTCAGACATGCCAAATCTTTGCTCGTAAGCCACTGTCATGTGGCAATAAACAGATTAATAGAAATGGGCTAAATTAATATAAGAGTTAGACAATAAGAAGCTAGAGCTAATGGGCCAAGCAGTCATTTAATTGATACAGTTTCTGTGTGGTTATTTTGGTTCTATGTGGCTGGAACAAACAAGCGGCTCTCCCCTGCAACATTTTTACCTGATTATTATCATCTCTTTAAAATGTATTTTCTTGTTGGGTAAGAAATATTATGCTAGTATGATATTGTTTGAGTGCTAAAAGGTATGCATGACAGAATAATAGAAACAGGAATAATGCATTTGTGCCAAGACAGAAGCCATTCTTTTTCAATTCTAGCATGCTAATATGAATCTACAATGTAACTTATCTACCTTTAGGTTGCTTTGGTTCCTTCCATATACCACTTAGTATAGATTTTCTAATAACAGACAGACTATTAATTTCATTGGAAGAACTAGAAGGTAAGAAGCTGTCTCAGCTCTAATTTTCTGCCTGTATCCATGTGAGACTCAACCTCTTTTTTATAAGAAGTGAATCGCAGTTCATCTCATGTTTTGGTTATGTACATGGCCACTGATTTATAGTCCATGTTCAACTCAAGGCAAAGTCATTCTCCATTGTTCCTCTTTTCTTTCTTCTTTGGATATAGATTCATTATATAAATGTTTATTATGTGCTTCAAAAAATTTAGTTTAGAAATAACACATTCCTATTTCATCAGCATAAATTATTGTCTAAACTATTTCTAAAACTTATTTTTAGAATTGGCATCTAAGACTTCATTACCTTCATGCCAATGAAATATTTATTCATCATGCCTTCTCAGATATTAATAATTTAAGTATGTTATTAAGCTGGGTAACACATTGTTCAGTACAGAAACAAAACAAACATTCACAGAAGACTAAAAATTATCTCTTGATATTCATAAACTTATCAGTAAGTGAGTAGTTCTCCACAGAGAGAAGAGATCATAGCATTGAAAGAACTTCCATTCAAGTAGTATCAACTATTTTGAAGGATAAAACTTAATTTGAATCCACATTCAATTTTTATATTGTTTGTAATCTCATTTTGTAATTTGTTATCAATTTTATATATAAAAGTGTATGTGTTTATGTATGTTCACATGAATGCTTGAGCTCACATGTATGCATATATGTCTACACACAGTTACCTTGAATTCAGAGAGTGAGCTTTTCTGTACAATTTAATCAAACACCAAATCTAGATAACTGTTTATGGTGCGTCGATCGCTGGATTTGACAAACCTCATTAAGCGTTTACAATGAAATTGCTTTACAGTTTCTAGTACTCCTTCTGAATTAGACAGTGAAATTCTTGAGGTACTTTAGCAATTAAGCTGTTGGAACACACTAAACAAGTAAAACACACAAAATATAGTCTCTTTTTTTTTCAAATTGTAAAATACGATATATTTCTATCCATTGTCAAAGGCAGCATGATTCATATGTTTTTAATGGATTGGCCCATCAATCCTGCAGGGAAATTGTTGGAAGTATTGTGCATCTATGTATACAGATGCTAGAAAACATGAAAAAATAGCAAATAAATTAGAGAAAAACATTACCTTAAAACAAAAATAAGAATGTTTAATTTTGAAAGACATTTATCAGTGGAATTGCTAAAATTAAAACTGTTCCCGTGGATTACTATCTGTGTTGGTCTGATTGAGCACAGCCACCTAAGTTTATGTATTTGAATGCTTGGTCCTCTGTTGGTGAAACTGTTTGGAAAGGATTAGGAGGTGTGACTTTCTCAGAGGAGGTGTGTCACTTGGGGTAGGCTTTGCAGTTCCAAAGACTAGTGTGATTCCCAGTGCTCTCTTCCTGCCTTGTGGTTGTAGATGAGGATGTGAACTCTCAGTCCACCATCATGAACTCTAACCCCCTTAAGCTATAAGCCACCTTAATCACTTCCTTTTATAAGCTACCTTGGTCACAGTGTTTTATCACAGCAATAAAAAATAACTAAAACATTATGTGGTTAAAATTGTCAACTTTTTAATCATGATAAAATACAGTGATTGCTAACTAGTGTCAAATACTAACTAGGGAGTGGAAAATTAAAACATTACTGTCAAGTTATGGGGATAAAAAACATTTGCTTCGATGTAGACCTTCCTTCAAGTCATGTCTGTTGCAAAAGCTGTACAAACAACCTTTTCTTCAAAAACCATGCTGTTCTAACAAACTGCTATTTATAACCTACTTTTTGTGCAATAAATTGGTTTTTTTTCAGATGCATTTAGAAACGTCCTCAATCTAGTATCATTTACTTTTACTTTTCTCTGTGTCTTTGTCAAATTCTAGTTACATGAAATAAATGAGTGGTGAAGAGAGCAGAGGATTAGTGGATCAGCCATCCCCCCCCACACTTTCTGGGGTCCTTAGTCTCAGGAGAAGAGGGTTCTAATGGAAATCAGTGACGTGATGTATTAAAGAAAACCTCATTAAAAACTCCTAAGGGTATAATCTTATCCTTTTCCATGCCATGAGCAAAGAGGATTCCTTGTTTAAGATAATGGTGAAAACTTGGAATGACAGAAAATTTGTAACATTTGTGCCTATGGATACTTAGGATGATGAATTATAGAATTTGTTTTCCTTGGTGTGAAAAAAATCAGCAGAGCCAAGTTCAGATATTATTAACATGGTTTAAGAAGCAAATCAAAAAAGAAAAGAAACAAACTGAAAATATTAATATTTAATATCAAGTGTATGCCCAGTTAGGCTAGATAGTATGGACTTAGATATGGTTACTTCATTCCATATGCACAGACAGTGCTAAAAGTGATGCTGTTTGTGAAAAAGAAAACTTGGGCATAAAAGATGGCATAATATGCACTGAAGCACAAGGCTACTATGTGAGTCAGCTTTGAATAAAATTTACATAGTACTCCTTAAGCTCCTCAAGCCACAGTTTTCTCTGCAGTAAGACCTGTTTGTTATGTTGTAAACACTACAAGTTTTAAATGAAAAAAGACCAGTTTTGAGATTGTGAAGTGCTAAGTTCTGTGTAATATAAAATAAAAATTATGTTTTAAATGATGTAGTATGTGCAAATTGTTCTATCTGATGGACATTTGTTGATACTTATAAATCTGGTTCAATTCGAACATTTTATCAGCTATAATTTAGAAGAAAGTGTAAAAAGGTGTTATTTACAGACTGGGAACAGCATTCAGATGTTTTCAACACACAAAGCAGTGGAAGGTTCTGTGGATAAATGATCATTCAGCTTAATGAGAAGCATGGTAAAAGCCGGATCTGAACCAAACCTTGCCAGCTAAGCTAAGAGATAATCATGACTCTCTAGAGATAGATTGGTATATCTTTGTGATGGCTATAGTCTCATGAGAATAATATTCAAAAGTATGTCACTAATTTTTCATACTATTCAGTCCTGTTTCCAGTATTTCATAAATATTAACAGTGATTATTATTAGTGATAATCGTCTTTGACAAAAAATGCCTTCCAAATGTACTATAATGTGTAGTTTTTTTTTTTTTTTTTTTTTTTATATTTATTTATTTATTATGTATACAATATTCTGTGTGTATGCCTGAAGGCCAGAAGAGGGCGCCAGACCTCTTTACAGATGGTTGTGAGCCACCATGTGGTTGCTGGGAATCGAACTCAGGACCTCTGGAAGAGCAGGCAATGCTCTTAACCACTGAGCCATCTCTCCAGCCCCTATAATGTGTAGTTTTGGAAGTGTACATCCACTAATAGGGTTTTAGTTGGATAAATACAGCCTATCCATGGGCATTACACTTATCCAGGTCTCGACTCAGAGTCTAGGTTTGTTATTTTCAAGTCATCTATCCGTCCATTTGTGAAATTTTTCAGTTGTACCATAGAGACCATAGTATTTCACATCACACGTCTCACAGGTATTCAGAACGCAAATCTAGGAAGTATTTTGTTAAGGCACCATCTTCAGATGGCTAATTTCACTGACAACTCAAATTAAATATGCCCCAGGGACTGCTTTGCTACGTTGTATTTTTTAATTTTCTGTGTCTAGGGAAGTACCATGTTATCAAATAAGCGAACAAACAAAAATTCTTGGATGAAACATACCTCAGTGGCTAACTAGCACATATCACTTTTGTAAGTCTAGGTGAGCTATTTATTCTCTGTCTCCATTCCTTCCTCTATAAAATGGGTGATAATAGTAATCTTCAAGGTTTGGAGCAAAGCTTTTATATAATAAATGCATTGGGTGTCTGGTACACACAACAATGCCTTAGTCTGCTCAGTTTAAAATAATACCAAGACTGTACTTTAAAAAGAACAGAAACTTGCTTCTCCTAGATCTGGGGTCACCATGTTTCAGATCACCCTTCTGGCTCCTTTGGAATCTATTGAGAACAGTTTCCTGGCACACAGTGAACTGACTTTCACTGTATCTTTACACGGTGGAAGGAATAAGGAACGATCTGGGATCTCTTTTATGACAGCCCTAATTCCATTCTTGAGGACTGAGTCTGACTACTTTCTCAAGACTCCTTCTCTGAGGGTTGACACTGGGAAAGAGAGATAAGGGTGCCATTAACATTCAATCTATAGTAAGAGGGGTTCTGTAGCACCATGGCAGAAGTGCTGCAGAGCAAACTTCAGTTCCCTTTAAACCACTCACCCGTCTTTAGAAGTAGGGAAGCCATTTTTGCTGAATCATTCTAGCTTTGGCCTGTTGGAAAGCTGCTGTATTCTATTCACTCATTAGAATTCTAGTCTGATTAGCCTTTTTACGATATCATTCTTTTCAAAATTGCTTCTGAAAACTTTCTACCTGGGGGAGTAAGAGATGATTCAGCTGTTAAGAGCACATTTTTGCTCTTTCAGAGGACCTGCTCAGGTTTCCAAGCCCCACATGATGGCTCACACCCGGATGAATAAGCCCTGTTGCAGGGAATGGGATGCCTTCTTCTGAGGTCAGCAGGCATTGAGCTTGTATGTGATGTACATACACGCATACAGGCAAATACTCAGACACATAAAAATAAATAAATCTTCCATAAAGAAAGAAAACATCCATTTCACATTAGCTCTCACTAATCCCCCACTCATCATTTTCAAAGTTAGCACCTTTAAGTCACATTGTTAATTTTAGTGTCATAGGGAATGATGACCTAGATTCTCAGTTACCTCAAAAGTCCTTATATGACACACTTGCCCTAATATAACTCCTTCTAAGGCCTTATCTCTCTCTCTGTTTTCCTGAGACTATTTTATTTTCACATAGTCATTGTTCATCAAACTCCTAATCCTTCAAGATACAGGTTTCCCCCATCAAGATCTGCATAGCTTGGCATCAAGCTTCTTTGTTTTTCTGTTTTATAAATATTCCATAGGTGATATTTCCAAAAATTGTATAGTTATCACCTGTTCCAGGATCTCTGGGACCCTGAGGTTTAGAATCACTGCAGCTGAGATCATATATCTGGTATAGTAGGGTGATTTCTCCTTCCTTTCCTCAAACATCAGTGGGTCCCTTCACTGTGCCAACTACACAGTTCTCATTTCAAGGCTTCAAATTGACTAATTCTGTTTCTTTACTGTTTCTCTTTCTATCTTTGTGAAATGCCAAAATACAGGATCCTGGCCCCTCCTAGAGAGAAGACAATGTGTCTGTCTCAAATGGTAGCCCATGCGTACAGAAGTTTCAAAATCATTAAGGAAGTTGATGAGAATGGAGACAAAATGTGGCATTACTTGCTAACCCAAAAATCACAAAAAAATCTACAATTTTCACTTTACACAAATCGATTCTACCATCCCATGCCCAGAGGCACTCAGGCAGCAAGCTTACACTCACCACTGTGAAGGCAGACCTCATAGGGAAGCCGAGGTATATAAATATGCAAATCAGAGATGTATACAGAAACAGCCTTCCAATCGGGAACACCAGCTGTCACAGGCAGCAAAACCACTCCGAGGACTTGGCATTGGTGAATTGGCAAATACCCCCTGGTTATTGCTGTCCCATCAATCATGGGCCATTTGGCAGGGCAGCATTCTTGAACAGGCGTTCTCTTTCTTTTAGCTTAAGGAAAAAAGTTTCTCTAAGGCAATGAAATAAGCTGCTATAAAATTCGATCCAAGTATTTGATATAGGGAGTTATTGATCATATCTAGATATGAAAGTTCTGTATCTTTCCATTATTTGAAAGAAATTACGAATTATGCTCCAAATAAAACAAAAGCATCAAGCTAATGTTTTGTCTGTTCTCACTAAAGAGCTTTAGGAAGAGATTCGACTGAGATATGGGTAACCAGCAATGCAGAGAATATAGTAGTTTGTTAATTTATTTTGTAAAGACTGTTGAAGACCATCAATCCTTAAGTTATCACCCATGAGTATGAAGCAGAATTGGAATGGGGAGAAGGGGAAAGATAGGGAACCTCAATATCTACTCCAATTCTAGTTTATCAGAAGAATGAATATGAGGTTTTCTTCTCAACAGTCAACAAAGGGATGGTTTACAGGCATTAAGGCATTCTGAGAGAAGTAAATATGTCACCAGTTTGAAATAGCAGTGTTATTCAGCAGAGAGCAGATCAATGGAAGTTGCATAGGTTTTCAGATGCTTTGGGATATTAAAGAACAGTTCCATTTCCCCCTCCATAAATCATTCTATCAAGAAGAATGATTTAAAGTGATTAAAATTATTTAAAATCATTATCAATCTAGCCACCAATCAACACTCAATGAAGTTTCTTTCCCTCCTCCCCTTTCCTCTTCCTTAGAACAATCTGCAGTGTGTTTATTTTTCCTAGCTCCTGGGTCTCATTGGCTATGTGGTAGAAAATAATAAGTTTTCTTTTGGATTTAATATAGAAAACTTTAGCAGAGACCACTCAAATTGTCTTTAGAAAATATAAAGTACTCAGTGATTATTAGTTTGATGATGCTTATTCCATTCTTGAAAATGAGTTGATAATACTCACTGCTGTTTCAAAACAGAGTGAACATGTGTGGAGAATTACAGAGATGTTCTCCATGCATGCAAAGACAAAAGCTGAAAGAATTATAATAAATAAAGACTAAACTTTTTATTAACTGTTTCTAAGGCATTTCTGAAGTCCTTTCTGTTTTTTGAGCATGGATAATATTTCACAAAATATTGATACTCATCCATTACCAAGTATCTTTGGATTTTACATTTTACTTATGGACTGTGATTTTGCATGTGTGTGTGTGGGGAGTGTGCATGAGTGCATGTGTTTGTGTGTGTCTGTCTGTGTTTGTGTGTGCAGATGTACTGGACTGTGTTTTCATTTGTGGGCCAGAAGCCAGTTTGCTTCTCTCTCTCTCTCTCTCTCTCTCTCTCTCTCTCTCTCTCTTTGTGTGTGTGTGTGTGTGTGTGTGTGTGTGTGTGTGTGTCTGTCTGTCTGTCTCTGAGTAGACCTGGCTTTCCTGGAACTCACTCTGTATACAATGCTGGTCTTGAACTCAAAGATTGCCTGACTCTGTCTCCCAAATACTGGGATTAAGGACGTGCACCACAACCTGGCTCTGGTATCTTTGGTTTTTGTTCTTGTTCTTTTAATTGCTATCCATTTTATTTTTTGAAACACAGTCAGTCAGTGAACCTGGAACTCATTGCTTTAGCAAGACTCTAAGAATCTGCATATCTCTGCCCCTCCAAAGTCAGTGTTGAGGTTGAAGGAGCTAATAACTACATTTGGCTTTTTACATGTCAGGGATATTAGGAAACCAAACTCAGATTTTTATGCTTGTGCATGAAGGATTCTATCCACTGAACCATCTCCTTAGCCCCAGTAAGAAGTAATTATATTTATTGTTTGAGATTTCACACATGCATATCATGTGTTTTTACAGATCTTTTCCTCATTTCCCACATCCATACTTCTTCTCTACCTCTTCCACTACTTCTCCATCCAAACTTCCTGTGCTCTTTTTGAAAACCCACTAAGTCCACAAAGTGCTGTTTTTATGGGCATGGGTGCAGGATAATCTACTGGCATGGGCAGCATCTTGGAGGCTGCATCCCTGAATAAAATTGGCTGTTCCTCCTACAATAGTGAGTAACATCTTTTAAGAGAGTTAAATGTGCTTGTAGAGTTAGAAAAGGAATGACTTGGTTTTAGACAGTGAGCACAAGCAAGACACAGTGCAGATGCTATTTACACAAAGCATGTCAGGTGATGTCTAAAATTCTAATGAATCCTGTCTTTGTAGATGAATAATATTTCATTGTTCGTAAAGGCCACTGTTTCTTTACCTACTCATCCATAAATCACCTAGGCCGAATCTGAATTCCAGCTGTTGTGAGTGGTGGTGCAATAAACATGGATGCTAAGGTGTCTCTTTGTCGTGCTGACCTCAAATCTTTTGGATATATATCCAGAAGGGAATTGCTGTATCACATGGCTTTCTATTTTTAGTGTTTTGAAGGACACCCATACCATTCTCCATAATGGCTGGTCTAATTTACAAACTCACCAACAATGTATATGGAATAGTTTCTTTTTTCTCCACATGATTTTTCAGTTGTGGAAGCTAAATTAAGTTAGCATGAATGTAGACGATCCCTGGAGGTTGTGAAGGTTGTGAAGGAAAGGAGTTTGGCTAAAGGGAGGTTGAATTGTATCACTGCATGCTTCATGCATGTGTTGATATATCACCAAACTCATTAGTGTATACCATACATGCATGTCAATCAAAATAAAAATAATTCATATAATTAGCCGATAGGAACTTATATTATTCCCTATGTAAAGCCTTCAGTCAATTTTTATCACAGTTTGAATCCCCACACACTCTGGGGGAAAAAGCGAATGGAAACAAACCCTTAGGATGCAGCTAAGATCTGCATAGCTTGGCATCTCCTTTCAGTTCTCATCTGTCCTGTACCCGTGGGCCTGTTCATTGCCAGGTCCTTTCCACACATTCAAGTTCTGCCAGGCTCTACTTTTCACACTCCATGACTGGCTAGCTCTACTTTCACACTTTCTGGGGGAGCATTTCTTTATTTGGGATCTGATGTATGCACATATGTAGAAAGAGCATAGAAATAATGTGTTAGGGGGTGGGGATCACCAGGAGTCTCATTACTCTATCGCAATGTGAACATTCAAAAGATTTAAGACAAAGAATCCTGATAATCATAGCTATATTTTACAAATATTTAGAAACCATGTTCAGGATAGTTCAGAATAAAAAGAAGACATAAGTAGGTTGGGACTGTGGTCTTGGTAGGATGCTTGTCTAGTCTGCATAACCACATAAACTGAGCATGGCACTGATGCTTACAATTCTAGCTACCAGGAGGTGGAGGAAGAAGGATCAGGGTTTCAAGGTCATCATCAGCTGCATAGGAAGTAGAAGGACAGCCTGGGGCACACATGACACCTTGCCTTAGCAAAAAGCATAAGAAAAGGATAATTTTTTATTTTTATTTATTTTTTAATCTGAGAAAGAGCTAATAAAGACCTAAACTGAGAATGTAAGAAAGCATGCTTTAAAAATATGTTGACTGATTACAAGACAGATCAATGAAAGGAATAACTTGGAAATAACCCCATTTTCAGGAGGGTGTCATAATATTAGAAATAAGAATATAAGAGAAAAAGAAAGAACCTGCTTAAAACAAAAGAGACTTTTGCATTGAGCCCAATAAATAAAAAAGTGGCTGATTTTAGCTTACTCATAAGTTTTTGTAGCTAATACTCAGAAAAATAGGGACAGGGCTGCCTGGCAATGGAGAGTGATGGTATTGTTACTGTTAATGACATCCATGAGCAAAATGTAGAAAGGAAGAGAAATGTATGTGCTGAAGATCACACTCCTAAAAGAGAACAAATTGACCTAGCAGGAGAGATACAAGCAGATTAGGATAGGGAATGACTTCAGGAAACAATAAGAGGTGCTAAGTAAATGGAAACTTGTTAAGTGTGCTCAAAGAGAATGAGCTAGAAGAAGACAGGCTCACTAAAACAGGGAGATGGTAAGGAATATGAGAACTAAGGCAAGTTGTGTTAGGCAACCTTCAAAGGCAGAGAGCTGAGACTGAGGAGTTTTAACTGAGGTTGTCTTGACTAGAGTATTCAGTAATGTGTTAGAGGGTCTGAATTCCTGTCAACATTTAATGGTCTTTGGATTAGAAAAGACCGAGTATTGCTCTTGTTTTCACAGATAACTTATAAGGAAGTAAAACAGAATAACAACAGATAAACTTGGCCTTAGGTATCAGTAAGGGAGCCACTGACACACAGACTTAGGGACTGCAGACAGGCAGATAAAGCTAGCCCAAGATTAAGGAGACATCCCTAATGTTCTGATTTAAATTTTAATGTTTAGCAAAATTAGAAGTTTTATGCAATGATTTCTTACTCTGTAATTCTACAGAAATTCTAGCAGCAGAGAACCCCTGTCTGCATGATGGGATCCACAAAGCTTTGCAAAGACTATGTGCATGTGCGTTCTCGGCACTGTCTTACTGTCTCTCCTCTGAAAAGAAGCAAGCCTTCATAGCGTCAGACTTTCACAGCTAATTTAATCTCTTTATAACAGATGATTTTACATTTGTTTCTTCCAAGGAAAACCGTCAAAGACTCTAAATGATTTGTGAGAGAAAGATGGATGACAGAAGGAACAAACAAACAAAAAAGGGGATAGTAAAAGAAGAAAAGAGCCAAAAATTTGCCTTTGAATATTGTCTAAAAGACTCTCCTTTGAAAAATCATAAATTTATTATTTGAACACTTTTATTTGGCTATTTTTGAGTTATAATACATACATATTAGAAACTGGTTATGAAGTTTTACTTAATAAGACAGTATTCCAAAAGCCATTATACAAAGATCACTTTAGAATTTAGTCTTTCTTTCTTTCGTTTCTTTCTTTCTCTCTCTCTCTCTCTCTCTATCTCTCTCGCTCTTTTTCTTTCGGCTTTTTGAGACAGGGCTTAACTGTAGCTTCGAAGCCTGTCCTGGAACTAGCTCTTGTAGACCAGGTTGGCCTCGAACTCACAGAGATCCGCCTGTCTCTGCATCCTGAGTGCTGGGATTAAAAAGCTGCACCACCATGGCCCGGCTCTATCTTTTCTTTTTTATTATGGATATATGAGTGTATAAGATATTAGTACTTTCTGACCTGAGTTTGAATAATTGAGTTTACTAAGATACTTTAAAAAAAAACCCAAACTATACTTTTTCAATATATGAAAAAGTATTTTAATCATTTAATAACTTTCCCCCCAATTTTTTTTTTTTTTTTTTGGTTTTTCGAGACAGGGCTTCTCTGTGGTTTTGGAGCCTGTCCTGGAACTAGCTCTTGTAGACCAGGCTGGTCTCGAACTCACAGAGATCTGCCTGCCTCTGCCTCCCGAGTGCTGGGATTAAAGGCGTGCGCCACCACCGCCCGGCTTCCCCCCAAATTTTGATTACTAATGGCTGTTGAACTGTGTAGCTCAGACCTTTTATTTATTTGGAAGAAAAAGGAAACCTCATTGGCTATGTGATATTTGTGTAAACAGGAAGTCATCCAAGCTCACATCATTGGGAAGGCCACATAATAGATCTACAGCCACACAGCAAAGACATCCATGGGTGCTGCTTAATTTGAAGTTGAGATGCCATAGCTATCACCACACCAGTGTGGCCCTGGCTCCGGGCCACCACAAAGACTGTGATGAGATCATTCCCTTAGAAACCCACCAGGGTGGATACCACTGCTTATTTCAACTCATTCTCCTTAGGGGGAGTTTTTCTTGTCAATCATGTCGATTAATGATTCTGAAACCAGAGTTTCAAGCCTGCCTATATTTTAAGGACAGCTATTTCATTTTATATTTTATATTTGTGAAAATTTCTATATTGCAACAATATTGATCAAGAGGGTCATTTCCAAACATAAGGAAAAAGTCTGGATTATAGACTTATAATATCTATATTAATAGCATTTGCTACAAAAATAACACCAATGACGTTCCTCATTTCATTATTCTGAATATCTGAAGAATTTTTCACAATTTTCTTTAAACAATTTTGATGACCTGATCAGTGATGACCAATTTATGCATAAATCCTGATTTGCATGTCAGATCATTTTCTTTTTACACATTTGTGGAAGTGGAATTACTTGGTCAAGTGATAGAAATGTATTTTAAATCTTTGATAGACATATCTGCTTTACACTAGGAAAGTTTCCACTAATTTACACTCTCAACAGGGAGATATAAATGTGTCACTTTCCCCACTGCCTTGCCATTTTGCCTATGCTCATTTTGTTAACTCCTTCTTAGTGTCACTAGCTTAGAAAACATGTATTTCTCTTTTACTTTGTATGTCTTTGACTATTAGTGAGTTTGAATGGCTTTCAGTTTGATGATTTTAATGTGCCCTTTTATAAATTGAAAGTCTATATCCTCTACACTTAGCTCTCTAAATTTTTGGGAAAGAACAAAATCAGTAAGTTGAATGATATCACGTATCTTTTGTTATTTGTTCATATTATCTCAGTTTTTCCTTTGATAACACAATAAATTCTATTCATATATTTATTTTAAGTGAAAAAACTGCTTTATTGCACTTCGCTTTGCATTACTACAAATTTTTATTTTGTTTAACAGCCTTCAAATCCTTACCTTAACCAATAAGTTTTTTGTATTTTGCAATAATTTGATTTTATGAAAAGATACAAGACCAATGATTAGAACTCCCACACAGCCCAACTCATTTAAGTTTTATCAATTTCCCGCTCTTGTCTTTTCTTCATCAAATGTCTTTCACATCTTACATATGTGTCATATCTCCACTATTCTGGGATAACCTTTTTTTGTAAACTGTGAAGATGTGTCTCTGCATGGTACCTTCTGATTGGTTTAATAAAGATCTGAATGACCAATAGCTAGGCAGGAAAGGATGGGTGGGACTTCTGGAGAGAGATAAGAACTCTGGTTGAAATCGGAGGCTCAGGATTCGCAAGCAAGATGTGAAGCAAGTTGGACATACAGTATGGAGGAGAGGTGACAATCCATGTGGCAGAATGTATATTAATATAAATGGGTTAATTTAAGCTTTAAGAGCTGGTTGGAAACAAGCCTAAGCTAAGGCCAAGGTTTCATAATTAATAAGAAGTCTCAGTGTAATTATTTGGGAGCTGGCAGTCCAAAGAAAGTCCTTCAGTTCTTGCTATAGAATTTGCTTCACTGTGCTTGATGTTCTGCTTAGACTTATACTTTGGAAGCTGTACCACAAAGTGAGCCTATTTGCTGCCCATTGCCTGTCTTCTGGCATGTGACACCAATGTGTGTCATTTCTGGTACTGTTAACTTTGATCACTTGATAAATATGATAACATCTGGATTTCAAATTTATTCTTTTATCTTATTGTAGGTAGCTATTTTGAGATGGTGTAAACTTTTGAGTCTTTAACACTCTTCTTCCAGTTTTTGAATCCTTGATACTTTTTTTGCCTGAATTAATTATTTCTGTAAGGATTTTGATATTTATCATATTTCTTCTATATTTATTTTTAGTCAGCATTGTAATAGAGTTTATAATCCTTATCTATTAACTCTCATCTAACTATATTGGAATATCTGAAATCATTTGTTTTGATACTCAAATCATCCTTGACTTGGCTGATGGAAGTCCCTTTGAAAATGCCTTCTGGATGTGTTTTATATACATAATTATTCATTTAGTACTTCCTTACTTTCTTGTTCACAGGATGTTCCACATTCTTGTTGTAGTTTCCCTGTCCGCTCTTGATCATCTTTTCCTCTAAGCAACCTATGACCCTAGTAGTGGATAATAATACTTTCAAAGAAACATCTGGATGATAGGTGCTAGGCAATGGTCATTGTTACTGGGGTGTTAATGTTCTACGGCCTCCCCTTCCTCTCTGTTTCTAACTCTTTATATTTATCTCAAAGTCATGAATAAATACTAACTACTCTAGTTTCATCCAGGAACCACTGTCTTCACTTTGCTGTTCTCAATGCTACATCTCTCCTTTTCTATATCTGGAAACTGAGTGTCATTATTCTTATCTGTTAATCTCCTCACATTTTTCTCCTGAGTTTCTGTCTAAACATACTGGACTTGCTGCTAAGATAGTTTCTTACAGAGATGTTATATCCTTCAGTGATGTTGCCCCTTTTGGGACTCTGCTCACATGGACCCTGACCCAGGCTGAGAAGCTTTCTGACCACACTATAGTCTGCTTCAGAGATTTCTACTAAAAAGAAAGAGAAGAGCCTTATTGTGTTTGGTTACTCAATTTACTTGTCATTTTTGCAAACCTAAGCTCAGAATAGTTTTACAGACCTCTTCTATCATTCAAAAGATCATTAAAAGGAAATATTACCCTTTGGATAGAAACTGATTCAATAAAATCACCTGTAGTTAATGAGCTTATATATACATAAGCATTTTTAGTCTTTGTATGTAAATATATGAATTCAAAATGTTGCCTTCAATGTTTTAAGGAGTACGGGTTTTATTTTTCAAGGAAACATCTTTCTTCATGTGAATTTTAATATTCCCTGAAGAGACAGTTCTTCTTCCCCTATCATTAAAACTTATTTTCTCTCATTTTCAAGGAGGGCAAATATAGTTTGGAAAAGTATGCAGATGTAAAATGTTTATTTAGCTTAATGAGAAAGAGGAAAGCTTCAGATAAATGCAAGAGGCTTGGAGATACTAAGTAAATGTAAGAAGATTAGATTGACCTGGAAAAAAAACCTTAAAGTCCTTGCTATGAGGAAAATACTGAATGAAAACTACGTGAAATAAAAGCCCTAATGATGTAGGAGGTCCTTCTGTCTATGTGTTGCTTTTATTGGTTAATGAATAAAGAAACTGCCTTGGGCTGTTGATAGGGCAGAAGTTAGGTAGGTGGGGAAAACTAAACTGAATGCTTGGAGGAAGCAAGGTGGAGTCAGGGAGAGATGCCACGGAGTTGCCACCAGAGATAGATGTGATGAAACTTTGTTGGTAGGCTACGACCTCATGATGATATACAGATTAATAAAAGTGGGTTGAATTAACATGTAAGAGTTAGCCAATAAGAAGCTAGAGCTAATAGGCCAAGCACAAGTTTCTGTGTGATTATTTCAGGTTTAAGCTAGCTGGATGGCTGCGAACAGAACAATCAGCTCGCTTGTTCTTGTTACACCCTAATGACTTCTTTCCCCCCTTTTATTCCACTTTTCTCCTTTACATTAACTATCTGGTTGTTGACATGAATAGTGAAAGTAATAGTAACATAAATATGAGCCTGTTGTCTTTTGTGCTGGAGGCACACACTTTTAATCCCAGCTCTCAGGAGGCAGAGGCATGCAGAGAACTCTGTGAATTCAAGTCCTGCCTGGTCTACTGACCAAATTCCAGAACAGCCAGGGTTATACAGAGAAATCCTGTCTAGAAAAACCACACACACACACACACACACACACATACACACCACTTAAAAAATAATCAGAAAATCGGTCAACTTTTGCCTACAAAATACAAATGTTGACTACAGCAAATCATTAAAATAATCAAAAGCATTAACAACCATAAAAGCAAATCAAATCAAAAAGATTTCAAAGTCGTGTTTTATTAAAATTCTTTAAAAATCAGAACAACTATGGGTTAAATCCAATACAGTGTAGGAGTACGACTTATTTGAAGTTGAGTAAACCATGCTCATATTCTGAAAAGATTATTGATGCAGCATAATGTTTACTTAGGAAGGGAGGAAGAATGGGAGACAAGAAGGAAGAAAAAAGTAACCAACGATGACAGAAGAAATAGATTGAGAGAAAAAGCGGTAATTTCTAAAGCTCTCTAAAGGGTTTTGATCAGCAGTAGGGATGTTTGAAAGAGCCAATTGTAAGGCAGGTTTCTTAAAGTTCAAATCCTAGAAAGGGGTCTCAGACTTTTGTTCATAAGAAAAGCAATAAATTTAGAGTTTCTTTTCTAAGTCCATATGAGTACTCTAGAATTTATAAGTAAAGGAAATGTGGCTTTTTATCACCAGGAGTAGAAAATTGAACATTTTGTTCTTATAGTGTGTTTTACTCTCAATATTTTTCACAATTATATTATATAAATTGCAGCAATTATACAATAAACTCCCTGCCGACATTTTATATATTCCCACTTTCAATGGGTGTGATTTGAATCATAGTGGCAAGAAAAAATTCAAATTCTAATTTATATTATTGTGAAATTTATTTATCTATTTGAAAATACTTCAATACTTAAATCTGTTTTATTAAGGATATCCAATTTTGATATTTTCAGATTAGGTTACTTATTTTTACATGTTAACTAAATGAGAATAGCACTTAAAGAGCAAAAGACTGAACATGAAAATAACCTCTCTGGCACGGATACCAATCTAAGAATCATGCAGTAAAAATATATAAACTAAAAACCAAATGGTAATTATAATGTGTGGTAAATTAGTATTTAAAAATAGCATCTATATTTAAAAATATTATTGTCATTATTCCTTCATATTCAAATACACATGGGATTTCTAAACAAATACCTCATTTTGAAGCTATTGTACTTATAGTTAAAATACCTCAATTCAGCAGTGTACTCAGATTTATTTTTAGTTTTTACTATTACCATCCTCTAATACTTATTCTGCAAAATTTTAGACATAATTTGATGTGTCACACAGGAAAATGAACTGGCAGGAGGCAGCAAATCCCTGCCATTGCTTAGATCTGCAAAACAGTAGGTCTTGATTCCCGGGCACATGAATGAGTGACAATGATAATGAACTTGTAGGCGTTGACCCACCCCGGGGATTCTGATTCCATTGTTCTGGAGGTGGCTCTCAGGCAATAGTACTTTGACAAATGTAATAGTTTGAAGGGTTGAGTTTACTGCAAATTGTGCAATAGTCATAACTAGAGAGGAATTATGTTGCTTTGGCACATGCGTTCTCATTGGCAGCATGTTCAGAAGATCAAGAAACCATAGAAGAATAACCTTCAGAGAAAAAAATGAATACATTAGTAGCAGAAAAGATTTAATTAATATTTACTTCCTTATTTTATTGATATTAAAAATCGTGGGTTCTTAAACTTTGATCCTGGACTCTATAAAGATTCAGTCACAGAAACCAAATATTAGGCTTTACATAGGGGTCCCTGCGTTTATTAAGCAAAATACATCTTTAAATTTGGGTAGCGTTGGCTCCCTCAGAGAGAATATATATTAGCAAATAATCAAAAGTGGCCTCAAAGGTCAGTGCTGACATAAGCTTTGCTGAGGTAAGACTTTATTCTGTGTACCACATAAAAAAGCTGTGTGTAGCTATCATTTAGACAAGAGTAGTTTATTGAATCACATAGAATATCTTTTCAATACAGGATAGTTTATATGTAATGATCTTCATAAACTAATAAACTTCTTTTCTGTGAGAAATAACCAACAAAATAAGTATGTGGTGAAGATGTTGAAAAGCAATTAGTATACAGAAAATCAAATAGATAGATAGATAGATAGATAGATAGATAGATAACTGGCTTCCAGTATAAATAATATATAGGAGAAGAAGAAGACATTATAAATACTAGCACATATATAAGGTTGAAAGTTTTGAAGAGTAGACCAGTGTATCTCAATTGTTCTGATACCTGAAAACAAACAGTTTGGAAAAACAGACTATCTCTCTAGGGTGCTATATGTAGGCAGCTTTAGAGATCCTAGAAGGCCATGGCATTTAAGTAACTCAGCATTGATTTGTGTGCCTCATGTTCAAGTAAATTCTTGGGAATATTTACAGTCCCAGCCATCTGAAAGTAGTTGAATCCATGCAGCATTGTTCTCTCCTTCCACAGATTCTTATTTTATATAATTGTTTGGGGACACGGACTCTTTATGTTGCTTTACTACATTGGGAGCCTGATCATCACTTGGCGGAATTATAAATTCATTTTTCCAGACATTACTCAAATCTGCCAAAGCAGAAATGCTGGAGAGTTTTTAACCATTCTAAACGTTAATAAATCATCTAAGTATTAATGATACAACTTTTGCTCAAACTTTCTCTATAACTGTGGGAAAGAACGGAAAGGATGCTTAGCATTCTCCAGAAATCCCGTTCTATGCCTCAGACTAAGGACGCAGCAACTCTCCCTCCCCTTCTCCTTTAGTACAGGGTTTTCTCTCCTCTTTCAAGGTGATGTGATTAAGGTGGAAATATGATAATACTTGAAGCAAACATAAATGTGCTTCCAAGCCTGTTATAAGGTAACAGGAAGCCTTGGGCAGGTTTGTTGTTGACACTGAATATAAGCTTTTGCTCATAATAAAGCTATTCATGTCTACTTACAAGTAATATCCAAATTACACAAGACAATGAATAAACAGTACTGGTCCATTAACAGGCTTTTTTTTTTCTGTTTCTTAATACCAAATCAAACTTAATTTCATTTGCACTGAGTTTCTGGTTCTAAACATGTCTCTTTGTGATTTTAATTTAATAGAATACAGACAAATGCGTAGGTGTGTGTGTGTGGTGGTGGTGGTGGGAGAACTTTGAACTTCTGGTGGTAAGACTTGGGCCTAAATATAAATCTAAAAAATAGCTATTCTTCCGCCCCTCACTGGGACCTTGGGAGCTCAGTCCAGTGCTCCAGTGTGGGTCTCCGTCTCTATCTCCATCCATCACCAGATGAAGGTTGTATGATGATATGCAAGATATTCATCAGTATTGCTATAGGACAGGGTCATTTCAGGTTCCCTATCCTCAGCTGCCCAAGGAACTAACTGGGGACCTCGGCTTGGGCACCTGGGAGTCACTATAGGTTCAAGTCTCTTGCCACCCCTAAGGTGGCTCCCTTAACTAAGAATTATGCTTCCGTGCTCCCCTATCCAACCTTCCTTTATCCCAATCCTCCTTTTTCCCCAAGTTCCCCCCATATTCCCCTTCTCCCTTTTCTCTCCCCATCTCCCCTTACCCCCATCCCACCCCACCCCCAAGATCCCAATATTCTCCCTGGCAATTTTGTCTACTTCCCATAGCCAAGAGGACAACTATATGTTTTTCCTTTGGTTCACCTTCTTACTTAGTTTCTTTAGGATCACCAATTGTAGACTCCGTGACCCTTATTTATGGCTAGAAACCAATTATGAGTGAGTACATCCCATATTCATCTTTTTGGGTCTGGGTTACTTCACTCAGGATAGTGTTTTCTATTTCCATCCATTTGCATGCAAAATTTGAGAAGTCATTGGAAGTCGGGACCACGAGGGGTGCACCCACCCACTGAGACAGTGGAGCTGATCTATTGGGAGCTCACCAAGGCCAGCTGGACTGTGACTGAAGAAGCATGGGATGAAACTGGTCTCTCTGAACATGGCGAACAATGGGGGCTGATGAGATGCCAAGGACAATGGCACGGAGTTTTGATCCTACGTAATGTGCTGGCTTTGTGGGAGCATAGCCAGTTTGGATGTTCACCTTCCTGGATATAGACGGAGGGGGGAGGACCTGGGACTTACCACAGGGCAGGGAACCCTGACTGCTCTTTGGACTGGAGAGGGAGGGAGAGAGGAGTGGGGAGAGGGGGAGAGGGATGGGAGGAGGGGGAGAAGGGTGGGAGGAGGGGGAGAAGGGTGGGAGGAGGGGGAGGGAAGTGGGAGGCTGGGAGGAGGTGGAAACTCGTTTTTGTTTTGTTTTTTTCTCCTTTTCTCAATAAAAAAAAAGTTAAAAAAAAATAGCTATTCTTAAGGTCATGGTAAGAATATTGTAACCCAATGGAAATGTTTCCAGATCTGATTCCATTCAGTACGGGCTTGTCACTCAGCAACTTCACAGCCTCCCTGGTGACCTTGAGCATGGAACTTACCTTGACTGATTCTCGTTTTTTTTTTTTTTTTCATTTTGAAACCAAGTCTTCTGCTGCTCAGATTCTTAACTGTATTTTGTTGAGAATTATATACACAATGCCTATTTTGTCTCTAGGAACTTTCTCATGATAATTTAAGAAAGTTATTCAAATTTTCAAATTGTAAAGCAATGTTGCAATCAAGCATTTTTTTGAAGAATGATTTGTTATAAAGAAACATGCAGGTAAAACCATAATTGGCCATGAAGTGAGATCTGCTCTAAAGATTCTTTACTATTAATATCTTACTTTATTCTTCCTTATACCACTGAATCAAGTAGAAATTCTGTGTTTTAGAAAGGTCTATCTGTGAATACTTATTTGTCTTTTATAGGCATTAGCAAAGTCACAAATAGAAATATTCATACATCTCTAAGAGTATTTACACATTATGTGGGTTTCCTGAGTTCCCTACCCTAGTATGTCTTGTTTCCTGGCTCAAATACTTGCCACTAATCTGCAAGGCAACATTCTCGTATTTGGAATTTTGTTAACCATAGACACGCCCTTTCCGAGGATTAAAATGAAGCTGTCAGCCATTGCAGATGGCCTGCATGGGAGTCACACAATGGAAGCACTCTGCTACCATGTGGACTCTGACATGTTTTATTTCAGTTTCAATTTATTATTGAAAAAATCTGGGAAAGCGATCCTTTAAATGCTGCAGTAACCAGTTCTTTAACACATTAATAGTAGCTACAGCCTAACTTTGCCACACCACTGACCACATTTGGAATACTGACAGAAACCCTAAGGTCATGTTTAATTTGCATTAAATTTGCATGAAATTATAAATCAAAAATACAGAAATACAGCCCTAATATTTGTCAGTGCTTAGATCTTTCCTGAGAGATGGAGGGAAACTGCTGGAGGTTTGATTTTGCTTGCAATGAAACTGTGTAAGTATCAGCTTAGTTTTCAAGGCAAAGGGGACCCAAAGAAGCCACCCCATATGGGCATATGTGTATGCTATTCAAGATTTTAATCCTGGAAAACCATGACTCAAATGTGCCTCAGAGAAACTCCAATCTAGAAACAAATTTTCCCTTATGGTGTCTCAGAACCTGATCGTTAGTCTGGCTTACAACAACTTATTAAATAAAGATAGAAGTCACAAAGAAAGGCAACCAGGTAAGAAAAGATCACAGATCCTAGGAATTTTTATTTTCTAAACATTTTCAATTTTCAATAGCACATAAGGAAATAATAATGATTTTTAAGGCAAAGACAGGTTTTAAATAGGCTTTCCTAAATTCTTCAAATTACTGAAAAAATTAAAAGAACTTCCTAAGAATTTCAACGTTATGTACACTCTATGTTAAGATAGCTGCAGGTTTGCTCTCTCTGTGTGTGTTTTAAGCAGCTAATGGGGGAAACACCACCAGTGATCAGCACATGGGTCTTCTTAGTTCTTTCTTTTCAAATCAGTCATCTGGGAGGAAGATCAAATGTCTCGCTCACCACAGCCACTCTCCACAGCTCACTCTCTTGTTCTACCTTTCCCTTACCTTGCACGATCAAGTACACTTGGGAGGTCTTGGGCTCATGCTGTGTCTGAACCGAGCATGTGTAGGATCCCTCATCATAGACATCCACCTTCTGGATTCGGAGGCTATATTCCAGAGAATGGCGTTTCTCCAACTCAACCCGAGGATCCAGAGACCACTTGTCATGTCCAGCGAAGATGATGCCAGAACGGTTCAACCAGGCCACTTTCGAGTTTTTGTCTTCTACCACACATCTAACAGAGCAGAATAATACTGTTAGTGCCTCACTATTTCTGTTTGTTTTCATACTCTGCATGAGAGGACTCAACAAGACCAATCAAGACAAATAATTACAGGCATAATAAATCATCATCATGATATTTCTGAAAGTGCTAAGTATTTTCCCCATTTCCTTTAAGATCCAATCACCACCCAGTGTGTGAATGCCATTTTATTAGATTTGATTCAGCAATAAGCAATTGGAATGTGAGCAATACGACCCAGTAAAGTTAAATGATGATTGACTTCTCACTAGATTATCTTCTTCATGTTTAGGAAAAGGTCATTCACACAAAACTCCATCTGCATATATATTTTGAGACTCATGCAATTGATACTGTGACACTTCTGCTTCATTTCAAACCATGTTTATTCTTTCACAAGCATGACCTACAGTCCTGTGAGTTATGCTCCATATTTAGAAGAATTAGACTAGATTTCAGAATTCACTTGTGACTCTGAAGCATTTGGAATGCCCATGCCCTGGGATGAGAAGTGTGTGTGTGTGTGTGTGTGTGTGTGTGTGTGTGTGTGTGTGTGTGTTCAGGCATGAGTGGGAGGGTGTTGATCAAGAAAATCAAAGCGAACAGCATCTGGTTTAGGTTCCATTGTACATGCTGAGAGCAACAGGCGCCTGATGGGGAGATAATTTGCTCTCAGCACTTCTGATCATATTAACTGACGTACTCTTTCATCGGACATGAAGAAACCAGATTTCTACTCATATTCTAAGGAAGATAAATGATAAGTGCTCGTATAAATGGCAAGATGTGTGTGCATGTGTGTGCGAGAGCGGTGGGGAGTGAAGCTGGGAATGCATTTCCTTGAATTTTAGGTTAAAAAGTTGGACTTGGAAAGAAAAGAGAAACATAACAAAACAAATAAATAAACAAACCAAAAAAAAAAACAATTTCTCTATATATCCCTATGTCAGGATGTATGTCTGGCCTACAGGAAGAGGAACCCAAGTGTTGTTCACAGCTGCAGAGCCAGCTGTTCAGCACTCTGGGGCACAAAAGAAAGGCAAAATTTCCAAGATCTTGACAAGAGAACAATTAAAACAACACATTCCCCTGGATTTTCTAAGTCAAATCAAATACAAGGTTTTTGCCAGTGTGAAAACATAGACTGACCATTCCCGTGCATAGGGAGGAGGCATGAAGAATTCAGGAGCTGTCCAAACCTGGCTCTCGTGGCCAAATTCATCTCTCATAACAAGAAGCAAAGATCACTATTTAATGTATCCTAGCTATAGTGCAAAGCCCTTCCTACCCTTTTACATTTAGGCAGATGGTATGTTTTTGCTGTTTTGATTTGTGCTGGAGTGAAAACTTGACACTTTCCATGCTAAGGTGCACAGGTCTTATATTTCTTCTTTCCTTGTTTAATTCCTCAAACACAGATCATTTTAGGTCCTAGATGTTATTTCCATCTTCTAGGATGTCTTTCTCTGCCACAGAGATACTGTTGGATTGGGGATAACGACACATGTTTGGCGATTTGTGGTTACTTTACAAGAAACATGACTCATTTCGCGGACATGGCTGCTGCTGCCTTCCAGATTTTGCTTTTTCTATTTCTAAAGTGTCACTCCTCTGCTCGGAGTAGCTTTAAAGGCACCTTTCAATCCAAAGTAATTTAGAGTTAAATGATAGTGTGTTGTTGGCACCATTAGTAGACTTGTAGAATGTAGACAGTGATTTTGTGCTCTTTTCTATTTGAGAGGTTGGAAATGAACCTGTGTAAATATATTTTAAATCTCAACCACATGTCCCTTGTACTTTTGTCATATATATAACTCAAAACACCAATAAGCAGACTTACTGTCCTTTAGTCCCCAAAATGGCTGTGTCATGTTTATCATATTGCAAAGATAAATAGAATGTGATGATCCTAGTCACAGTGGACACATCTACAACAAAAACCCTGCACCTACGGCTCAGAGAACATTGTTGAAAAGAGAGTAGAAAGATTATAAGAGCCAGAAGACCAGTAAGTCTTCTAGGAGATTGTGTCTTCCAGCAATAACAAGGAAGACCTCCATAATAATTCAACGACATGGGAACCTGACCATAATTCCTCAACAGGGCTGCTTCCTAGGCAGAATCTGAACAATGACAAATCAATAGACATGCTAACACTTCAGTGGGGAATCACACTGTGTCCCACACCGAGACAAAAAACTATAGGCAGCTAACGATTACTGAAATAGGGCAAATTAGCTTCTCCCAGAGATGAACCTCTAATTGGTTATCCAGTTCAAGAGTCTGCTACTAAATTGATAAATTGATAAATTTCTGCCCTCACTAAAAGAATTCAGAAAGTTGTATTTATATGTTCATAAATTTGCATACATGGAATAATAATAAAAACCTGTCATTTTGAAATGGAGTTGGAGGTTTATGAACATCTGGAAGAACAGGATGTGGGAGGGCTGGAGAGAAGAAAAGGATGGGCAGAGTGATATAATTATATTTCAATTTCAATTTTTAAAATAAATACAAAGCAAATGAACCCCAAATTTGTTCATTATATAGGTGTGTGTGTATGTATGTATATATATTATTTCTCATTTTAATAAATACAATATTTTGGATTATTTATCTGGACATTTTCCAAAGCAAATCTCAAATACAATAAGCATTTTGGAAATACTTTGTATGCCAATTAGCATGTTCACAAAGAGAAATAAAGGTCATGTGACTGCTATGTTCCATGCCCCATCCCAAGCCCTATAAAATCCACAAATATCTTAGACCAATTTTCTTATCAGTATCATGTAGACATGCTGTGTCAGGTTCTTAGGATCTTCTGGCATTTTAGCAATTTTTCTCCATGGAAAAGTTGAAAATCACACACATCATTATTCCAAATTATCTTCGGAAAGTATTCCAATCTATCTTACCTAAAGAAGCAGTTGATTATTTCAGCAGACCTGCCAGACTTACATAAATGCACTGACAGCAACAATGAATTATTGTCATGGCAATCTACAGAACATCTTACTTTTAGTTTAGGCTTCATTCTTCTTTACTTTTCAAATTTACCTCTTACTTGCAAACAAATGAAAGGTGTGTTAAAATCATGTCACATATTTTACTGGCTTACCCTATTATTTGAAAAAAAAACAAACACAAGACAAGAAAATAATGAATATATATATATATATATATATATATATATATATATATATACATTGGTTTGCTGAATCTTTAAGATCTCATTTTATTTATTCAAAAGATTGGAAGCAAATGCATTCCTTGTAGACTAGAAAACAATCCCTCAAAAATGTGATGACAGTTTTTCTAACAAAAACTAAGCAAATGCTCTTCTAGAACTAATTTAATTTTTAATTTTGAAAATCTTGATCTCAGGTGATAACTAATTTAAATTTTAAACTGTACACATAAGAAAAAGATGCTAAAAGCCCAAGTATTAATCTTAATTTGCATAACTCTGTCGATTAAAGGAACCAGCCACTGAGCAATCACACACCACCTGGCTGTGCAGAAATGAGACTGCTGGTATAAACTCATATCCATCATTCACTGACTTGACAACAAGTATCGTGGGTTTGCATCTAGGAACAAGGTTGGCTTATCTATGTGTTAGGCAGGGAAGCAGAGTGAATTAAGACGCTGGAGCTGTACCAGCATAGTGTGATTGCAGTGAATTAGTGACATTTAAATGCTCTTTGCATACAGGTCATCACTGTAGTTCAGAATATATACATGATGACTTTATCTCCCCAAATATCCCAGATTAAAACAGAAAGTGTGAAACTATTTTTAAAATCTTTCCTTTCATGAATTTTTCAGTTCAATGGGATGTTTTATCAATGAGATCATGACATTGCAAATAATTTTGGGGTTGACAAAGAATGTTTCATTTTAAAAATGAGGTCAGGAATAAAGAGAGACTTAGAGACTGTCCTTACACTTTAGATGGGATTTGTGGTTGGAAGCTGAGGCCATAGGATGTTCCTTCTCTAGAAAAATCTCTTCAAGTCAGTATCCAGTCCTTTTCTTTGGGTCCTACTACAACATCCTCATATTCAACATTGGACTCCAGTTACTTTATCTCATATGTTTACTAAAGACCTTATAAATCACTGAAGAGACATAGTGATTGAAGATTATAAGCACCATATACTCAGTAGACACTTTCAGATTTGTAGAACAACTACTCTGAATTTAATTTACTGTTTAACTTACTATTGGACCAACTATCACATCTTTATAGCTATGTAATTCATGAAGAATAAGTCATTAATATTATTTAATATTAAATAATTGAAATTATACAAGGTAACATTAAAAACTGTTGAATATTATATTAAATGAGTTTGAAAGAAAGTCCCTGAGATAGAAACTGAGTGGGTAAAGGCACTTGTGTTTCAAACCTGATGGCCTGAGTTCAATCCCTGAAACTATATACATGAGGAAAGAGAAAACACATTTTATAAAAGTTGCCCTCAGATCTCTGTATATGTACCCTATATCATATACATTACAAACACATACACATACATACACTAAAACTAAATGATTGAGTGAGGTAAGCCAGACCCAAAAAGAGGAACATGGGATGTACTCACTCATATTTGCTTTCTAGCCATAAATAAAGGACATTGAGCCTATAATTAGTGATCCTAGAGAAGCTAAATAAGAAGAACCCAAAGAAAAACATATAGGCATCCTCCTGAATATTAACCTTCATCAGGCGATGAAAGGAGACAGAGACAGAGACCCACATTGGAGCACCTGACAGAAATCTCAAGGTCCAAATCAGGAGCAGAAGGAGAGAGAGCACAAGCAAGGAACTCAGGACCGCGAGGGGTGCACCCACACACTGAGACAATGGGGATGTTCTATCGGGAACTCACCAAGGCCAGCTGGCCTGGGTCTGAAAAAGCCTGGGATAAAACTGGACTCGCTGAACATAGCGGACAATGAGGACTACTGAGATCTCAAGAACAATGGCAATGGGTTTTTGATCCTACTGCACGTACTGGCTTTGTGGGAGCCTAGGCATTTTGGATGCTCACCTTACTAGACCTGGATGGAGGTGAGTGGTCCTTGGACTTCCCACAGGGCAGGGAACCCTGATTGCTCTTTGGGCTGACGAGGGAGGGGGACTTGATTGGGGGAGGGGGAGGAAAATGGGAGGCGGCGGGGAAGAGACAGAAATCTTAAATAAATAAATACAAAAAATAAAACAGATAAAAATCATATTACTTATTAATTCTTCTATATTGGTTATCTTTGTTGCAGTCATTAAACAATATAACCAAAAGTGACTTATGGAAGAAAGCATTTATTTTAACTGAGTCCATAGAGAGAGCCAATAATGTCATGGGAAGCATGGCACTAGGTGGCCAGGGCAGGAAGCTGAGAGATTACATTTCAACCACTCACAGATAGCAGAGAGTGAACTGTAGGTGGGGGAGACTTTAAATTCTCAAAGTCCATCTCTTGGGACTCAGTTCCTCCTATAAGGCTTCACCTCCTAGACATTTCATAACCTCATCAAACAACCTGGGGACCAAGTGTTCACACATGAGCCTGTGTGGGACATTGCTCATTCAAACCACAACAATTAATAAAGATCATTTATGAAAAAAATCTGTATTGCATGTAAACAACTTGAAAAAAAGGCAGAAGTGGGTTGCTTTCTACAAAACAAGGGAAATATGAGTATGTGTTCTCTGCAAACACAAACTCTTAAATAGCAGGTGGGTTATATACCATAAGTAAAAAAAAATTTGATTTTTTAAAAGTCAGCATTTTATCTATAATATTCAGTACATCTGAATCTATAACAGTATCATAAGAATTAGATGCATTGCTAGGTCTCTCTAAGCACTTCTTGGTAAAGATGTTAGGCACCGTTACATGAATGGGTACACTGGCAATTCCATTTATGTTATAGAAAGTTAGTGATTACATTACATTTCAAAAACAAAGAACACAATTGGAAACAAAAGAAATGTTCATCCCAGTCAGCAATAATATAACAACAAATTTACTGGCAAGATTTCCATCATGTAAATGATGCAGTCCAGTAGGATTAAACTCTTTAGTTGTTACTAAGCACATCGTTGCATATTTAAACAGTATTATTGGCTAAAAGCTTTCCATCTTACCATTTGTATTTGTCTAAACATTGTTTTATATGTTTTCTAGTCCTCATTTGAAGAGTAGAATCTGGCATTCATTTATTTAATGCACGGATACAAATGTATTAATTTCATTTAGTCTGTGGTCTACTTTTATGAATGATTATATTTCAACACTGGAAGATATTTTCACTAGGTGGATAGAAGTTACTCTTTTTATATGTTTTATTGATTTTATTGAGCTATAAATTTTCTCTGCTCCCCTCCCTTTCTCTCCCATCCCCTTCTACCCTCTTCCATGGTCCCATGGTCTCAATTTACTCAGGAGATCTTGTCTTTCTCTACTTCCCATGTAGATTAGATTTATGCATATCTCTCTTAGGGTCCTCATTGTTGTCTAGGTTCTTTTGGATTGTGAATTGTAGGCTTGTTTTCTTTGCTTTATGTCTATAAAAAGCCACTTATGAGTGAGTACATACAATTTTTGTTTTTCTGTGTCTGGGTTACCTCACTCAATATGATGTTTTCTAGCTTTTTCTATTTGCCTGCAAATTTCAAGATGTCATTTTTTTTCTGCTGTATAGTACTATTCAACAAATGGTGCTGGCATAACTGAATATTAACATGTAGAAAAATAAAAATATATCCATATTTACCACCATACACAAAACTCAAGTCCAAATGCATCAGAGACCTCAACATAAAGCCAACTACACTGAACTTCATAAAAGAGAAAGTGGGAAGTACACTTGAATGCATTGGCACAGGAGACCACTTCCTAAATATAACCCCAGTAGCACAGACACTGAGAGAAACAATTAGTATATGGAACCTCCTGAAACTAAGAAGCTTCTGTAAAACAAAGAACGTGGCCAACAAGACAAAACGGCAACCTACAGAATGGGGAAAGATCTTCACCAACCCCACATCAGACAGAAGACTGATCTCCAAAATATACAATGAACTCAAGAAATTGGTCATCAAAAGAACAGATAATCCAATAAAATAATGGGGTATAGACCTAAACAGAGAACTCTCAACAGAGGAATCTAAAATGGCTGAAAGACACTTAAGGAAATGCTCAACATGTTTAATCATCAGAGAAATACAAATCAAAACAACTCTGAGATTCCATCTTACATCTGTAATAGTGGCCAAGATCAAATACACTGATGACAAATTATTCTGGAAAGGAGTTGGGGTAAAGGAAACACTCCTGCATTGCTGGGGGCAGTGCAAACTGGTATATCCCTTTGGATATCAGTATGGCAATTTCTCAGAAAATCAGGAAACAACCTTTCTCAAGACTAATACCACTTTTGGGTATATAGCCAAAGGATGCTCAATCATACCACAAGGACATATGCTCAACTTTGTTCATAGCAGCATTGTTTGTCATAGCCAGAACTTAGAAACAACCTATATGCACCTAAAAAGAAGAATGGATAAGGAAATTGTGATTCATTTACACAAAGAAGATACTTCTTAAGAAATGACAGAGGAGTGGTTCTAAATAGATGCAATTCATGTCCACAGGTGACATTGGAAATATGTGGAGACAGCTTTTTAATACAACTGAGAAGGGAATCTTTGCTGCTGGTATTTTGCGGCGAGTTATCAGGTGTGTTGCTATACATACTTGAATACTCAGGGCAATATTCATACAAAAAGTTATGTGTTATGCAGAATATTGACAGAGGCCAGGGTGAGGAACCTGGATTAGACCTTTATCTTTGATCCAACTACCTAGAATTAGAAGGTAAATATCGTCAGTGCAATGGCATTTTCCTTTAGGTTTTTCATATCAAGTATTTAATATCATAAAATTCTCTGAATGATATATGAAGTTCATGGCAAAGGAAATGAAATGAGAGAGAGTGATTTTTTGCTTAAAAGTTAATAGTTATGCAATATTTTAAAAAACAAGTAAATGAGATTTACGCACAGAAAGTTTATATCTCTAAGGCAAAAGTTATTCCATTTGTTTTGATCTGACTCTCCACACTGTATACATGAGCTGACGTTTCTTACTGTACGCAAGAAATAAGTTCTGTTTCTATGTGTCAACTGAAGGTAACTTGTATTAAAATAAGAATGTGACACATGCTTGAGATGCTTTATTCATGACTATCTAATGATAGACTCTTTGCATTGTTGATAGTAAAAGGAAAGAATCTAACTTGTTTTGCTTCTAGTTTAATTTTTGAGAAACTATTTCTCCTTAGTGTTTCACTCTTGTGCAAAACAATATCAACAGCAACCAGAATAAGGAAAAAAAAAAACAACTCATTTTGATTTTAAGTAAAACTGCTCCTATTTTTAGTGGAGAAATAATTTTGAATTTTGAATTTTTATTCATTATAACACAGTAATGGACTTCATAAAGATATTTTCATACTTCCTCTACTTTTATCATATTTCCATAAACACTTTTCTCTTTTCCCTCTTTCCCTTCCTGAAGCTCCCTCTCTTCTCCCCCTTTAAAGAAGACAGTTCACTTCTTTCATGACATATACATATGCTCGATTTTATGTGTCCATGTAGATCTAGAGTTCACAAATGAAAGAAAATGTGTGATATCTGTCTTTTTGAGTCTAGGTTACATCATTTCCTATGACAATCTCCACTGCATCAATTTCATTGCCAACAACATAATTGCAAAATTTTCTGTGGCTGAACAAAAATGATACCATTTTTAAATCATTTATCTATTGACAGATATCTACACTGATTCCATTACATGCCATTGTAATTTTGCTGTAATAAACATGGATGTTTTAATATCTATGTGGTATGCTGACTTAAAGCCTTTCATGTAAATACCCAAGAAATTCCTGACTAAGTCTTATAGGAGAAGTCTTTTCAACTTTTTAGGCCCAATAGGCAGACTAATTTGCATTCTTAATAGAACTGTATGAGAATTCCTCTGTTTTTTTCACCAGCAATTGATTTTATTACTCATTAAGGAAACATTTCTGTGATACACATGCCCCCCCCCCCCACATGCTTGTGGAAAGATACAAGATGTGAATTGGAAAGAACACTTTTAGAATGTGTTCTCCCTCCATTGACACTGTTCATGTTTAACTTCAGTCCTACAAATAAAACCCTTAATGAATAAGGAAAACTATCATAGAGTCATTTCACTCTAGAAGGAAAGATAATTGGTCTGGAAAGTGATGCTATATATTACCAGCATTAAAGCATAGGAAGATTTCAAGCAGAAGATGGAATAAACTATCATGAAAATATTCAAGACAATTCGGACTCGAAGACCTTAATCTGATTTTATAGCATTATTTGAAGAATATTGAATTCTAAGAACTATGCAAACACATTTTAAAAACACCCAATTAGATGAGTACTAAATTCAAGAAAGTTATAATTATGAATTGTCATGGTTTAGATTCATTACCATTTTATAACATCAGACTCAGAAATTAGAAAAGGAACTTTGGGGTTGATTGTTGATCCTTAACAGCCCTTGCCTAACTTTACCACAAGAACTTTCACCTCATCAACATGCTTACTTCCAGATTTGCCTCGCGGTGGTGGTGGTAGTGGAGAAGAATGTGATAGTTTAACAGTAATGAGATCCTTACTTAAGGTATACACATTAATTGCTTTTTGCACACAATGCTATTGCTTCCTTAATGGACAACAGTATAAAGCAAGCATACTTTCTGAGGTGCTGGGAAACTTAAACCATTCACAAGATCCAGGTTATTGTAGCTATTGTAAGGATGTTTATTTCAGTGGGTTGGACTCAAACTCCCAAATTTCTCAGTCATGTCTCTTATAACAATGTAATGTGCTTAGAATGTTTCAATATCAATATATTCTCAAAAATATCATATTGTGATATTACAAGACTGAAAAAATGGAACATGATTTTTTTTTCTCTCCTGGTTAGAAAAACAGAGGCATAGAGATGGCAGTGATTTTCCACTCTGTAGATTGACTTTAAGCATAGAAGCAGATGGGACTGGAGAGATGTTCTTATGTTTAATGTCAGCCCCTGCTCTTGCAGAGGACCCAAGTTCAGCTCCTCACAGTCCATAATGTCCTGTAACTTCCGCTTCAGCATGATAGAACTTATCAATCACCTGCATTCACATTTGTGAGCACACACACACACACACACATGCAGACACAGAAACAAACACACAATTAAGAATAAAATGATGAACTTTTAAAAAGAGCACAGCACCTGGTCAAGCATCCCATATCACTGAAAAGCACCAGTGTTATTCTTCTCCAGGCCAAGTGTAGTAATTGGCTAGTTAGAGGTTTTTCATCAGTAAATGAGCAATGCATTAAGAGTACTTAGTGTGCTTCGAAATAGCTTAGCAAATCTT